>NC_090922.1:414420135-414723165 GCF_040938575.1 Ambystoma mexicanum
GCACATGTAATATAGTTCTTTATGTTGAAGAGTCTTTAATGACAATTTGATATGATTAATTAAATTTTGTTTGGTGAGTTTTACTAAGCTGCCTTCACAATTTGTCACTCTGTATTTACCTTTTTTTTCATCGGGATTTATATTATTTTTGTATGTGAAGTTTTGGGCTATGTGGTATAGACACATGGTTTCCAAAGTGTTACTTCTGTTTGGGTAGTATGTGTCCAGTATATTGTTTTTTAAAATGTCTTGGCTGTTGGGATCATGTTTGGCTATTGTTTCTATATCTTCGTATGATTTTAGAACTCTTTTTCTAGATTTAGCAGGACCAAGACTTAGCCATACTATATTTTCAGATTTTCCATACAAAGCAGTACCAGTTAAACAATCTGATGCTTCGTAGAAGCCACATTCTCTATGGTAGATCATTTTTATTCCGAAGCTGTATAATTTCTGAGACAGTGTTTTGTCTGATGACAGGTCATTCCAGAGGTTTTGCAGCTCTGTTTTTTCTGCTTTTGTTAAGTATGCTGTAACATATTGTGCAACTGCAGTGGAATTGTCTGCAATGTACTGCACATCTATGTTTGCATTCCATAAGTGGGCAATGATTGCATTGTAATCATTTATATATTTTTCTTCTTCTGTTCTTTTTATGTAATAAGTATTTTTAGGTGATTTACCTTTAACACTATGTCTAACTGAAGACATGAAGTTGTTCACTTGACCTGTTTTTGTAACCGGTCTAGGGAAAGCAAAGCGGCATTTGGTGTAGTATTTTCCTTTGTTTTTGTATTTGCGACGACAATATTTGCCACATTTGTGTCTTTGAAATTGTAAAATTTGTGCATGAAGATCACTATTTGTTGTTTCTGATGGAATTTCACAAGTGACATATTTTTCAATAAACTGTAAAACAGTGGCATCACTGTCTTGACCAAATTTAGGAGCATCTTTAATCCATAAAAGCATGTGGATATGTGATGCTCTTCTGGCTTGGTATTCTTTTCTCCAAAAGAAGTGTTGCACTTCTCTGAGGGGAGAAGCAGTTTTATTACAAATAAAGTGTAGCATAGCAATGAATCGATGGTGAAAATATCTTGAAACATTAACAGGATCTAGAGAACAAAGTTCTCCAGGTGTTAGTATATCTATGTTTGTTTTGTTTTTGTTTGATATGTGTAGGAAATCATGTAAATCTTCCCATGCATATTCTGCACAACTTAATGTAACAAACCAAGTGGGTGGGCCAAGGTTTCTTATCATACAGCGTAGATCTCCATGACGTCGAAATCAGTACTCTTTAGTACCACGCATATTTGCTAATAGATTTGTAATATTTGATTGTAAAACCTCATCTTTTTGTTGCACTTTTTGTAATAATTGTGTAGCTGACATATTTTGAAAGTGGGATCTTGATTTTAATGTGTGTGCAACTCTGTAACATAAACTTGCTAGTTCACTTTCAAAGAGTAGGTGGAATATGTATTCCGCATTTTGTCTAAATCTGGGATCTTCAGAATACATCCATGATGAGCGGTATTCTGATGCTGTTATTTGAATAGGTCTATCATCGTACCTTCCTCCTTTGCCAGTAGGAAAGAGTAGAGGAAAAGCACGTGCTTCTATACTTTTCTCCCATATGCTGATTGGTGATCCTTTTGTTTGACGCATTTGGTATGTTTCTAGTGCATCTTCTACTGTGTCCTTAGAGTGCAATGGGTGAATTGTATAATGGTCTAAAGTATTGGATATTGTAGCAGGATCTAGGAGCTCAAATTGACCAGCTTCTTGTGTCTCTTGAATTATTTCAGTGGTATCCTTCAGGTTTTCTTCAATATTAATTTCATTGTAGTATTCATTATTGTCTTTTAGATATTGCAAAGCTTGTCTAACTTTATGATTAAAGATTGCTCCATTGGACGTTGCACTCCTAGAGTGTGTACATTTTCTTTTAGATCTAATGGTAGATACACTACTTTTCCCCAAATACCTTTCACTAATTCAGACGGAGGTAATTTTGCTGTTTTTGGTTGAAGGCGCATTATTGCTTGAAATGGGTGCACTGTTTGAATTATGATGCTCTCATATAAATTGAGTTGTTGTAGGGGTTTTGGTAGTCAAAATAATTCCAAATTATTTGTGATAGCACGTGAAGTAGTTTGGTTGTTGTCAAGTTTTGTAGTGCAGTAACTGCAAAGTATTAAGGGGTCAGTTATTTCGTATTTGTTTTCTGCTATAAGGTAGAGAGCTAATTGAAACCATTTAGAATCTTCATTGTCTTCTATTTTGTATGTTAGGTCTACAGTTTTTGTGTTACTTTTATAAAAAGTTCTACGGCAACATACACACACATGGTTTGGTACTTCAGCAGATGTACTTTTAAATTTCAGTATTTCTTTTTTGTATGTGTGTAGTAGAAGGTTGTCATGCATGGAATTGTTGCTAATTTGCTTTAAAGCTATTTCATTCTGTAAGCGGCTTTCACTTCCAAAATATTTTTTCTGTATATAGTCGATTTCTTCAAGTAGGTCTTTTGCTGTACCATGTAGAAGAATGTTATTTAAATTGGCTAGTGCTAGTGCAGGACTTTTAGCATAGTACAGTTTATAGACTAGATTTCTTATAGTTGAATGATGTGTTGATATCATTTTGATATAATGGAAGGTGGTTTTGCAAGTAGGTCCTGAAATGCAGGCCAATGAATGTCCTGTAGTCCTGTGTACTTGCGCACTAGACAGGTATCTATATTTTGCAGTAGTTTAATTTTGATTTTGTCTTTGCCTTTCACATATTGATTGAGGAATTGGCGTAAAGACTTGAAAGATTTTTTGGGAATGTTACACATTGACGTGCATGGCCTTTTGTATACTAGACGCTCTGATTCAGTTGAATGGAGAGGTAATTCTAAGTTTTCTGGGGATATTTTTGTAAGCAGTATTTCTTGTTCCATTATGGTATTATTAACTTTTTCATAACCTCGTCCACTGCTATGTATGGCAATTGTATTAGTTTGCTTTTGTTTGTATGCTTCTTCATTAAAGTATGGTTCTGTGCTCGTAGTGTGACTCCATTCACCTCCACAGATACTTAAGAAGTTATTTCTGTTGACATTTCGTTTATTGAGAAGTCTTTTTTGTAATTTAGTCATTAGTTTTGGTTAGTGGTTTCATTTTGTTTAAAACTTAAATAATTAACTTTCTTTTGAGAAGGATTGCACTGTCTATCAACGCTTCTAAAATTAATTTCCTACGATAGGTTTTAAGGGTTGAGCCTGATTTCTTTCCTGTTTTTATAAGATTATGAAGGACTTTGTGACGGAACATTTTTGCTAAAATACTATTTTTGGTATGCTTACTTTGCACTATATCAAGATTTATAGGAGCAGTTTTATCTGTAGTGGTAGCTGATTTTTTGTTAATTCTTTTCTGGTTCGTTTTACATTTTGATAGAGGAGGCAAAGTTTCTGTAGTTGAAGCTTGTTTTGTTTTGCTAAATGACTGTATTAGCTGTTTTGTTTTAACTTTTTTTACAAATTCTGCTACAGATGGATGCTTGTTTTGGACACTTTTATTTTCATTTGCTCTGCTTCTCCGTTGCTTTCTACGGACTTTAGGGTCTGTTGAAAAAAATAAAGAAGGTGTGGGTTGGGGTGTTCTTAATGTATGTGTGCTGCGTGCATGAGTGTCTGAGTAAGATGATACAGATGTATGTAATGGTGTGTAATTATGCATTGGGCGACTACAACTAGTTGTGATGGGTATTCTTGAATTTATGTGCTACTAAACTGGGGTTCAGATAACAGTAGAAAGTAAGCTAATGGTGTGGAGGAGTAGAAATAGTAAATCTAATGGTATACAATTAAAACAGTTGTTTGTTCTATAATATCAACATTCTAGGGGCTGAGTTGGGTCATTTGTGTGTCGAAAAATATGAAATTGTGAGCCATTCTGCCTGTAAATCTCTGTTTAAGAAATGGGGATTTGTAGACAGAATGGTGCACAATCTCTATTTTTAGGCACAGAAATAGCATGAATTAACCTTACAGTGTGTTTAGTACAAATAATATGGTGGTATTCAGCTTACTTTTTTTCTGAAATGAGCAGGTTTCTTCTTAGTTGTTCTTTGTACTTCAAATTCGGCTGCTTCTTTTCAGGGGAATGATCTTCACTGAAATTGTAAAGGAAACAAATTAGTAATTTTGTTTGTATATAGCACTGTTTTTAATTTAGAGATTGATTTTTTTAATTGACATTGACCCTCAGTGCCTTCCTCAAAATCATGAAAACTATCTTATTCACATAAGATGTGTCGCACCAGTTGAATACATATCATATGTTCTTAATGCACAAACTGTATTGTAATGACGAACTGTACCAACCAAAATATCATTTGTATGCCTTGTGGAATTCATAATGTACCACTGAATACCACTATTTCTGTAACTAAGCTCTTGTAAGTAACAGCGCCTCAATGCCATGGGCTGCTTGCACACTATATAAATATAAGTAAATACATTTTTATGTTTTTGTACAAGTATTGTTGTTTGATATTTGAACATACTGTGTGCATGCAATTTTGTTCGAGTACGTTAACTCTTCACATTGTACTTTAAATATGTTTGTTCAACATGCTTTGAAAATGTGTGTGTAAAAAGAAATTAAATAGCAGATAGGTTTGGAGGTGACAGTTGATTTTAGGAGTTGGAAAAAATGACAGTAAATTCTTTTTATAGATTATACAAGCTAAAAGTCAGTTAATCTGTTTATATGAATCTATAAGAATTGTACATGTACTATACAGAAAATATGCATACCTGAAGTTTGTGTTCATGCACATGGATATGCATGCAGCTGCAAGTACAAATCTTGGAGACTTGTACAGTATTTCTGGTAGAAGGTGCTTTCCAATGATATGACACTTGTACTCAGAGAGATTAACAGTACATTTGAAGTGCTGATCTATGCTGATGCAGTTAGATGTAGAGGTCTTGGATGTGATTGGTGAATGGTCATGTGACTTCTTAGCTAGATCCAATGAGGGAATGGCACAGGTAGTGAAATGGAAAAGTTAGAAGGACTGTCCATGTTACGATATGTTCTGCGGACATGGCGGTAGTCCGCGGACATCGGGTGTTACATCCGGGGATTTTGGGTTGGGAAGCCATGCAAATGAGAATGAGCAGAGAAAGGGATAGGTCAGGAAAGTTTAGTGGGTGTGTTGTGCCAGGAGAGAGTTTCACAGATACTCTTTTTGCTGAGAGAAGAACAGATAGCTATGGCTGTGTGTTTCAGAAAACAGATTGTTTGGATTTTGGGAGACTCGTGGATACATTGGTTGAAGGTGCATGCAGAAAGCTGTGGAGTAGCTGTAGATCTTGGATTCCCACATGTGGAAGTGCACTGGCATTGAGTACGTGGAATGAAGTGGTTGGACTTGCTACCTCTCTGTGCTACTTTGGAGACAGAGCAACATCCAGACATAATTGTAACTAATTGTGGAGGGAACAGTTTAGGACATGTGTCTGGAATTTCTTTAAGATTTTCAATGAAAGAAGGACTTGGGAAGGTCATGGACACGTTTCCAAATTCTCAAGTCATTTTTTCATGGATCGCCCAGAGACAAATGTGGCTTCGTTCTTCTTCATTTGGTCCACAAATGGAGAAAGCACGGCACAATGTCAATAAGGCTGTTTGTGCCTTTCTAACAGATTTTGGGATGTCCTCTTTTCACAATGAAAATATTATGTTTCGTAGTACATACATTTTTCGCAGAGATGGAGTCCATTTTACTTATGCTGGCAATCAGATTTTTCTGAGAAATGTACAAAATGCATTGCAACCTTTTTTGGAATTACAGGATCCATTTTGTAGTAGGTGTTGAGCATTTCAAATTTTTCAAACACAAACAAACACCACCAAAAGGCTCTTTTCAGATCCACCACTTCCTCCAAGATAAAACTGTAATGGTTATGATAGGGCAGCACTCCAAAATTTTAGATGTTCGCGGACTGTCCGCGGACTTCTAAAAAATACACAGGGCCCTGCTTCATTTATTTTCACTTCTATTTTTTAACTGTGAAAGGCGGCTCTGAAAAGAGCCTTTTTTATTTTTGTTGTTTTATATCTTTTTTGTTTTTTTATACACAACACACTAGGAGAGGAGAGGAAAGGAGGGTAACGGGGGACACCAACCACAGGGATAAGAAAGGGCGAGCTGAGAGAGGAAGATGTAGAGTGGGTTTTACTTGGGTAGTGAGAAGATCTTCTCGTGCTCTGAGACGATAGCCCCAAAAGCACTACAAAGTCTCTCCCCACTGCACAGTACTGTGTCGCAGTACATACACACAACTGTCACCCTCGAAAGGTAAGGGTCACCAGTATTGCGTATGGCCTGTGAGGCAGCTTGAGGAATACGCTGTCCCACAGGAGTGTTCCTTGTGGTGACAGGATTGGAAACGGAGGATGAAGTAGAGGAAGTCAACCTGCTACGCTCCTCGCAAGGTACAACCTTGCGAATGGCCCCAGTGTGGAATGACTTTAGGTGTCACTTCATGGTAGTTGTCCCAAAGCTGTATGAACCAGGCCTCCTGTGACTGAGTACCATTTTGCACTCGTTGCATGTGACTTGGTTCGCACGCGCCTTAGGACCATTACCACGAATGGTAAATAACCGCCACACCTTAGACTCACGCTGAGTGCTGGTAGTAGGGACTTCCACTACCTCATTCTCGTCATCCTCTTCATCCTCCTGTGCATCCTCACTCCTGTTCCCCTGTTCAGGCCCTTGGGGAGGTGGTGGTGGTGGAGGGGGTGGGGGTGGTGCTGAGGCAGATGCAGCACCAGGTGGCATGAGTGGAGCCATGGAAGCCATCAGCTTGGAGATGAAAATCTGCAAATTGGCAGCAAAATTCGCTGTGTTTTGTAGGATAGCCAGAAACAAAATGAGAATGAGCTCTAGGCTGTGGTCTTTTATAGGGGTGCTTGTGCACGGTTCACGGACATGCGCGCTGTCCGCGGACAGATCGAACAGAAAAAAGGGTTTAAAAAGTCACAAAAAGTATGTAGAAACTCAGGACATTTGTGATGTCATCTTTGATGTCGTGGTGTTAGTCTTAGCAGTGCACGGTGGTGGCGCGAGTTATGGTTGCTTAGCTTACCATAACTGGTGAATTTCAGGGGGTTTTCGGTTTTACTTGGAACCATAACGTCCCTTTAACAAAGTTTTTTTACTGAATATATACATATATATATATATATATATATATATATATATATATATATATACTGAACTTGATCTTCTATGTAGGCAGTACATCGGAGGGAGCACTCCCCTGTATATAGCTCTGTACCAGACAGAACTCAGGAATTATCCATCTCTGCAGTTCACACCAGCAAGCATCCACACTGGGTCCCTCTTTCATCTTCCAGGTCATTGCAATCCTGCGCTTGACAAGCACGCAAATCAAGACTTTCATCCTTGTAAGCTGTGCCGTTTGATTTTTACTCCATGGGAACATCCCAAGGAGGTAGGCCTCTGGAGGTCACAAGTGCATCTCAATAACACTGTGGCCCAGTTTATCTGCAATTGCCGCCCAGAATCTCTGAACCACCGGGCAACACCAAAACATATGCAACATATCCACCTTCTCATCAGCACATCTAGGGCAGTCCTGCTTTAGTGCCCCGCTGAACCGGGATATCTTGTATGGGGTCATGTATGCCCTGTGTGTCACATAAAGTTGCGATAGTTTGAATCAGGCATTTCTGGAGCACTTCTTGGTGTAAATCAAGGTCTGATCCCACTCTGCATCCAGGAAGGAGCCGCCTAGGTCTCTCTCCCATTGCGTCCGCACCTTCGGAGCGGGCTCACTCAGCTTACTCAGAACCAGTTTGTACACTCTGGAGACAACATGGCCTCCCTCTGACATTTCATACATGATTTCCAATGCCGGGTCATACTCCATGCTTTCTGGAAAATCAGGCCATCTTCTACCAATCTCCCTCAGTAGGCCGGAGTGCAATAGGAATGTGTATACCTAAGATCTGACATAGGGACTCAAAGTCCATCACCGTCCCTTCCAGCATCAGATCCCATACCATAGCCACCCCATGGGTCGCTCAGTATCTCCTAACCTTGTGAATCGACTTGAGGTGTAAGCCCGACAACACCACCAAGGGGATAGTCAGGGAATATGGGTCCGGAGTTCCCAGAAGCCTCTATACCCTTTGCCACACAATTTTCCCCAGTGCCAAAAGGTGAGGTAAGTGCAAAAATGTGTTCTAAGGTACCCATAGTACCTCCTTCAAAAGGTATTGTTTAAGAGAAGGCTGTAGTAAACTAGTGTCCAGAGAGAACTCATCCACTAGCCAGCCTGTAACAAACTGCAGCTGACCCACCAGAAAATACAATTCAAAATGTACTAATCGGATCCCCCTACCCTTATACTCCCTTTGTAAAGTGCTTAGTGCAATCATGTTTCTCTGACCCCTCCAAATAAAAACCCTGATCACAGAGTCCAACTTATTGAAGAATGTCTTGGGGATATTGAAAAGGATATTGGAAAAATGATATAACAAACGGGGGAGCACTACCATTTTCAAGAGTGCAACTCTTCCCACCATCAACAGAGGGAGCCTGTTCCAAAACAACATAGATTATTTTTTACAGTCTTGGGCCTTCTGAGGATTATGCATATACAAGGTGTGAAAATCATGCCTCACGTTCACCCCAAGGTATCTGAAAGTGTCCGTCTCCCAGGTCAAGTCTAAGTTGGGTAGTTGACTCTTATGGAGGCCTTGCAGCCCATCCAGCGGGAACAGGCAGGATTTAGTCCTACTACTGGATGCCTGAGTAGTCAGCAAAACAGTCTATCACATCAAGGAGGTACTACAAATTGACTTTCAGGTATGTGACATAAAGAAGCATATCATGCTCGTGCAATCAAATCAGGTGTAAAACACCATTAATCGGAATGCCCGCTTCTGAATCATCAGATTTTAGAAACACAGTAAGAGGCTCAAGTGCCAGAATAAACAGCATCAGGGACAAATAACAACCCTGTCAGGTGCCTTTCCTCAGCACCCATCAGAAATCTGCTTGCCTGTTCTCACCCTAGTCCATGGTGCAGTGTATACCATGCGTACCCACCACAGGAAGCCCTCTACAGTGCCAAAACCCCACAAGCTTCATATGACCAGTGCGACCTGACTGAATCAAATGGCTTGACAGCATCCAGCGAGGCAACCCCACAGTCCAAGTCCCAAGTCATAGTATCATCTATAATATGATGATGTTGCCTCCGATTTCACAAGCTATTCCTACCAGCAACATACCCTGTCTGGTCCATGTGAACCAAAGTACCTATCACTCCCTTTAGTTCACAGCCAGCAGGCCAGTAAGGATCTTGCAGTCTTGGTTAACTATGGAGCAGTGTCGAT
This sequence comes from Ambystoma mexicanum, assembly GCF_040938575.1. Classification (NCBI taxonomy): domain Eukaryota; kingdom Metazoa; phylum Chordata; class Amphibia; order Caudata; family Ambystomatidae; genus Ambystoma; species Ambystoma mexicanum. The sequence goes on from NC_090922.1 coordinate 414,429,576, forward strand.
AAGAGCCACAGTCCAACAGTGGTTTGCTTGGTTTAAGCACTGGGACCATAATTGATTCCCATAAGCTGCGAGGTAAAAGTCTGTTGGGTATTTTGTGTAGATTTGGGGCCTGGCGGTATTTTCTTACCGCCAAAATAATTTAGCAACAATCACTACTTGTACTCAGATTAGGTTAGGTATAATAATAACACGGTGGATATGCATTATTTCAGTACACAGACATATTTAGTTGATATGCGTGGTTGGTATGCATGGTTGGTATGCGTGGTTGGTATGCGTGGTTGGTGGTATTTTTGGTGAGCATAATTCCTTTGTTTTATTTGTGGCCCCAATATCCAGAACCCCTTATTTTTGTTTAGATTGTTTGTGTGATCACTAGAGAGACCTCAAGCCTACCTTTCAGAAATACCACATTTTCATTTTTAGTGTGCCACCATGGGCAATTCTCATTGAATTATTTAGAACAGCGAGCTAACATGTGGTACAACACTCACTATTTTATATACAATAGTGAACTATGTCCCGGGTCTCTATTTCTGCTGACTCATTTACCTTCAGCAGGCTATTTCACACCCACAGTTATTTATAATTGCTCATACTGAATGAAATCGTGCACACAGCTGCAGCCAAGTCTTATTTTTAGCTACCTTAAAAATGACAATTGCACTGTCTAAACATCTCCCCACATCATCAGCACTGTAATGGTAAATGCACAAAGGAAAGAGAAAATAAAACACACTACCCGTCTGCTTTCAGATATTTTTGTGTATTATAAAAATTGCATTTAAACACGATCTTACTCTTTTTACAGAAATAAATGAAATAGCACAGTCAACATTATCTGTAACAAAATGAGAAGAGGGCGACGAGAACAGTCGCAACATTAAACATGTTGATAAAACACTGGAATTCTTTCTTCTACACTGACTGAATAGTTTTGCATTCATGCACACTGCCCCCGTACTTTGCAATGTATAATTACCTAATCTGTTCAGCATGTGAAATTCTTCGGCTGGTCGCCTTCTGGATGTGGCAATTCCCTCTTCAAGCACCCCCAGTGAGAACAGGCATCTGCCGTTACTCAAACCGGGGATTATTGTCTGGAATTCCCAGTCTCTGCAGCAGTGCAGCTGGGATCTGCTTTTTCAATCAGGAACTCCCCAGCCACCAGTCAGGTCTTTCCCGAGCTGTGTAAAATGTATTCTGCCTCTCTCCTTCCCCCAGATTCTCCAGGAAAACTTGGTTACAGCCTCTAATATGATGCTTGTCCAATAAGAATCCCCTATGTCCTATCCTCCTCCTGCACACAATAGAAATATTTTACAGTAAGCAACTGTAACAAAACTGATTTCCTGCTTATTCGAATCTTTGCTTCCTGCAAATACTGTGGACAAAGCAGCACAGAGAAAAAAAATCTGGATGCGCGTTTAAAATGACTTTCAGAGTCTGCCTCATTTTGCAGTGGAGAACACATTATATTATTAATGAGTTAGAATCATTAGTATTGTTAATAAGGTTAGTTCATTAATCCTCAAATGTGTCTCCTGCAACAGAGGAATTTCAGGTGGAGAAAAAAAATATATGCTTTTAACTGTGAAAAAAATTATTTGCATTTTAAATGTAGAAATCGTTTTTGACTGAATAGCCTGTTTTCATTTACATGTCCATGTCACACTGGCAACACATGCCTTGCTGTACCGCATTATAACAATGCACCAAACCCATGCAGTGGTGCTGCATAAAAATAATGCTAAATACTCTTACATATTCCCTCCTTTTTTCTGAGAATTTGGCAATCCAAGCCATAATTAGAGGAAAATCAACTTGCCCCCTTCCTTCTTTTAAAATGTAGCAATCCAACAAAATGAATATTCACATGCAAAATGAAAAAGTTGAAAAACCACTGTCCATTCAACATAATATCAAAATTCATCTTTGGGTCCATATGTTCCTTCCCAATGGAAGTGTCCATAGTTCAGTGCTTCAATTTTATACTTGAAGTCAATCAAAAACAATAAGATAAAACAAATAACTAAAACAAAGAATTAACATAACAGATTAAAATAATTAATTAAAATAATAAATACGTGGAACTCCATACGCCAGGACACTTGTCTGCCTCTGATATGTCCCGACCAGCAATGACACATCATTTGGCTCATTCGGGTGTTCTTCCATCTTGGTACTCTTGGATCCTTTTCTATAGAAGTCATCTTTTCTTTGGCATTCCGGTTATTTTGTCTTCACCTCCACCCGGAGGCAGGCATCATTCGATCTTCATCCAGGGGACTCCAGGACTCCATCGTCTCCTGTGACCTCCGGTACAAATATGTTAATATTCTAAATCAAATAGAAAATAAACAGATTAAGTATATAGCACAATACTAACTTCACCCTTTTGCCAAAAAAAAAACATGCTTTGTAAAACATTTCGCCCTTTTTCTTTCGCCTTCTGAAATTAAGCACAGGTTATAGAGAACAAGCATACATAAAACAACATTCAATATTTAATGCATCTTCATTCTGCACACCAACTCCATAAACATCAGCTTCTATTTTTTTTATATTATATATATATTTACATATATTACAGTGTTTATGTGCCATTATAATCAACCATCTTTATTTAACTTCTCTGTCACTGCCTCCTGACTGTACTAATTTATTTTACCTTCTTGTGTTCAAGGGACTTTATCTGTTTGTACACGCTCCAGATTTTTTATCTCATGTCTTGGATGACATGGCTTGATTTGGTTTACATGTAAAAACTGTTCTATTGCTGTTTCACCTTCAGTCTTCAAAATTGTGTAAACTACAGGAGAGACTTTATCTATAATTCGGAATGGCCCCTGCCAGGCTGCTAGGAATTTGGAATTTTTCTGTTTACTTTTTCCAAAATTGAATTTATACACCTGATCCCCTACACAATATTCTTTTACTGTTGACTTTTTATCATAATATGTTTTAGTACCGTCAGAAGCCCTTTCCAGATTTCTCTGTACAAACGCAAATGCATGTTGTAAATTTTTCCTCAGCTCATCAATGTATTCATGAACTGTAGACGCGCTTACAAGTGTTTGCTCATGTGTTCTGTATAGCAGGTGTTGCGGCAACACCATTTTCCTACCTGTCAAGACCTCATGTGTGCTAATACCTGTTGCTTTGGCAGGAGTTGATCTGATTGCCATCAAAACCAACAGTAAACGCAAATCCCAACTGGAACCTGCTTCAGCTACAAATTTCTTTAAAATGTCCACAACAGACCTATTACCCTGTTCAACTCCACCTGAAGAAGCCGCCCGATATGCAATATGTAGTTTCCTTTTCACACCCAGTATTTGCCATGCCTTGCTCATTAGAGCACTTGTGAAATGACTTCCTCTGTCTGACTCAATTCTTTGTGGCAACCCAAACCTTGAGAACACATGATTCACTAGCAATGTGGCTGCTGTTTGCGCACTACAATCTGGTGCAGGAATACATTCAATCCACTTCGACATCAAACATACCACACTCAAAATATAACGGTTTCCTCTGCCCGACCTTTTTAAAGGCCCTACATAGACTATTTGCAAATCTGAACATGGAAGAGTTAGGCCTCTTTTCATTAATGGGGCTCTATTCATTGGTGAAGCAGGTTTAAATTGTGCGCACACTAGACATCCTCTAGTATATAATTCCACATCTTGGGACATATGTGGCCAGTAAGCATAATCTTTTAGTATTTCCAATGTCTTTTGTGAACCTCTGTGGCCTGCAGTTATGGCATCATGTGTGTGGTGTAGCATTAGCCCTCTGAATGAAAGGGGTACCACCCACTGTAGCTGTCCTGTTATGGACTCTCTAATCATGAGTCCATCCTGTAGTTTAATTCGTTTTTTATTCTTTAATAGCACCCTCAACTCTTCTTTTCCCATACAATCATTTTCTGTTAAAGGGTTTTGTTCAGGATCTATCAAATGATTATAATAGATTCCCAGAATTCGATCATTCTTTTGTGCCTCAATCAAATCTTGGTCTGGTGTATTATGACCCCACTGTACCACTGGTTGATCTACCTCCTTTGGTGCTTTAGAATGTGTTACTGCATCAATTTGTAATTCACCCAGTAAAATCATCAATAGGTAGTAATTCTCCCATCACAGCCCCAATTTTAGCCAGGTGGTCTGCCTTATAATTCCCTCCTTATCCTCTCCAGGTGTTTTTAAATGCCCACAAATTTTTCTCCAGTATATTGATAAATCATTCTCTGACACTAATTTGTCTATGGCCTGTATCATTTTTCCATGTTTAAGTGGCTTTTTGTTGTACGTAATCATGCCTTTTGCTTTCCAGCCAGGTAAATACTCCACAAAGCTATTTCGTGCATAGTCACAATCAGTCACCAGGACAATTTCACTGAATTTATTATCAACTGCAGTAGCAATTGCTTTATAAATGGCCGCCAATTCCGCCACTTGACTGCTCCTAGCTCCAATCCTCATCCCTATACTGGGGACGCCTTCACATTTCAACCAGACATTTCCTATTCCTGACACTAATTGTTTATTACTGTCATTTTCAATGTGAAAAGCACAACCATCCACATATACAGTTGGCAAATCCTTGCATGTTTTTTCATCAAAAGCTTTGTGTGGTGATTGTTCAAATTCCTGCAAACTAGGTTCCACTTCCATTTCGTTTGATACTTGTTCAGCTGCACAGTCATGTAAGTCAGCTAACCCTTGAGCAATTGGGCTCTTTTTATTTTGTCCATATCTCACTTCTACAGGAAAACCTTGTAATGCCAGCATCCATGAAGTGATTCTGGACTGCGCTAGATTACCTGACCTAATTCTTTTACTCTCTAAAAACTGCAAAGGTTGATAATTTGTCTCAATAATCACCTTTTCCCCCTGAACAATGGGGCGGAAATGTTGTAGCGCCCACACAGTGGTTAATAGGGCCTTTTCACATTCATTGAATTTCATTTCAACTTGGGAAAATGCCTTACTTGCATAGGCAATGGTTTTGTGATTCAAATTGTGTTTTTGTGATAACACTGCTGACATATATTGTTCAGAGAAACCTATTTCTATAAAGAAATCCCTACCCTTTATGGGATATGCTAAACATGGTGCCTTTACAAGACATTCCTTCAATATAGCCACTGCCTCAGACTGCTCTTTTTCCCATTTTCAGGGAGTATTCAGTTTAAGCAGTTTAGTCAATGGTTGAGTGATTTCAGCATCATTTTCAATTAACTTTCTGTTATAGCCTGTCATCCCTAATAAACTTTTTACCCCTTTCACATTTTTAGGGTCCTTTAGTTTTTGTATGGCCTCTATTTTCTTCTTTTGTGGATTTAGCCCATGTTCAGTCACTTCATGGCCTAGAAAGTTTACTTTTTTATTGCACCATTGTGCTTTTTGTAAAGATACTTTGGCGCCTGCTTTCTGCAATTGACCAAGCACATGTCTTATTTCATCAAAATGGCTTTTCAGGCTTTCGTTTTTTATTAGGACAACATCCACATAAACTATGATTCCTCTTTCCGCTGCATCAGGCATGGCCTTTCTCAAAAATATGCCAAATTCACTCCCACTATTGATGTACCTGAACGGAGTTCTAAGCCAGGCGTATTGAGTCTTATCAAACGAAAAGGAAAACAAATTCTGTGTCTCCTCTGCCAATGGCACACACCAATATCCAGAGGTGAGATCTAATTTAGTAAATACTTTTGAACCATGTACCTGAGCTAGGCCCTGATCAATGAATGGCAGTGGCCATCTGGATACTGGTACTCTTTTATTTAACTCCCTCAAGTCTGCACATAGCCGCCATTGACCATTTGGCTTTAACACACCTAAAATAGGTGTATTGGATGTGCTTTGAATGGGCCTGATGATTTCCCGAGCTTCCAAATTTTTTATAATCTCTGCTAATGATTCTAAACATGCCAGCGGTAGTCTATACTGGCGTACAAATACTGGACTTCTGCTACACCCTTCTGGTAGTGTGGCCACATGGAAATCAGTTAAACCGCAATCATAAGCATCTTTTGCAAATACATCCTTAAACTCCATAAATATCTCCCTCAGATTGTTTCTATCCTCATCGCTGTCACATGCATCCGCTGATAAATTCTGCTCTTCTATCATTTTGGAAAATTTTGGAAAATCTTCTGGTAAGGGAATCTCAGCGCTTTCCTCTAACTGTGTGGCTGTGTCTTTTTGTAAAGCTGCCACTTGTCAATATTTTGGCATATCAGCTTCCACTTCAATGGGCTGATTTTCTGTTTCATTTTCATTTAAATCAAATGTTATACAACTCTCTTGATAACAGCACACTTTCTCACTTGAATCATAAGGGTACACAGAATTAATTTTAAATATTCCTTTGGGCTGAGAGTCCAGGTATTCTGGTAACTCACCCTTGGCATCTACATACTTTTCAGGGATATTTCCAATCACCATGATATTTAGATCTGCAGTATAATGTGATTTTTGTATGGCCATTCCTAATGGGGAGTTTTCCTCTAAATGAATATCTTGACAACCCTTATTATTTACCATAATTCTTACAGGCCCTTCACCAATATCTACCAATGGAATGTATTCATAATCCAGGCCTTGCTGTTTTATGGATTCATTCAGGCACACAAATGCATCAGAGTCTTTCATTTGCTGTGCATTTTTGCATTTCAGTGTTATTGCAAACGGTTTTGTAAATGCAGGAATAATAGTATTGTTCCTCATTTGTAATTCAATTGCATAAGGAACCAGTTGTGCACAATAATAAGCCCTTCTTTTGTCTTCAAATTCAGCTGCCGGCCCACCTAGGCGTGACCATATTTGTTGATTAAGGAAATCTAACACCATACACATTCTGTGCATGATATCATTGCCCATGTAAAAATCATTTTGTGCTCCACTCACTATCCTTACATTATGGTAAATTGTTTTCTAGCCAATGCTAATTTTAAGCATGCATCTGCCTGCAATTCGGTTTTCAAAGTCTGGACTGTCCAACCCAGAAACATATTGGTTTTTAATCCTAAATTTCGGGATTTCCTCCCTCTCCATTATTTTTTGCAACAATTTCTCATTAATGAAGCTCCTCTCCTGTTCAAGCGCTAAAGTGGCTTTTATTGTTTTAAAACAGTCATTTATACAAACGAGCCCATGGTTTCTCATCTTCCATGTGTATTTCAGCAAGAGTGGTAATGTGTTTTTCTGAATCTGCTTTAGGAGTAATACTTTGTTTGCATATCTTTTCTTTTAAATAAAAACGTAATGTGTGCTCATCTATGGCGGTCTGCCAATTTTTCCTTGGGTCCAAGTATATTTGTACAGGTAGTTTTTCATTGTCGCTCTGCATTTTGTCTTGACACATTAATATAACAGTGACACTACGTATGCAACTATTCTGGAGATATATCTCCACAGCATCATTTGTTTTGGTGTGACGTTCATTTATGTTGCTGTTTTGTGATTTTAGTTTCTTAGGTCTCAATGGGTTTTTGGTTAAGGACCACAGCACTCCATTCACCCCATCTATGAGAGGAGACAATCTTTTCAGGCAATCTGTCCCCATCAGAAATGGAATTTCACAAATAGATGTGATCAATACCTCTTGTTTCATTCTGTGCTTTCCTATTTTTATGTCAACCTCAGTTACACCTATGATGGGCTCCTCCTCCCCATTAAAGTTATGCACTGGACCTTGATTTTCCTTCACTGTGATCTGATTCTGTGGGGATCTCCCTTCATTGATACTCTTTACCAGCTCCTTGGACATAATTGTGGCCTGTGCGCCAGTGTCAATCATTGCAAATGTTTGGCATTTTTCTTCTACAGTGATGGGAGCATAATACCTGTCCTCAACTTCCTCTAATACACATAAGAAGTGTGAATTTTAACTGATTTCAGGACTCACCTTTCTCAGGCCTTTTTCACTTTTGGCTAAGCACATTGGCAAATGGAAAGACATTTTTCCCTCCTTTTTACTCATTTCTGCGCGAGAGACTTTATTCATTTCTCCATGTTAAGAGGTTTTTTGGAGTGTGGCCGCTGTTCGCCCATCCATCCAGGTATCATTAGAGGTCACATTACAACCCTCCAACTGAACATGTGTAACAACATCATTCAGCAATCTGTCATTGTCTAATTCTGTGCATTTGTGATCATTTAGTGTGGTACCAGCCCTTTCAGCCTCTTCAAAACTATGTGGCTCAAAGAATTCTTCAGGTGATTGGCATGTACCCTCCTTTGGAGTATTTCCTTTTTCTGCCTGTGTTTGGTCATTGTTTTGACTGCCCAGGGAAGAAATCATAGCATCCCCACTTACTCCCTGTTTGCTGGTATTCCCCATGCATGAGTCATTTTTCTTAAATCTGTCTTTTTGTTCTCTTGGAGTTTCAGGTTTTCTTATTTCATTTGTACAAATCTCCAATGTTTTATTTAGCTCTAGGTTAAACCGTACCTCTCTTTTAGAAGTATTTGCACTTTCTGTTACATGTTCATTTACTGGCATTTTCAGTTTTAAATCATTAGACATCTCAGAGTCATTATGCGAAATTACATCAGAGCAATCTGTCTTTTCGGTGCTGTAGGTATCATGAGTACTTAGTCACTTTTCAGAAGAAGCCCCCGGTCATTGCTATGGCCATCAGCCCCCTCCTTTGATGACTGTTTTTGTGCTGTACAAAGCTTCCCTATTTGTTCAGCTAACATTTTCACTTGGGCCTCAAGGCACTGGAACCTTTCTATCTCTCTAGAATCCTCCCTCTGTGGCCTAGATCGATATTGGTTGCTTTCCCCCTGATTGGATCTATTCTGATAACTCTCAGGTGAGTGATTTCTATTGCGATAGTTTCTGAACTCTTGATTCATTTGTGGAGGGGAGCGAGGTGCACCCATCCTTTGGTTGTAGTCCCCTGGTGGGGAATCATTGTACTGACGTGGAGTGTAATTCATGTTCTGTCTCATGTCCTGTCTCTCATGTTGTGGGTACTGACCCCTATGTTGATTCCCATTATCAGCAAATCGATCCACATATCGGGGTCTATCCTGATTACCATATATCATGGTGTTGGGATCAAATTTGCTCTGTGTCCCCAATGTTTGGTAGGGACCATCATGTCTTTGATCTTGATTTTGTCTCTGATTATAGTTCATACCTGACATATCAGGCCGATAGCCTGCCCGGGGCCTATCTCCTAAATACCTAGGACTGATGTAGCTCTCCCTATTACTAGGATCATGTGATTGAAAAATTGGTGCAGAGTGTGATGACCTTTGTTGATTAACCCTTTGTTCAGGTGCCGAATTATTTTTACCTGTACTTTGAGCAGACTCAAGGGACATTTTGGCTGACCTGATTTCCATCACTGTTGCTGAGGGTTCTTTAGATTTAGGTCTAGTATCTTTCATTTTATCACTTTCTCTACCCTGACAATAGAGTACCTCATATAGTTTTGTGCTTTGATGCACAATCCACTCAAGGGACTTGTCACGATCAAATTCACGAACCAATTGGGATATGATGTCTTTCTGTAGCCCATAGAAGTAGGCGGTTTTAAATTCATTAGAATTGGGGTCAAAAGATACATCAAAGCGAGAAAATGGTCTTTTTAAGTCTTGTAAAAACTGGCGAGGGGATGTATTAGGCCCAGCAGTAAGTGTGTAAGCAACTTTCTTTGCCTCCTGTAATGACTGGAAAGGAGAAAAATAACACCTAATTTCTTTTTCAAACTCCACCCATGTCATATTCTGCTGTTCATTTAATCCCCTTATGATGCTGGCCGTCGGAGCATCTAAAGTTAAATGAAAATATTGTCTGTACTGTTCCTTAGGTATCTGGAGTGCTTTAAAAATGTCATGAACCGCTTCTAAGTGATCCTCAATACAGCATTCCCCTCCTTTTTTTTAAAATGGTTTGATCAGAGCTTTAATAGATTTCATTATTTTTATGGGGCTACTTGTTGCAATGCATGGAATTGCACTACTTGGTGACTCAATCTTGGTTCCAGGTGTATGGGATTGGTGGCTGCCCCCAATGGGAGTATCAAATCCCCCAAAGGCGCTGCAACCAAGTTCAGTCACCGGCCCAGTCACTAGAGCACTAGCTCTTTGGGCAGAACTAGCATTCACCTCCACTCCATTGAATGTAGTACCCTGTCGCCTCTCCTGGGACCTGGGAATGCACATTTGTTGTTCTAAGTCTTTGCACTTTTTAAGGAGCCTGCGTACTTCATTTTGCAGATAGTTGTTTTCATCACTCATTTTATTTATTACCTCCTGCATGTCGCACATTTGCATTTGGCATTCATTGAATTCTTTGTTTCTCTTGTCTCTTTCTTGAATTATTTTAACCATTTCTTGCTCTGCACCTTGGAGATCACTTTCTTTTTCAAAATGTTCTTTTTGTAAAATCTGCATTTCTGAAACAATCTCATCTTTATCCTGTCTAATGTGATACACTAAGGCTTTTAAGTGTACCAATTCTTGCTCACTGTCTTCAAACTGTTTCTTGCTTTTGGACAACTGAATATCAAAATCTCTGCATTTTAATTGCATGTCTTTCTGACATCCTTCTAATTCTGTTCTTAGCATCTCCTCATTTTTACTTGCCCCATCTAAGTCAGTCTTTAAACTGTTAATTAGCTGGGTATCATTTTCTTGCATTCCCAGGGACCTATTCAATATAAACCACATCTTGGCACATAGCCGTATCAGACAATCTTTCTCTGCATGTTTGTCAGCTGCATTTAATAATCTCAGAAGGCAGACCTGAATTATGCTGCCTGTTGCAAAAATACTGTCTAGTTTTTCTTTCTGCACTTCACCATGAATGCGGTCGTGCCATTCTGTGGCATTGTTCGATGACCACGTCCCATGTGCAAATAACTTTGCCTCTAAATATTGCACTAGCTCTGGGAATGTGGCTTCCATTTGAGACATTCTGAAATTCGTTTTTAGTGGCACACTGCTATTATGAAATTGGTTCCCTTTAATGTACAGATGGCAGTGTGAGACACGCTTGCCATGCCCAGTAGGTGCTCTATGATCACTTTCCCGGCCTGCAACGCACCATAAATATGTTGGGTATTTTGTGTAGATTTGGGGCCTGGTGGTATTTTCTTACCGCCAAAATAATTTAGCAACAATCACTGCTTGTACTCAGATTAGGTTAGGTATAATAATAACACGGTGGATATGCATTATTTCAGTACACAGACATATTTAGTTGATATGCGTGGTTGGTATGCGTGGTTGGTATGCGTGGTTGGTATGCGTGGTTGGTGGTATTTTTGGTCAGCATAATTCCTTTGTTTTATTTGTGGCCCCAATACGAGAACCCCTTATTTTTGTTTAGATTGTTCGTGTGATCACTAGAGAGACCTCGGGCCTACCTTTCAGAAATACCACATTTTCATTTTTAGTGTGCCACCATGGGCAATTCTCACTGAATTATTTAGAACAGCGAGCTAACATGTGGTACAACACTCACTATTTTATATACAATAGTGAACTATGTCCCAGGTCTCTATTTCTGCTGACTCATTTACCTTCAGCAGGCTATTTCACACACACAGTTATTTATAATTGCTCATACTGAATGAAATCGTGCACACAGCTGCAGCCAAGTCTTATTTTTAGCTACCTTAAAAATGACAATTGCACTGTCTAAACATCTCCCCACATCATCAGCACTGTAATGGTAAATGCACAAAGGAAAGAGAAAATAAAACACACTACCCGTCTGCTTTCAGATATTTTTGTGTATTATAAAAATTGCATTTAAACACGATCTTACTCTTTTTACAGAAATAAATGAAATAGCAAAGTCAACATTATCTGTAACAAAATGAGAAGAGAGTGACGAGAAGAGTCGCAACATTAAACATGTTGATAAAACACTGGAATACTTTCTTCTACACTGACTGAATAGTTTCGCATTCATGCACACTGCCCCCGTACTTTGCAATGTATAATTACCTAATCTGTTCAGCATGTGAAATTCTTCGGCTGGTCGCCTTCTGGATGTGGCAATTCCCTCTTCAAGCACCCCCAGTGAGAACAGGCATCTGCCGTTACTCAAACCGGGGATTATTGTCTGGAATTCCCAGTCTCTGCAGCAGTGCAGTTGGGATCTGCTTTTTCAATCAGGAACTCCCCAGCCACCAGTCAGGTCTTTCCCCGAGCTGTGTAAAATGTATTCTGCCTCTCTCCTTCCACCAGATTCTCCAGGAAAACTTGGTTAAAGCCTCTAATATGATGCTTGTCCAATAAGAATCCCCTATGACCTATCCTCCTCCTGCACACAATAGAAATCTTTTACAGTAAGCAACTGTAACAAAACTGATTTCCTGCTTATTCGAATCTTTGCTTCCTGCAAATACTGTGGACAAAGCAGCACAGAGAAAAAAAATCTGGATGCGCGTTTAAAATGACTTTCAGAGTCTGCCTCATTTTGCAGTGGAGAACACATTATATTATTAATGAGTTAGAATCATTAGTATTGTTAATAAGGTTAGTTCATTAATCCTCAAATGTGTCTCCTGCAACAGAGGAATTTCAGGTGGAGAAAAAAAATATATGCTTTTAACTGTGAAAAAAATGATTTGCATTTTAAATGTAGAAATCGTTTTTGACTGAATAGCCTGTTTTCATTTACATGTCCATGTCACACTGGCAACACATGCCTTGCTGTACCGCACCAAACCCATGCAGTGGTGCTGCATAAAAATAATGCTAAATACTCTTACAAGTCCCTTCTCATAGGCCTCCCCTAGGGTCGCCAAGAGCCTAGGTGGCAATACCTCAGCATATTCCTTGTAGAATTCCCTCACAGGGCATCATCCACAGGTGTGTTCCTGGAAGGCAATCCGCATATGATGACCAGAAGCTCCTCGACAGAGAGCGGGGCATCCAACGCTTCTCTCTGTTCTGCTTCAAGACAAGGCAGCGCTATATGAGACAGAGCCTCACCAAAATGGAGCTGCAAGCCTCCGTTCCAGACAGGTACAGGGTTTCATAGTATTTAGAGAACACTGTGTTGATCGCCACTTGCCCATACCTAGTGACCCCCTGATCATCCTGTACGGCACTGATCATCTTTGTCTTCTCTTCTCTGCTGCACAGACATGCCAACAGCCTGCAAGGTTTCTCGCCCTTTGCATCCAGCTTCCGTGTGCATTCTACAAAATCAAATTTGCCCAAATGATCCCAAACCACAAGGCACTATTGTCTCAATTCAGTCAGGTCACCAATCTCCACTCCAATGCTCGCATCCTGCGTACCAACAACTCAATAGCTGCCTCAATATTCCGGAGGGAGTTCAATAAGTCCCACTGAAGCCCACCCATCTTACCTATTGCTTCCCCTCACACCACTATTTTGAAAGTCTCCCATAGGGTGCCTGTCCCATCGATGCAACCAGTATTAGTGTCGAAGAAACTCTCTAACGCCTCCCCTTACTATTCCCTGAATGTATCATTCAATAGGGCCTCTGCCCTGCCCTTAACCTGCAGGTAGGAATTGGAGGCTTATCCAATTTCCCCAACAACGTCACCCTCAGTGGGGCATGATCTCAGCGGACCCCAGTCTGATAAGCAGCCTTAGTAAACTCACCCAGTACTACGTGTATTGCAAAAATGTGGTCACTATGGGTGTACATACCATGAGGGGCAGAAAAGTGTGAAAAGGAGCGGACCTTCTCGTGAGACACCCTCCATATATCTGACAACTCAAAGTTCCTCAACAATAGTTTTTTCTTCTTATTGGTACATTTGGGCCTATCTTAACAGACGTCTGTGTTCTCACAGAAGTCCTGATCCCGGTAAGTGATGTGCTTTTGAGTATTCCGTGTAAAGTCTGAAGAGGGGTCAATATTGGTATTAGATAAGTCAAAAGGTTTTATCAACTTTACAACCTCTGTGGTTTCCACTTAGGCAGAGAGTACAGCTGGTATAGGGCCTTGTGGGTTACCTTGGGAGTCCTCATCCCCAAAGTGGGAGTCACTCCCAGTGAGGTTGTGCTTGCCAAACCCCTAGGGAGGGTCTTGCGGCGCGGGCTCACCTCCTTAACCTCAATGGGGACGGCTCTTCCTTTGGTATAAGGGACGAATTTCCCAGATTTGTCACAGCTTTCACTATTTTTAAGTAAAACTTTCTGCATTACTTAATTTGTTTACCTGTTCTCTTTTTACATGTTGCGTGTTTCTTGCATGGCTCAAAATATCTCAGTGGGGTAAGCCCAACTGGTCCCAAGCTACAAGCGAGACAAGTAGCCTTGGTTTACCTCTATGGTTGTAAGTTGCTGAATCTGGTATGTTGCCTTTTATCTTCTCTCCTACTTCTTCAGACCCATATGGTTCCTCACCCGGGTGTGTGTGTGTGTGTGGGTGTGTGTCTGAGTGTGTACGCCCGCGTGTGACAACCCTATTTTCTCAACAATGCTGGATTCTACTGAACTACACAGTTGTAGCCCCCCTCAGCTAATCTTGATGGTGGCTTCTCTAATTCCATCATTGGCAAGATATTCTGCGCTCCGTTTTTACTGTTGACAAAGGCAGGCTCGGATATCTATGTGTGTCACTCATCTTCTTTGTGAGACTCGGTTCATTTCTCTCTTTCTTGCTCAATGGGAAGTCTCACTCCTCTAACAATGTCTTTAGTATACAACTTGATGGCCCACAATTAATTTTGGCCCAAGGAACTTCTACTCCATGTTTATGCCATGAACCTAATTTCTTCTTAATTCCTTTGTGTACTTTGAGGTTTATGAAGTGGGTCCTCTGTTAAGGAAAGATTTCCATTTATGAGTAATTTTACTTCCAGTTGTGAACCCCCCCCCCCCAACATTATGCTGTTGTCTGACCATCCTAGCCTGACTTTTACAAGTGGAGCGCAGCCTTCTGCTGTACTCTGCTGGGCTTTTGCTCATTTTTGTTATGGGGAAACTGACATGCCCTTAAGTCTGTCAGTACTGAGAGACTTTGGTTCCCTTAGTCTTTCACTTTGTTGCTAATTCTCAGTAACATTTTATCAGTGCACAATGTACCTTACAGTCCAGTGCAACGGGGTCCCTTTTTCATTTTTAAGGCCCTAGACACTCTCAAAGTATTGTTCGTAAATGTACATGTGTGCCCAAGACAGAGCTGATGGCAGCAGTTACTTCTAAAGCATTTTTTACTCTTTTCTATGGTCCAAACCACGTTTACTGCATTTGGCCCAGGACAGTGGCCAATGTCCGAAATTTCCATGCCACGAGGTCCTTTGTTCTTTGGCCATCTTGTCCCTTTGCATTCCCCAGGTTGAACAGACCCAAGAAATTCCTTATTTGGTCATGCAGAACCCTGCGCAAACCGAAGCTTTTGCAGGCTTCTGCATTCCTTCTGTTTGTGTGCACAGGATGTGGGCAGGAGCTGGCTAGTTTCAATACACATCCTGGGTGCCAGGATGTCGGGTGTGCTTGGATGACTGGGACCACCGTGGTCCATGATTGGTCCACATCTGGGATGGCTGAATGTGAGCAGATCTCTTATTGGTTTCTCTTCGTTTGGGCGCAAAAGAGATTTTGGATAAGAAAAGGTACCTTACACCCATTCCAGGTAGTTCTTCTGAGTTCACAATGAACTTAGTAAAGGAGTCAAGTATCCTGAACTGCTGAAGCAGATCCGTGGAAGATGACCCGTTGGAAGGTTTGGCACCCTGACCCTGCTGTTGTCCCTTCGGAGCACCTGTTTCGCATCGATCATAGAAGGCCTGCAAGGGTGCTTTGACCCAATGGAATAGTGGGATTAACTATTCTCAGCACCTCCTGCTTAACCTGTAAGCAAGCATTTTCGGAAGTTTTCCCGGACCACTCAGTGAACTGACCAGCTCATACAAGACCTTTGCCCTGGAACCGCTGCCTTCTCGAGTTTTGACTTGAGCCTCTGACTGTAAACTCTGGATAAGGCACTCTCCCACCATGATTATTACACCAAGCATTCCTAGATCTGGAATTAGGAGAGCATGCCTGAACCCGAGCATACGCAGTCACCGTGTCGCCCTGCTGTGGTGATGATCTTCATGGGTGCCTTGCTGCTGTGCCCCCCTGTGCCCTAAGACTCGCTGCAGTGGAATGGCCTAATCCCTCCACCCGGAGCGGAGAAATTGCCACTGTCCCGCCACGGAATACATTCCGGAACGCAGCCGCTGAAAGCTGCAGAGATGAAAAACTGCAGGATTTGAACCTGCGAATGAACTGGACTTAACTGGCGGAGTTTGGTTCCAGAGTGCGCCGATAGTCAGTAAGTACTTGCATCTCCTACCGGTGGTCCCTGGTGCATCCAAAGACTTTTACGCACACGTGTCCCCTGTGAGCCACTCTTCTTTATGGAGGTAGCCTGTGCTACCGAGCCGTTCCCAATTCTTGGAACATGCGCTGCCCTCCTGGGGAGACCATCCTTGAATAGTGGGATGTTATTATTCATCACCTCACCCACCTTCCTGCGCCAGTACAGCCCCCTGAAGAAGACACGTTTTAAACGTAACCGCAATATCATGTGCTCCGGCACTGAATGTACTTTTGAGCACAGGGCTCCACACTTCTTAGGGACTGGACTGTCTATTAGTTATGGTTTGAATTATTGAAGGACTTCCTATAAGATATTCACAGTGTGTGACCCCTTTCTTTTCAGGTTGTGGATTTCTACTCGTGTAATATTCTTTTAGGCCACTGTTACTGTATATATGTTTCATAGTTAGTGTTGTGTTAGTTTTGTTAATATTGCTTTGAATTCACTGAGTGTTTGATTTAAAAGGCTTTTAATAAATGTATATTTATTTTTGATATATACACCTGACAGAGTAATTTGTGGTGTCTTTTACTGTGTATGCTCATTATGGGCTTTCGATCACCCTCACCCCTCCTGAGACCTAGGGGGTAATTACGAGTTTGGAGGTAGCCATGGCTGTCTCCAAACCTGGGTCCGGATAGGTGGAATGGGGATTTACCGGGACATTCCGACCTATGCGGATCCGGTAAGTCCCCATGCCAAATACCATTCCCCATTCCCATTCGAGCCCCCATAGGGTTCAATGGGAATGGGGAAGGTGCTAATAACGGGCCCGCAAATTGCAGGCCCGTTAATAGCTCCAAGGTCCCTTAACGGGTCCCACTAAGAACGGCTGGTAGACCAGCTGTTCCTGCTGGGACCCGCTAAGGGACCTTGGAATAGGGCGGTAAGGGTTTACCAGCACCGGCATCCTTAATGGTGCCGGTAAACCCTTACCGCCCAACTCGTAATGACACCCCAAGTCTTGACCGACACGCCAATGCTACATGGACTGGTCTGGCTTGTCCATAAGGTTACCCTGTTGGAAGAAACTAGGCTGGCCTTCCGAACCTCTGCCCACCAGGTCACAGTTCAGAAATAAATCTTAACATCCGCTATGCCCGTAGTTCCGGGGAAAGTCATTTTTGTTCTTTTTTTTTACTCATCCATGTTCTTTGTTTACGATTTCCTGCTCCGTGATTATCCCATATTTAAATTCAGCATAAACACCAACTGTAACCTTGGTTACAAAGTTATTTGTCTTCCCTTTTTCTTTTTTGATATGCCTTGTTTTGTGGTAGGGAATACCTAATCCCCCACACGAGCGTGAGATGGGGGTTTAGATTCTATTAAAGACAAGGAGGCGAATATTATGCATTAGCTTTCTTTACTCTGAAATACACAGCAGCAAAGAAATAAAACATTTTTATAAAACTTCTGAAAAAATTTTGTAACACAACTTCAACAAATACATTTAAAAATGGCCCATTCCAAAATGACCGACAGGTCATGCCCCTTTGGTAGCCAATGGGCATGCAGCCCAGTCCATAAATGTCCCTTTCTCCAATAACAAATCCTCTTTCTGATGCTGTCCTTTAAGATAATTCACTGCAGCCATCCTTCACACGATTCCCAGAACGAAGAATCCATGTACCAGGCGAACTTGAACCTTCTCCATAGGACCAGAGCCGATCTCCTTAAAGCAGGGCTTCTCACCCGAAATCTGAAACAACCAGAACACAATTAGGGCGGGTGGGAGGGATAATATTCGCCTCCTTGTCTTTAATAGAATCTAAACCCCCATCTCACGCTAGTGTGGGGGATTAGGTATTCTATGGCAAGACAGGAGGCTCCTATTATGCAAGTTCAAAGCCCTTGCAGAACATTAACTACTACGTGAGCAATGCGTTTATGATAAAACGTTTTGAAAGTTGACTCTCTTGACCAATCAGCTGCTTTAAGGATCTGTTCTAGGCTGCCGCCCAAAAAGGCGGCCTTAGAGGCCATAGCACCCCTAACAGAATGGGGCCCAAAAGAGGAAGAGTCAACACCCGCCTCCCGCATAACCCACTTAATCCATCTGGCTAAAGTGGAAGGGGATACCGGTTTATGTGGTTTCCTATAGGAAATCAACAGCTGAGAGGCATTAGGAGGTCACAGATTTACAGTTTTTAACTCAAAACATTTTAAACATGCTATAACACACAATTTATTGTTTTCAGGGAAGGCAGGATAAGAAATCGAGGAAGTCATGCACTTTGTTCTTCTTGGAATAAAAAAGGTAACTCCCTGCGGGGTAAACATTTTGTTATCCACATCTAAATCTCTGATATCGGGCACTCTTTTAATAGACACCAGGCACAGCATCATTGCTAATTTGGAAAAAAGTTGTTGCAAAGACAGATCTTCGTTAGGAGGCCAGGCTCCAAAGAGATCCAATACTAAATTAACATCCCAAAGAACTAAATATTTAGGCTTTGGAGGGATTTTAATACGAATAGACTTGAGAGCTCTACGTACCAAGAAGTGTCTACCCACTGGTTCCCCTTTAACCAACAGATGACCTGCAGAGATAGCGGACCTGAAGCCATTAATGGTCCTGTAAGCTTTACCTTCTTTAAATAAACCTACTAAGAAATTAACTACTTCTACAGGAGGGGCAGAAATGGGATTGAGGTGCCTAACCACACACCAGCTAGACCAGCGGTTCCACGCTGAAGAGTATCCCACTTTGGTAGAGGGGGCCCAAGAGTCTCTGATGACTGACATAGGCCCTCATTCTGACTCAGGCGTTAAGGGGTTTACGGCGCCGTAAACGGCGCCGACCCTTAACGCCTGATTAGAAGGTTCCCTTTGCGGGATGGCTTTTAACGGCTGCTTTTTTGCAGCCGTTAAAATCCATGCCGCAAAGGGACCTTGGCGATAATTACGGCACCGTAATTTACGGTGCCGTAATTATCGCCTTTCCCCATTCCCAATTTGCCCTATGGGGCGAAAATGGGAATGGGGAAGGGTAAAATGGGAAATGGGGATTTACCGCCCCACTCACCTTGGAATGGGGCGGTAAATCCGCCAACCACCATGGCGTAAACATAGTTTACGCCATGGTGGTAAGGGTACGACCCAGGCGGTAACTTACCGCCTGGGTTGTAATGAGGGCCATAGAGTCCTGCGAAAAGCCTCGGAAGCACCAGGAAGCACTGAAATCTTCCACACCATAAGGGAGAGGTGCCCCTGAAGGACCAACTTGTGAGGAAAACCCCCCGGGTTCATTAGTAACTGAGGATGACAGGGAAGAAGACGGGGAATGTCTACTGAGAGCTCTAGGAGAGCCGGAAACCATATCTGGGAAGGCCAAAAGGGGGTTAGAATCACTAACATGACCTCCTGCCTGCGTACTTGTACCAATACTCTGGCTATCATTGCAAAGGGAGGGAAGGCATACAGCCTCTGACCTGACCAATCCTGAAGAAAAGCATCGGTAGCTAGAGCGCCAGGATCTGGTCTCCAACTGAAGAACCTAGGCACCTGACAGTTTAGCCTCGAGGCAAACAGATCTACTGTAAACGGACCCCAAAGGTATTCTATCTTGGCAAAGAGGTCCCTGTGTAACATACAGTCGCTCTTGTCTTGGAGGTGTCTGGAGTTACAATCCGCTACCTCGTTGCTGATGCCCGGAAGGTACTCTGCCCTCAACACAATGTTGCGGTACAGACAGAAATGCCAAAACTGCTTCGCCATATCCGCTAGGACCTTGGACCTGGTTCCTCCCAGACGATTGACATATCTCACTGCTGAGACATTGCCCATGCGTAGGAGCACACAACAATTCCCCTGATCTTTGAGGAAACTGCGGACTGCAAAAGAACCTGCTAACAATTCCAGGCAATTGATATGGAGATCCCTCTCTTCCTCTGACCATTTTCCCCCCGTGGAGACCTGACCTAGCCTGGCTCCCCAACCTGCTCTGCTGGCATTGGACTCCAGAACTACATCCGGGGAGGGACCAAAAATCGCTTTCCCATTCCAGGCCTCCATGTCTCTGAGCCACCAAAGGAGTTCCAACCTGGCCTCCGGGGACAGCTCCACCATCTGAGAGTAAGAGAGACATCTGCACAGATGTCGAGCCTTCAGACGCTGCAGCGCCCTGTAATGAAGAGGGGCTGGGAAAATTGCTTGGATGGACGCAGACAACATCCCCACTATCCTGGCTAATAACCTGAGAGAGATTTTGTCCCTTCTGAGGATACCCTGGATCTCTTTCTTTATCTTGGACAGCCTGCTGTTTGGGAGGAGAAGGATGCAATCTTTTGAATCTATATCGAAGCCTAGAAACTGGATACATTGCGTAGGCTGCATTATGGATTTTTTGGCATTTATCACAAACCCCAGACTCTGAAGAAGAGTTACCGAAAACTCCAGATGAGATAGCAAAACCTGAGAGTTCTGGGCCAACAGGACCATGTCGTCCAGATAAACAATTATCGTTATCCCCTTGGACCTGAGAAGAGCCATCACAGGCCTCATCAACTTGATGAAGCACCATGGGGCCGAGGACAGGCTGAACGGGAGAGATGCAAATTGCCAAATCCAACCCCCCCACTGGAACTGGAGGAACTCTTGGTGCGGAGGGCACACGGGAACCACTAAATAAGCGTCCTTGAGGTCCAGCTTGACCATCCAATCCGCCGGAAGGAGGGTGTCCCTGAGAAGGTGAATTCCTTCCATCTTGAAGTGGTGGTAAACCACAAAGGAATTGAGGGCTTTTAGATTTATCACTGGCCGGAACCCTTGATCCGGATTTGGGACTAGAAATATGGTACTCAGAAACTGGGATGCCCTGTAAGAGGCTGGTACCACCGCTCCCCTGGAGATGAGGTCCTTGACCTCCACATCTATCAGTGACTGCTTTACACTGTCCAGAACCAAAGGGGCGGTTATTGACAACTGGCAAGGAGGGGAATAGAACTCTATGTGATAACCTTGGTCTGTCTGCAACACCCAGGGGTCCGATGTGAGGGATTTCCACTGTGGGAGAAACTTGGCCAGCCTGCCTCCTATACCATTGGGGGAAGAAATATTTAACACTTGAGAAAATACCTGATGCACCTCTGGACCTCCTGGTACCTCTGCCACCACGTCCTCTCCAACACAAATTCTGTTGCGAGAAGAATTGCGTATATGCACCTCGAGCAGAGGATGAATTCTGGGCACCTTGTGAAGCAAACTGACGGGGGCGGGAATGGCCCTGGGAAAAGCGGCCGGAAGAGCGGGCTCTGCCTCGTCCGTCCCTGGGGAAAACCTTTTGAGTGAAAACTTTCTTTATATTGGCCTGGGCCTTATCCAAGGCCGTAAACGTATAGACATACGCAGACAAATCTTTGAGGAAACTCTCACCAAACAAAGTTCCCTGAGCGGAAGATCCCACTTCCCTCTCTGACATATCCGCCAGCTTGGAGTCCAGCCTCATTAGCAGAGACTTGCGCCTCTCCTTTGACATAGCTGCATTGGCATTGCCAAGCAGACAGACAGTTCTCTGAATCCAACCTCGTAACATATGCACATCGACGGGGGAATTGGAGGCCGCCGCCTCCTCAGCCATTTCAAAAATCTAAGTCACAGGACCCAGAACATCCAAGAGCTTGTCCTGGCAGCCGCGCCAGGCCTTGTCCACCCCTTTCCTGGGATCTTTGCCTTTCTGAGTCAAGAACACTGCCATGGGCTGATCAATCTCAGGAGTACATGCTACCTTGTCCTGCAGGACTGGCCTAGGGCATTCTGATCTTAACTTTCTCCTGTTCCCTTTAGGCAGTGGGCGCCTGATCCAGTACTCTAGGAATGAGGCAATCTCTGGAGAGGGTTGCCACTCTGTTGATCTGGGATGTGAAATGAGGGCCGGGTCAAAAAAGGGAACCCCATCAATGTCCAATACAGGACCTTCCTGTGTGGGAACGGGAGCAACTTTCCTCTTACGTCTCTTAGGGGGCGAATCAGAGTCCTCAGAAGAGTCCGAGGAAGAGACAGGAATAGGGGATATCTGTGCGGGGAGCTGCGCATAAGAAGGCCAAGGAGTTGAGGAAAAGGGCTGAAAGTCATCCCGCTGGCGCTTTTGGGCTCTACTAGGGGAAGACTCAGGGGAAGTGACTGGGCGAGGACTGAGTTGTCCTGAAATATGCTTCACTTTTCTAGTACACTTTTTCGGGGCTTGGGGCTCTTCAGAGGGGCCAGCACCTTGAGGAGGGTGAAAATCCGCTATGCAGTGAATTAGCCGGTCAAATGCTGAAGCCAGTGTATTATTAAGGCCAGACAAGGCTGAATCAATGGATGACTGGATAGCCTGCTCCACTGTAGGCTGTAGATTCGCCTGCCCCTTCCCCATTAACTGTTTTCTTGGAAGGGCGCACCTGTGTACAGGCATCTGTTAAATTAGGGGCAACATTATTACTTCCCATGCCAGACATATCCTTCATTGGTCACCACAGAAGTGTAAAAACTTCCAATCAAGGCAGCCGAGAAGGCTGTGTGCCACAAGCACCCAAATTAGCCAAGCAGGCTTAAACAATAAAGCGTACACCCCACAGGGTGAGAAAATGGTGACAGCCGAGCAGCCTAAATACACCCGAGCAGGGTGAAGGAGTGGGTACAGCCGAGCAGGCTGAGCACAAAAGGAGCACAAAAGGAAATAAAGGGAAACAGAATAAAATGAAACTTAACCCACTCCTTTTAGGTGCAATGAAAATAGTGGAATGCTCCTGCACCTTCACACACCAAGGCACAAACAGGCAGGCCTAGCCTGAGGGCCTCCAATGATACGCGAGCAGCGTATAGAAACCAAAACACACTTTGTGTGAAAGAAATGCCCGTAATTGCAAATGCCGTGACCCATGTCAGTTAGAAACAAAGTTTCAGTAAACAAACAGCAGCGTCACGGGCCCGGCTGCCAGAAAGAGCGCAAACGCTCTGGAAGGCCCGGCTATGCAAACAAACCCCCACTCATGAGGAGAAATTCACACACGCGCTGCTGCCTGGTTCCTGGAAGGCAAGCGGCTAACCAATTGTAACAAATAGAACGGCGCAAACGCCCAGTTCAAGTAAAGGCAATTAAATAATTCAATTAGCACGCACCCGCTCCACACGGAGCGGCGTCACAATGTAACAATTCTGACCTGAATACAGCGCTCGAACGAACGCAACTTATAAAGAAAGAAAAATGAAATGACAAATTCAACCAATGATACAAAACAACTCAATATGAAATGAAGTAACACCAATTAACACTCTAAAGTCTATAGAATGCACAGTAAGGCACGAGCTAGAGAGAGTAACTTAGCTGTGTCAGTGAGCAGCAAAGAAAGAGGATTTGTTATTGGAGCAAGGGACATTTATGGACTGGGCTGCATGCCCATTGGCTACCAAAGGGGCATGACCTGTCCGCCATTTTGGAATGGGACATTTTTAAATGTATTTGTTGTAGTTGTGTTACAAAAAATGTTCAGAAGTTTTATAAAAATGTTTTATTTCTTTGCTGCTGTGTATGTCAGAGTAAAGAAAGCTAATGCATAATAGGAGCCTCCTGTCTTGCCATAGAATCACATAATGCAGTTCTACACGCTTTGCCCTTGCCTGTTCACTTCTTTCCTATTTCAAAATGGCGGTGACACAGGGCTGGACTGCCCCACCGGACACTGGGACATCCCCTGCTAGGCCTCGGGGCATAGGGCCTCTTTAGCTCTCCCCTCCCTCGGAAGTATACATAATTAGAACGAAAACGTTAATCACTCAACCAGCCTGGCGGGTTCAGTGAATTGAGTGCTGCTGGCTACAACGGGTCGGGCTCGAGTCGCATCTGCGCATTAGGGGCCCAGGCACAGCCTGGGGAACCGCGTGTGCCCTTCTAGCTGCTGCAGGCAACTTTGTGTGTTGTTTGTCTCATTATCACATTACCAAGGTGAAGGGCTGAGCACAGGTACACAGCGGCGGGTGACATGACATCTTCAGAGAGTGCACC
This sequence comes from Ambystoma mexicanum, assembly GCF_040938575.1. Lineage (NCBI taxonomy): Eukaryota > Metazoa > Chordata > Amphibia > Caudata > Ambystomatidae > Ambystoma > Ambystoma mexicanum. The sequence continues at coordinate 414,453,892 of NC_090922.1, forward strand.
GGCTGCTCCTGCTCTGAGTGTGTCAGTGCTGCTGCCTGCTAGTACACAGCGACGACGATTGCCAATTATGAGGCGTCTGCGAGCTGAAACTGCAAGCAAGGCAACACGTGCAAGAACCGTTCGCAGCATATTGACGTTCAGGTGCGTGACTGAATTGTAGGTTGGGGCGGGGGAGAGCGGGGCACCGGGCTCCAGTGCTCTGACAGTTTCCTGCATTCACACTCGACAAAAAGGAGCATGTAAATGAGGGTGACGATCTCGGTTCTTCATGGCATGTCCACTTGTCCCCACACAAGCAACATGTTCAAATGCCACACTCCATAGCATAGCCCCAAAGTTGCATCCATCCAGTGCACTTCCCTACCATAGGGTGACTGCTCTGCGGCCAGGTTACATCTGCAGGGACAGCCTTGTGTAAGGGAAGGGACGTGTAAACGGCAGCATCTGGTATTGCTGCCAGAAGATTAGATAGTTCAGAAAATGAAGGGAGTGGAACAGATGAAAAGAGTATAGAATAAGTGATGGAATAGAATAATTGGGGGGAACTGTGTAATCGAAAGAGGAGGGGATCAAAGGGGCAGTAAGTGGGAAATAGATGCAAATAGTGACAGCACAGAGTGATGGGTAATGTATGTGCACTCATTGTCTCAGTAGCTTTAGGAGAGCTGGCCATACTCACAATAGATCATTACTCTCTAATAAACACGAATCTACTGCTTCGACTCCTGAAATGGCTACAACAACCCTTAAATACCAAACGAAAGAGCCTAAGGATAACGAAAATCTTTCTGGAATTAAAAAATACACTGATATAACACATCTTCTATCGGCGGTTGGGGGGGCTTTGATGTTCTGTTTTGCCATATTTCTTTGGGTGAACAGCCTTTCAATGTCCTTCTCCCAAGTCTATTGTGACGACTTTACAAAAACTGCCCTGGTTTTTCATTTTTTTAAATGTATAAATGTGTTGTACCCTTCACAATTCAAAAACGTGTATACATTTTCTTTTTTTTTTGTTGCTAGACTGTAAGGGTACGCTGGCTGAAACCTCATGCCAGTGCACTGAAGACAAGCTATGACCAAAGGACCGCCCTTTTCCTGCTCCACTAATAACCCAATGCCAAACTCCAAACCCCCACCTTTTTACTTGCAGGACTGGAAGCGCCAAGCAGTTAGGCAAACGGTAAACCTTCTATAACAGCAAGACCGATTAACACAACACAATTTGTGTGACGCACTTGTCTTTCCCTATAAAAGGCTGTGGCAAATAGCCGGTGTAGATGCCTGCTATGCGGGGGTACATTTTTTATGGAACGAGTTGATGCTTATTTCTTTGATTTGTGCAATATTCCAGGTCTAGTACAGTTTCAGTTAACATTTGGGAAATTAGTTCCCGTCTTACAGTGTTGCATGGTTGCATTTCCCACTCGCCGTTCACATATGTTGTAATCGCTTATCCAACTAACGTCATTTTACATAATGCGCCAAGAGGCCACCAAAATGGCCGAAGTTGCACTATAAAAGACTGCTTTGGATCAGGGGACATTTTGACCTGTTGTGTTTGTTGTTAAGGCTGGCTGCGCGTCTCACTGCTTAGTAAGAACGGCCGCTGGATGGCTTTGTTCGCCCTAGTTTTCCAACGTTTCTTTCTCTTGTCTGCGGCATGGGCCTGTGTAAAAACAGGGCCTTGCGACTGCGAGGAATGGGTGAGGTGGTGAATTATTTCATGTTTTATTTGGGAGCTCCTCTTCAAACGTGCTCATTGGCTTTTCATATTAGGTACTGGTAACATGCACACTGCAAGTGTTTGTCCAGAAACTGCCTATTTCTCCACTTTGGAAGTCATTGTCCAAAAATAATCTAAATAGCCATCACCCAGGTTAATGAATCATATTGTGCACAGGCCAAGGCATCCTTTGAAGCAAAACTACAGGGTGGGCAAATGCCTAAAATGAGTCAGAGGACTGGGGGGGGGCTTATAGTTAATGTTGAGGTAGACCTTTGACCTACTTTGTCAGAGGCAATGAATCATCATGTCAAATAGCTGATGGCACACAGGATCCCACATTTAAGAAATTATTAGTTTTAGTTAGAGTGACACCTCCCCTCCCCCACCTGCCCCTCACCAGGATACATGGGCATCCCATTTACAAATCATCCATATTAGTGGTTTTTGTAAAAATCAGTAAAGTGAAGCAAATCATAAGTATGCATCTTTGGGATGCTTTAATTTGCTAAAATAAAGCATGGGCAGGAAATGTGGTGACACGGTGTCATGAAGCAATCTATTTAGTCATAGTGCCCATCTGGCCTGTTCCACAACTGGCACTGTTACCTACACACAATCTGCCATTACAAATAGGTGGCTAGATGGCAGGGATCTGAAGGGCTTCAGCTTTGTTAGTTAAGGTTCCTCATATAGCACTTTCTACCACTGCCATGCTGTCTCAAAGCACTGAGGCTGTAGAGGAGGGAGACAGGGAGTAGAGTAACTAAGGAGGCCACATGATGTTATCTTTGTGCTCATATAGTGTTTAACGCACTTTCTAGCAGTGTAAATGGTCTGCGGATGAAGAGCAAAGATCATAGGCGAAGTATGCAGAAAGATCGAGAAACGGGGAAAGACAGAAAATAATATTGTGCTGGTTTTTGTGTACCACTTTACATCACTGTCAGGCAGAGTCAAAGGGGTTAGGGGGTGGGTAAGTCGGGAAGAATGTGTGAGGGAATTCGATAACATAGGTGGTCCTTTTCATGAGTGCCATAAATTCACTCAGAAGTGGACTACCGAAACTGCAGAAAAGTGTGCAAGGCATTTACATATGATTTCGATGAGTTTACGCCTGATACAACCTTCTGATGTAGAACAAACAATCCGAATAGATATCAGTCTGTGTAAATTCTGCATGTAACAACTTCGTCGCCCCACTTCCCACCGCCAGGCATGGGCAAAGTAAAACCAAAGCCAAGAAGTGGCAGAACACATCTCAGTAGATCCAACATAAGTAATAAGGTACTAAAAAAAGAGCCCCTGCAAAGGATTCCTGCCAGTCCACACCCATAAAGCCCAGCCCTGCATCAGCCCCTCCTGGAAAAAATCTCTTTGACTGTTTTTCCGCCCTAAACTTATCCTTCATAAGTTCACCCGTTGCAACCGCCTCCCTCCGCTTGTGAGCGACCCTGACTGCTGCTGCTAAATTACTACCCCCGCACTCCCCTGACCGATCCAGCCCTTTATGCTCCCCTGACTGCAGACGTTCCCCTCCATTCCTCCTGTGCCCCCAACTGCTGCTACCCGTTCCTACTCCCTGTGCCCCTGAGAGGACAGTTGCTCCCTCCACGACTGCTTCTATCCCTCCTCTGCCCTCCTGTTTTTCCCCTGCTCTTTGCACCACCATCATGCCACTGCAGCCGCCAACCTCCTTTGCTTGCCCCAGAGTCACCACCTTCTCTTGCGTCATCCCCACAGAAACCCTTATCAATCTGCCTATTACCTGCTGGCGATGGGGCAGCTTCAGTGCTGGGGTATCCGACAAGATGGCGAACACATACCTCAGACACATACTGCACTGCACACAGCACAGCCCATCATTACAACCCACCATAGTGCTGTAACTTTCTTAATTGCACCGTGCATCCCTTTCACTTTGCGAGATCATGAACTTATTTAAAACATGATTTTTTAAATCCATATATGTTTAAAACATGCTTGAAATGCACTCATTTTGACATATTTTATTCAACATTTTCTTGGGGGATACTCTCAATCCCCTCAGAAGGTTGGGGCTCAAGCGCTGTGCTTGCTCCTTCGGCGAAATATGGGGCCACTTTGGAAAAAAAAAATCCAGCGCCACTTTTGGTTCCCAGTCCAGCCCTGAAGTGACAGCATTTAAGGGATGATATTGCAGAGAAGTTTTGGGCATTTATCTGTGTCTTGTGGATAAGATGTGTTATCTAGATTGGATGTCCAATTTATGAAGGTTTCCTTAATCTCAGCAACTTCTGGCTCATTCTCCCTCGTTCCTATGGTGTCGAGCTCATGGTCTTTTTCCTACATATTCCAAGTAGGGACTCCCACCATTTATCCACCTTGACTCAGATCTTCACAAATAGGCATTTAGCCATTTCATCAATCCCTTTAGTGGCTGTAATACCCTCTTAATTTTGTGGTATCATGTTACTCTGTTGCTCTCAGCATGTGGACCTTGCAGTTTCATCCATTTTCTTTATCGCCAAAGAAAGGGACATCCCTTTCCAAAGGCGACCCTGCTAGCCCGAGACACCACATTACCAAAGGCAGGATATCCAATGGACGTGGCCTGAGGAAAGGTAGGGGGCGGATGCAAAGGTTTCTGTCTGGTAAGAGGTTGAGGGGAGGATATCTGCAATCTACTGACATCACACAGAGGAGCTGAGGTGTTGTGAGGCATCTTCATCCCGTCACCAATTACATATCTACAAATAAATGGTGAACAATGGATGGAGGGCCTTTGCAACGAACATCCATACTAGAAGAGGTGTGTACAAGGAGCAGTCACCAAGTTAGCAATAATTTGATTGGGAACAGCTGAAAAATCATCAGCCATCTTGAAAGTATTTTCCACTGGCTAACCTTCTGTATGGCCACTGCAACCGTGCAGAACTGTTCTGAAAATTACATAATTGCACCCCATACTGACACATTATGCATAATTATGCAATCACTTGTGCGTTTGGGGGTACTAATAGCTCCTGACGCGATGGGAATATTGCTAGAGTTAGGGCAGAAGTGGAAGGAAGGGAAAGCTGGCCAACAGGCAGCCCCTTTTTCCATCGCTAGCCAACTGAGCAAGCTGCCCTGATCCGCCACTAGAAGGCAGGTGGGAGAGGTCTGATTTCGTTGGCCATGCCATGAAGCCTTGTTCTCCCTCAGGGAGGGCCTAGAACGGGAGGGCTGAATGTTCAAGACCTCAGAAGCAAGCTGGCTGAATGTTCGTGGGTGGAGGGATTTCATTGATGCTGAGCCCAGCAGGCATCAGTGTAAGAGAGGATGTTCATGCAGGTCAGGCACTTGGATAGGGTACCTGACTCATCCAATGGTGGCCTTCAGATGGCTGACATGGGCTGCACAGTTTTCTTTTTCTAGAGGGTTATGCTGGGAGCAGGATGGGTAGGTTGCTGAAGTCACAGCGTGAGTGATCAGGAGGTGTCCTGCCATGTCACCAATACAGGTGCAACGGGACACTCCATGTGAAGGATGCAATGGTGAATCTTTGAAACAATCGGTGCATTAGTGTTGCTTCCCATCCTAGCTACAAAACTACTTTGATTTTAAAAAAATCCCAGGTTATGTTATTTATGTAGATTGCATGGCTAATGGTGTGACCTACAATATACCAGCCAATAGGCAACAGGAAGCTGTAAAACTATTGCGTGAAACAGTGTATGTCAGCTTAACACATGCAGACTTCAAGTTGCCACCTTCTGTCACGTGTGCCTGATGGGTGTGCTTTATTTATTTCACTCACTCTGCAGAACCACTGTACCAGCGGGTAGGCTTGTGCACATTTATTAGGTGGAGCCCAGAATCTTCTGAAAATGTAGGGTATTCAGAATTAGACAAATCCCCAGAACTTGTAGGAAGTCCTGCTGTTAAATTTGAGCTGCGTTCATGACAGTTTCAGGCACATATCATTAATGCAGAGGTGTTGCTAGGGGTGAGGGGGCTGAGAGGGCTATAGTCCCGGGTCTTTTGGTTGTAGTCCCGGATAGAAGCTGAGGTGTTACAACCAAAGAGGCTAGCTAGCCCCCAGTCCCGACAGTCCCAAAATTAGCGTAACCCCAGATCTTGCCCAGACCTACCAACACCCCTGCATTCATGTAGTCTGTTAAAAAGGCCAGCTGGCTTCAGATGAAGCAAAATGTCAGCATGCAGCATTAATAACTTGCATCTGTTGATGGGGTTTATTTCAAGTATAAAGAACAAGCATTGCCATTACCAACAGTTTGGGCTTTTGTGTAGGCATAGGAAAGGCACTTGCCAGGCACTGCCATAGCGGTATGAACTGGCCATTGATGATAGCAGGTGCAAAATGGTGCAAGTACCTGGGCACTGAATAGGTACGACTGGCATATGCCTAATACTTATACACAAGCATCTGGGACAAGAGCGGCAGTCACGGATCCTCAGTTGATCTGCTTTTATCATTTATTTGTATGCTTATAGGATAGGTTCACGTATATTTCCAACTAGGATCGCTTGCAGCATCATTACTGGCTCATCCAACTGTCATACTAGCTTTTAATATTTATTTTGTTAATTTCTTACGTTAGTTGCTTTTAATTCCTTTAATCTCTACGCTACTCGTGGGAGAGGGTGCCTGGCCTCACATTTGTTCACGGACTCCCTGGGCTCGCACCCGGTTGTTGTGCTATAGTCCACTCTTTATTTCCTCACTTCCACACATGGCGGCTCTGCCAGTCTGCTCTCTACTTCCATTGGACTCAGCCACGGAGTGGGCATCTTCTGCCTCCTAAGCCACTTTATCCACTACTTGGTGGATTCCTCTGGGAAAAGAGCAGCAGTCACGGATCCTCAGGTGATCTGCTTTTACTTTGATTTAAATGCTTATTAGCTAGGCTCAAGTGTATATGTGGAAGTATTGCTTGCAGCACCATTAATGGCTCATCCCACTCATCCCACTCTCATACTAGCCCTTAAGGTTAATTTTGTTAATCTCTTATCTTAGTTGCTCTTAATTCCTTTAATCGCTGCACTACTCACGAGGGTGTCTGACCTCACATTTGTTCACAGACTCCCGGGCTCAGACCCAGCTGTTGTGATTTAGTCCACTTTTTATTTCATCACTTCCACACCTATGGTTCTGCTACTCCTCTCTCTACATCCATTGGACTCAGCCTTAGATTGGTCTAATGCAATACCATGTCAAGGCTTATTGGAGGACCTTGGAGATTGTGCAGAGGGCGCTTACCGAAGTCTCGCCAAAGTTAAACATGTCTGTGCCCGTCCGGACCTAGACCAGGCTCTGGGCAATAGAGAGGCTATCTACACCTATGCCTAGCTATGCAGGTAAACCTTGCCACATCTTGAACAGCAGATCTTCTCTGTGTGCTTTAGCACCCTGTACGACATCCTGGCCCCTTTTTTCAGTTCCTCCCCCTGCCTCCTTCATCCTCATATTCACTTATACGGTTAACCTTGTATTGCGTGTTCCCTAGTGAAACACACATTTCAGATATTTGATTTATTTACCAGAAAGCAGCCAGATTGCATGCCCATTTGGGAAAGCTGGATTATCGATTCCTCCATCCCATACTTTATATCATCCAGCCCTGTAGCGGTGTAGTTTTATTTATAATAAAACATCTGCACTGCTCGGTGATCACCCCCTCACATAGCGTAAAAATGGAGCATCTTTTGATGCGCATGTCTTTATCGCAAACTTCCACCTCCTATTTCCTCATTGTTTGCCGTCCTCCTGGATATAATTCATCTATTGCTGAATCCTTCACAGAATTTGTCTGCAGATCTTAAATTGAAATATCCTCTCCTAGTGATCTTGGTTCATTTTAATGTTTGGTCAGATATGCCTTCAGACACCCAGGCCGCCAAATGTTTATCCACACTGGTTTATTTACACCTCATCCAACATGTTAATGGTGCTCTGCATGTTAAAGGCCACACTTTGGCTAAAACTGAAAGTAGGTGCTGTAAATATGCTACTATGCAATTTTATGTAATTGGGGGGCTTTGCAATGGAACAAGGTTGACAATTACACATCTACCAGAGACACATCATAAAGGCCTGTGTAATCGATGGAACTAAGATGCTGTTCTTATACCGCACATACCTCTCATTCCATCTGATACAAATATGCCTTTCAAATTCAAAAGAAGACAGTTACCTATACGTTTGGCCTTTTTAATGACCATTAATTAGTCACAGGGACCTAGGCCACCTTCCTGGAAGCGATCAGTGGTCATTCCAATATTTAAGAAGGGGGATAGAAGTGACCCTATGAATTACCGACCGATATTGACCTTTAAGATATGCTAGAACAGTGTATGTTATGCCTGGAATGGCTGGTTTTCTATAAATGGATTAAAACCTTTTACAGCACCCAGCTCTGAAACTGGTCTCCGCCGTGACTGGAGGAAGATTTTTTTTTTAATTACGTACTGGGTATTTATAATGTGCCTACACACAAGGTGTATTCTTTCTCACCTTAACCTTTCGTCTTCTCTGATTGATCCTCTCACTGCACTCCAGGATGTTTTTGCACATAGCAGATTCTGTTGCACCTTTTAAATTGGATCCGAACCATAGGCCATCTGCCCCATAGCATACACCTGCACTTCAAGCATTTACGTTACTCTATAGAGAGGCCTATCTCCCTGACGATATAGCAGCTATGTTAGCCTGCTGCCTTAAATATCATTCAGCTATCAAAGAGGCTAAAGTTGGGTTTTTTTACTAATATGATCCAGGCGGCCTTGAATAAACCCAAGGAACAATTGTAGGTAGTTAAAGGAATATCCTCCTGAGCGTGATCTCCACCCCAGTTCGCGCAACACAGATTCTCTGTTATTATTTAGCTGATTTCTTTGTTCAGAACATTTTGAACATTCAGGCCAATATTTCAGCTTCCACTGAAACCACTCTCCCTTCCACTGTTTCCTTCCTTTGCCATCCCAGAGCAAGTAATTGTGTCATTTTACAGAAGTTAATGACACTAATCTTCTATTCATTTCACAGCTTAAATCATGTTCTCCACTAGACCCTATATGTGCTGGAGGAAATTAGTCCTGACCTATTTTCAGTTCTCTTCCAGCATTAAATTACTCCCTGACACAATGACGTCATCCCCTCAGCCCTTAAGTACACCCTAGTGGTCCTTCTTAAGAAACCGGCTCTTGACCCGCCGCTGCTGACGAACATTCGACCTATCTCACTGCTTCAATTTCTAATAAAGGTTCGGGAGGCTATTGTGACACCTCAGCTTAGGGATTTCCTTGAAGATTCCCTGTTCCTTGATACATTCCAGTCTGGATTTCGCCCCTTGATGGGGACCAAGTCAGTGATCATCTCAGATATTAATGAAAATTACCATGATCAAAGATCAAAGTGGAGTTGGCCTAATCATCCTATTAGATTTATCAGTCAGGTTTGACACTGTTGACGATCTGATTCTGTGTCAATGGGCCTCATTACGACTTAATAAGGGCATGGCTGTCACCACAATCGTGTCTGGGTCCGGGTTCCCTGAATGGGGAAATACCGGGCCATTCCAACTTTGGAGGGCCCGGTATTTCCTCCTTCAGGGAACCCGAACCCGGTCCTTCCCCATTCCCATTCGAGCCCCCATGGGGGGGGAGCTAACAACGGGCCCATTAATAACGGGCCCGTTGTTAGCTCCCTGCTGCCCTCTCAGGACCCGCTCTGGACGTCTCGTAAAACCAGCACCTTTAATCCCATTCCGCCCATCTCGTAATGAGGCCCAATGACTTAAAGAAGAAGGTGTGTCAGGCGTTGCTCCTCAGTGGCTCATCTCCTTCTTGTCTGACCGTTTGCAGATGCTTTCATCTTCTCTGGCTTCTGGCATCCCGCAGGGTTAAGCATTGTCACCCCTGCATTTCAAAATCTATAGGCGCCCTCTTACCGCCAGGTTGATCCACACCTTTGGCTGTCATTTCTACTCTTACGCCGATGATGACCAGCTGGTGCTTAGAATAGATCAGCATCATCAGCATATAGCTGTGTGGGTGAGGAGATGTTTGGCAGCCATGGGTGCGTGGATTAACGCTAACTGGCTAAAGCTCCATGGACAAAACACAGAGGTTTTAGTTATTGGTCCGCCAACTAACTATACGTCATCTTTGGACTCCTTATTCCTGGCCTCACAGTCTCGAGCCTTTCCCTTTACCTGTGGACTCTGTAAAAAACCTAACAGTGAAAATCTCAGCTTCCTTGTCACCTGAGTCATAAGTCAGTTCTATGCGCAAGACCGGTTTTTATAAGTTGAAAATTCTAAAGAAAATATTACCTTTCTTACCTCAGACACTCCAGGGAGCGGTCGTCTCTTCAACCGTCTTGGATACCCTTGACTATTGTAATGCTGCTCTTCTAGCCCAACCGAAATATTTCATAAAAGATGGTCACATTTCACCTGTTCTTGTCCGGTTTCACTGGCTTCCGGTGGATCGCAGGATTACATTTAAGGCCCTTTGATTGACGGATCATGCCCTACATAAACAGGACACCCTGTTCCTCTAAGAGAAGATTGCCATGCATTGTCCCCCGAGAAGCCTTAGCTCGGCCAATCTTGGCCTCTTAGTAGTCTCTAGGTTTGAAAAATCATTGATCGATGGTAAAGCATTCTCTGTGGTGGGACCTCTACTTTGGAATACTCTTCCCTTAGCACTGTGGATGACACAAGACCACCACCAGTTTCGGAAACTTCTTAAGTCCATCCTCTTCTCCAGCCGATCTACCTTCATTCTTTCTCCCCCTACATATCCTCATGAGTTCCAGAATACCTCTGGGTGACAGAGCGCTATACAAAAAGAGGCCAACATCAAGCCAAAACAGTACTTCAATGAAAGACACGCATAGTGCTTATAAATGGAGTGGCTGAAGGCAGTCCTGGTTATGGCATTTTTATTAAACCAGTAGTATTTCCATCAAAGTTCCAAACCAGGAAGGGACCCAGTCAAAAATGTCATCAAACCAGTTGCTATGTTGGATCCCCACTTCTTTCTTCATTCTTCCACAAAGGTTGTGCACTGAAGATATCACATGTGATAAAGTTCTGTTGTCAGTATCGACAGAAGGTACGCAGGTACAACATGCACTCCCGATTTTTCGGCAAACACTGCCATCCATTGCTGTGAGAAGGTCCAGGATGTTCCAGTTTTGCATGGTCATCAACCGCAGGGCTCAAAGTTCCACTTTGATCACGTTGAATCCCTCTTCCGTGTTGTTGGCCAGCTGGATTGGTTCCCGGCAGATGATCTGCAGCCATTTGGCATTTGCTTGTGCCTAGATACTTGGCACAAGGGAGACGAAGAACATTTCTGCGGTGTTAAAGGGTCTGTATTGATCAGGAATTTCTGCCAGAAGGTCTGAGGATTTACTGGATATATAGTTTGATGATCGCTTCTTCCGGTACACGCTTTTCTGCAACTTATCTTCTGAAAGGATGTCGAAAGGATGTCATATGAGGGGTGCTCTTTAGTTGTTTGCTGGGGTGCTGAAGATATTTTGATTGGCACCCTTTCCCCCTGGACATGGCTTTCCAGGATCACCATCAAGGCCGAATGTAATGTGGCCATAGCGCAGGTACCTCTCCATGACAGTGGGAGGTGCAGGTACGCTATCTTGCTGCATACCCAGTAAGTGTCCATTATTGCCACTGTACCTTTCTTCATGTCTGGGAGGATGAGCATTTTGTTGCAGTTTTTGTTTGAGCCCATGAACACCTTCCCTTCTCTGTGAAAACAAAGTTCGTTCTTTATTTCTCATTGTATCTTGATTGGTTTTTCAAGGGCTATCACCCAGGTCAGTTTGGTGATGTGTTGGCATATGTCGGAATGCATGTTCGTTCGACCCATTGAAATTTTTCTTCCGACAGTCCTCGCAGTGCTTCGGCTTTACATGTGATTGTCTCTTCTGCCATTTCTTTTCCATGAACATTGTCCCTCTGATGATTAAAAATGGCTCCTTCACGCAGAGTATTCCTTGAGGATTCCTTGAGTATTCCTGTTACATGTTTTCTCGTTCTGCAGCATTTGTACTGTTACGGTGTGTGCCTAGAAGGTACTCTGAATCCTACAAAGGGCTAGATGAACAAGACACTGGGCATCCGACAAAAGCCTTTCTTGTGGTATGAGAACTTTGGGCGTTCCAGAGGCATGGGTTATCAAAGACCAGACCTAACAACTTTCGTTGTTCGCCTGTTTAGCCTTGGCACTCATATCTGAGTACCATTTATTGGATTGGTCAGGGTGGCAGTCGTCTTTTACAGCATCTAATCCCAGGCCATGGTACACATTGTACCTCTTGCGTTCCACCCCCCTTTTCCATCTTTTATTCAAGCCTTAACCGTTATGTACCTTTTTCACCCTTTGATAATGTATAGGAAAAATGTCTGTCCATATTTCATCATTGTGTTCACTATCATTCTCCCAAAACTGTGAGGTTGGATACGTTTGTGGGGTTGAGACGTGGGGCTTAAAGTGCATATTCTCGTCATCTGTGGTAGGTTCCCTGGTTGTGGGCATATGTACATATGGTGATGCAATTACATCAAACATTGGAGTCTCAACATTATAATCACTTGATACTTCATCAACATCATAACTCATAGCAGCATATGTGAGGGTTGAGGTTTTGACAGTTTGGTTTTTGTGCAGAGTTTTGAGATTAATATTTGTAGAGGCATTATTGGCCCATATTACTTTAAACCCATTCTAAATGAGGCTCGATGCATCTTGTATTAGTTTTACCCCGTCCCCCGTCTTTTAAATCACCCAATATAAAAGTGAGACTCCAGTATAACCCTAGACAAAACAACATTACAGAAAAACAATGGCTACAAAATATAACCCACACTCATAACTATAAGCTCTAGTAGCACCAACTTCTTCCCTATCGCTATCTACATTTGTAGTGTTGTCAGTGAGGGCCCTCCTTTCAGCCATTTTTGTCGACCTGAGGGGCCGATATGAATGGGTTGAGTGCACACGGATAATTCAAAAACTGTAATTTATCTCCTCAATTGGCAATTTCCGCAATAGGCAATTTATTTACATTCATTTGAGAACCAGCAGTTATTTCAAATGAGAGAGAGAGAGAGAGAGACAGAAAGAGAGAGAGAGAGAGAGAGAGAGAGAGAGAGAGAGAGAGAGAGAGAGAGAGAGAGAAAGAGAATTGTATTGCATCTGTGTACACTGTAACGAAAGTTTGCATTCAATTTTCTACTTTTTACCCTTCTTCATTCAATAGTTTATCAGTAGCTCTTTCATTATGGTACTGCACCTTCCTGCTCTTGTGGCTGTACCCCACAGGGTGCTGTGTGCTTTTCTTACATCTGTGAGGTGTATCCAGTATTTCAGACCCTTATCCTTTACAGCAGAGGCGTGCAATACACTACCTCATAAGGGCCATGGAATCTTGGAGAGTTCCACCTCTGCATGAAACTGCGCACATATACGCTTTCACCGGGCATTAACTGCAGCATCAGACTATCTGCTGCTGGGGTGTTTGTATCTGTTTCACTTTCTCCTGTAAATGGGGGCGCTATTTGTTTGGCTATACTTCGTACAGCTTGTGTTAGCTGCGGAGATATTCTTTAAACTCGTCTCCCAGCACTGTAGCAGCTCTATGAGCGTCTGACGCCCGCCTCACTGGATTGAGCGGTGTTTGAATGTGCCTCCCCATCACTATCTTGTGCAAGGATAAATGATGGTCCTTACTAGGTTGTGTTCTGAGTTGAAACAGTGCTAGGGCCAAGCAATACACCTAATTATCCTTCACGGTGTGACACAATTTGGAGAGTCTGCTTTTGAGAAGACCGTTTATCTTCTCGACCACCCTGTTAACCTGCGAGTGGTAAATTGAACACAGCTTGTGTTTCACACCTAACAATGAGGTCACTTCCTTGAAAAGGTTATTTACAAAATGGGTGCCATTGTCTGAACAAATCACATCACAAATCCCCCACCTAGGGAACACCTCCCTCACCAGGAACTTCATCGCGCATTTCGCATCCGGGTGTGCGCAAGGTCCTGCATCCACCCAATGAGAAAAGGGGTACACCACCACAATGAGATATCTTGCCCCGTTGCACCTCTCGCCAATGTCGGCATAGTCAATGTGTAACTCTCAGAATGGTCCTATTGGATGTGGCAGCGTTCCCCACAAAGTCCTAAGGATCATCCCCGAACTGTATGTTTGGAATGTTGTGCATTTTATTATGAATTTTGCACGGTGTTCCTGGAGGTTTGGAACAAACCATTCCTCTTGTATATCTGCTGGTATGTGTTGCTTGGTAAAATGTGTAGGGGAAAGGAAGTTGTTGGAAGGCCACATGCAATAATTCTATGGGCATCACTACTTTTCCTGTCATTTCTTGACGCCAGAGGAGGTCTGTTGGAGACTGCTTGCATCTCCTCTTTACCTATATTTCCTGTACTTCTATTGGGGCGCTCTTATGCAATTTTATTATTTGCACCATTGGCATGGAGTTGTACCCCTCTTCCTTGTCGTTTTGCATGTTTGTTTTTACTATGCATTCTACAGGTAGGGGGCGTTAAAGTATGCTGCTTCCTTCGCAGCAGCATCCGCCGCTGCGTTTATGAGTGAGATGGTGTCAGTGTTATTTGTGTGGGCCTGGCATTTCACCAAAGCCACTACTGAGGGCTCAGCCAGTGCTTCAATAAGGTCATTCAACAATTGTGCGGGCTGTACTGGAGATCCAACCTCTCTCCTGAATTCTCTTCTTCACCATCGTGACAGGCCGGAATGCACCGTCATTGTCACATATGCCGAGGCAGAGTATATTGTCACTGCGCATCCTTTGGCTGTGTGTAATGCATCAATTAGGGCTATTAGTTCTGCCGTCTGTGCAGAAAAATGTGAAGGGAGACATTTCTGCACTATCACCTCATATTCGTCCTCTTCTATTCTCACCACTGCTGCTCCTACGTGTTTTTCTCCTATCTCAGAATCAATGGACGCTGATCCGTCCACGAAGTACACCTCACCTCCTTCTAGGGCATTTTCGCTGGCCTTGGGAATATCGTCACCTTCCTCCTCATATGTGGCGCAGTGGAGCATTTGCATGTCTTCTACTGTACAGGGTTCTGTGATGAACGTGGCTGGTTTACAGTCTTACAACATACAATGTGTATGTTTGGGCTTGAGATGATTATTTCATATGCAGTGGCTCTCTGTGTGGTGAGTGTGGACTTTGATCTTTCGAGTATGGCAAACAAAGTATTCATCAAGCATCACTGAACATCCCATTACTATCGTGGCGCTTTTCTCTATTGCGAAGGCCGCTGCAGCGAGGGCTTGTTCGCATGCGAAGTGCCCTTAATAATAAATAATTAGGCATTTATATAGCGCTACAAACCCTCAGGTATCTGAGCGCTGCTTATTATTACCCACGGTGTGTGGTGCTCATTTATCGTCCTCGGAAGGATGAAAGGCTGAGTTTGGCCCCGCCGGGATTCAAACCTGCACTAACAGGCTCTGCACGGATATCTAAGCGAGCACTCTACTCGCTGTGCCACTTGACCTTGCATTGCAGAGTCCAATGTGCCACTGTAATAAGCCAATGGCTTGTGGCCTAGTGGTGTTTTTTGTGTGAGTACTGCTGTCATAGTGTACCATTGCAGTGAGAGAACAGATAAAACTTCTGATCATAATCTGGTGTCGCTAGGATGGGTGCTGTTGCGATGATGTCTTTTAATTTAAGGAATTATGTGATCATAGCCTGCGTCCATTTTATGGGGGCACTGTCCTTTTGAGCCTCTTCAGTGCCTTGAGAAGGGGGTGTGTGTATGCTGCGTAATCTAGTATCCACGCACGGCAATAATTGCATATGCTGAGACATTTTTGCATCTTATTTACAGTCTTGGGCATGACTGTTTCAAGTATTGCTGCTGCTCTGTCTGGTATTATTCTCTTACCGTCCTTGGATATTAACTGCACCAGATACAGCACTTCTGCCAGGCAGTACTGCAATTTTCCCCTGTCTACCTTGTACCCCTTTGTCGCTAGTAAATTCAACAAGGTTCTTCACTTTCACTGCAAACCAAAAGGTTGTCTACATATTGAATTATTGTGCTCCGTACATCAATATTGCCGAGGTCTTCATGCAAAATTCTGTGAAAATGCTAGGGCTCACGCAATAACCTTGGGGAAATCTGCAATGTTCATATCTTTTTCCGCCCAGGGTGAATGCTGTTAGGTATTGGGAACTGGGGTCTAGGGGCACTGAGAAAAAAGCATTTTTCAAGTCCACCACAGTGAAGCATGTGGCCTTTTGGGACACTGAACAAAATGGATGCAGGATTTGGGACTAGGGGGAACTCCTTCTGTATGATGTCATTAAGGGGCAGAGGTCCTGTATCATCCTCCAAGCACCGCCCTTCGCTTTTTTGATTGGATGGATAGCCATGTTGCACAGTGAATTTTATGGCATGATAATGCCCTGTTGTAGTAGTGCATTCATTGTCTCTTTTATATCTTCCTCCGCTTCTTTGGACAGTGGGTATTGTTTTACTCTGGGTGGTACTGCACCAGGTTATATTTTTATTTTGATGGGCATTACTTCCTGTAAGAGTTCCACATCATGTGGCCCTGTTGTCCATAAGTTTGGCAGTACATGTTTCATGTCTTCATCATAAATTGAAGGTGGTGCACTGACACTGGCCATGAGGGGGTTATTTATTTCTGTATGTTGAATCATTATGTCACAGGGCACACAAATTTCCATTATTATCTCCCCATCAGTGTCACTGTCAGTGAACAGCTCTTCATCAGTAAGATCACGTAGCGCTATGTTTGGTCTATACACAACACTGTTCTCCACTCACATCCATGCGTGTCCAGTCCTTTTGCCACAATAAGTTTAGCTGATACTTGCACCCCTTGTAGGTCAATCGAGAGGATGGTACCAGGCACAATATCTGGGTTTGCCAATGGGCCAAAAGTAAAATTGGATGGTACTCTCCATTCTTTGCGCATTATTTCAGGCACCACTCTTGCTAGTACATGTATCCCATAAATGAACATGTCAACATTTATGGGCGCTCCCCTTACTGCTACTTCATTTGTCATGGTACTGATCATTAGCATTGCTTGTAGTGGGCATACCTCTGGAGTGGAGCACACTATCCCTCACACTGTAAAGGAGATGGTCATATAAAGCTTACTGAGGGGGTCCCTCGCCAGCAAATTTATGGGGGAATCTTCATGGTATAACAGAGGTGCCCGCACCATTTTTCCTCCCACTGTATATCCAAATATTTTGTGTAGGGAACCTTCAAAATTGCCCTGGAGAATCCCTTTGTTTCCAAATTTTGGCCCGATAGTGGAAACCGGCCTTCCATGAGGCACGATTTTTCCGCTCCTGAGTCCACCATAAAGATGAACTGCTTGTTTCCTATCTCTGCCCCCACCAGTGGTTCTTCGTCTGTACATAGGCTAGTTGATAGGACTGAACATGCAAGTGCTCTCTGTGGGCTGTCCTAGTCTGGGTAGGTCTTTGTCCCCGAAACAGAAAAAATGCTTTCCCCGATCATTGCTGTTCCATGGAATGGGGCAGGTGCACCATTTGCTGTAGTAGCGAAAACATTTGTGTGGGTGTTTCCCATGGGGTTTTGACGTGCTAACTGTGGTTGCATGCCCTGTTGCGGCGTTGGTGGCCCTTGCTGGATTGGTTGTGTTCCTTGTTGAAAATTATTGTACTATTGTTCCTGTTGACCCTGACCACCCATCAGTAATTCATATGGGCTGCCCGGATTTGGGTGACCAAATTGCTGTTCATTTCCAGATCGTTGGGGCCCTTGATAATATCCCATGGGTCAGGCGTGGCATTCCTTGAAAAATGTCCACACCTCCCGCAATTCCAACATGTCCCTTGACCCCTTCCCCGGGGTCCTAGTCCTCCAAACCCACCTCTATGTCCCCTGTACCCACCTCGTCCTCTTCCTGGCCTTCCCTGCCACTGGGGTCCCTCGTATTGCTCCTCCCAGCCCATTGTTCCTGTCTGTTTGCGGACCATGTTGCTGCCATACTTGCCAGTGAGCCTCCTGACCCCTCCTCCCCATCTCCCTGTCTCTCAGTAGGGAGGGCCGCTGTTACTGCAGTGACCTTGACCAGCTTGTTTTGTACAAGTTTGGCCTCGTCTGCAACCTCCTTGTTGCAATTTATTTTTCTCTTTCTTTGATCCTCCTACAACAGTGTACTATAATGCTCTGAATTTCAGGCCATCCCTTGGCTTCTATCCCAGCAATTTTATCTAGGGCCTTCTGTACCTCTTTCGGGAGGCCTCCATTGATTATAAAGTAAAAAAGATGGGTTGATTGGTCCCATGCCATGCCCGTCTCTGATCTCCACAGGTTCTGCACCCGAAGAATGTACTGCCACCTCTTCTTCGTCTCCTATGGTGTATTGCATCACCAAGTGTAAATCTGGGGTGTCAGGGAAGGTCCTCCGCAGTGCATCCCTTACTTGAGCCCTTACATTATTAAAAGCTGACCCATCATGGCGGTCACAATTTGTCGTCACCCCAGGGAAACCAGCCTTCACCCACACTCCGTCTGCTTGGTCTCCCACAGCGAACACCAACAAACTCTTTACGTCCCCTATAGCCAGCGGGACCCCTGCGGTATGCTTTTGTGAAAGCATATATCCATTTTCCCGCCCCTCCCGAAAGTGGGGGCAATGCCTTCAACAAATTATTCTTACCCATCTGTGCCCATGGTATGTAATGGGGCCTCCCTGCTCCCTTGTGAATGAGGGGTATCTGAAACTTCATTTTGCTTCCTTTCTTACATACCTTTTCCCCTTTTGTTTTACTCAACAACATGTTTCCCAACCTACTGCTGAGCTTCCTTTGCCATCTTCCTCGTACCAACCCATCCTCCGGCTCTTCTCGTAATGGTAGTGGCATTCCTGCTACCGCCACTCCCTCCTCATATTCATCTAGATCACTCCACACCTTGTCTAATTCCCTCTCTGATTCTCGACTTTCCTGCTCCTCACTTGCTTGGCTGCCTTCTTGTCCTACTAGTACTATTTTTATGGGGGTATTGTTAAGGTGGAAGAAAAACTTCCCTGATTTCCACTCGTCTTCTGGGTGGCTAGATGGGTTCTTGGACGGGAGTGGTGATGGTGTTGGCCCACCCGCAGAGATGGATGGTGGCTCCCCTCCCCAGGCAACATTTGGCCCCTGTCACATAATGCTCTCAACCATGTTAATTCAACTTGTGCGGTAGCGAGTTGTCCTTCTAAATTATTAGTTAGGTGTGTGACGTTTACTAGTGGGGCGCACATGGGACCGTACAACCCTCTAAAGTTATAGGGAGCCAGGGCTGTCGCTGCGGGGGTAGAGGGTGCATTTGGCGCAGGCAAATAAGATGGGTCACTGTACCCCGCAGCGGGCCTAGTTAACAGTGGGTAAAGCCTAGTAAGGTCTTCGTCCCCTGTTTTCATCACCTTCCCCTCCTCCGCTTCTGCTGAGCTTGTGCCAATTCGGACGGCACTTCTTTCTCTGTACCACTCACATGGGATGTTTCTTCAAACATCCTCCAGAGATCTAACACTTCTCGTCTATTTTGGAGTTGCTTTCCCCGGTACATTGCTAACAAGTGGGTTGTCACAAGATCTAATATCCTTTTTTCGAACGACCCTCCTTCTGGCCACACATGGGACGACCCCTCCCCCTTTCTCTCAGTGAGCTACTGGTCATGGTACTTTGGGATTTTTTCACTGTACAGGGGGAGGTGCTGACAAATATGGGCTAAGGGTGTGTCTCCCCCATAACTCCCTGTTTCTCTCTCGTGTACACTAGTGTATGTGTATGTGCATCAAATACAATCAAAAAACACTTCTGTTTACCTTATAACACCTTAATAGGTAACTTATGATGTCACAGTTTAAAGAACTTTTCACTTACACCTTTTCAACTACAGCATATATATAAAAAGCATAAACTGAACAAATTCACCACAAGACAAATTTACATATACTCTTAAACATACTGACACAATTATCCTTGGCCACAATTAACATAAAACACAGATCTGCTACCCTCTGGCTACACCCCTGCCCTTCCCTGGATCACACTATTATATTCTTCTCCCCCACTCACTCTCCCCGTTCCCCTTCCCAGAGCCCCTTTTGAGCTGACCTTTAAAAGAGTTATGGACACAAGAAAAAGAATGTGCTAATATCTCCCGAGTCTATTCATTACACAAGACTCCTTTGGTTTTTCTTTTTTATCTCCACTTATTTCCTGCACTGGTTGAGACAATGCTACGCGGTGCTGCCTTCCACCCCCTTTCGGAGCTAGGTTCCCGTACTCTTCCCATATTCCGTTACTTCAATATTCGCAATCTAATGGCCATATAAAGAAAAGAGAAGAAAAGCCGACCTATCAACACTCATACAAGTCCTACACCTTACATCTGACTTCTCCCTATTCCCTTAGCATTACCCTTATACTCACCACCTTCTTTTTAAATTCCCCTCCTTTGAGGTTCTCGCAACCAATAATCACGTGTCCGGGGTGATCTGAGAGCCTCTGTTCATGGTCTATCCACAATTGGGGACGCACCCCAACCAAGCTGTGACCCGTATTTGTAATGGCCGGGACCCTTGGAACCTCTCTTTATGCACGCTCACTGGTCAGTCGCAGGTGGCGATAGTTTTGTTGGGGTGCATCCCGGATCCCGCCGCACGGCAGTGTCTCTCGGTGCACCCTCGATCAAGTCCCAGGGGTCACCATGTGAAGGCGCTCACTAACCACATCACAAATAAAACTCAGAATAATGGACATATCCCAGTAGGGAATGAGACCAAGAGATTGGTTGTGAAAGGCAACAAAGTCTTTATATAAGATTCAGCATCCAGAGAACTCTGCTGCCTTGAGAGCGCTCTGGCAAACAATATAATTACAATACATTTTAAAGGGTTACAGCGTCATCAGTGACATTTTCTATACAGTCTACAAGTTACATTTGTATTGGAGAGGGAATGGGTTCGAGCATGGTGCTGTAGGGGCTGGCTCCACGGGATTGGCTAGTGGCTTGGCGGGATGTTGGGCATCACATGCTTCATCTGGGCTGGTCCGTGCAAGATGAAGTTCAGGTTGGGTCTGGGAGAAGCGGCTGCTACTGGCTAACTAATCTACACACTATCACAAGACATACAGTAAATAATGACCATTACTACACCTTTCATATTTACGAGAGGCCTATAAATTGTGCATGTGTATTCGCATTATCTCGCTTCAGATCATTGGGAGGTGAAGAGTGTGGGGGTCTTGCCCTCCAGGTAGCATGTTGGGGGGTAGGATCCATAGCTGTTGGGTCTGGCACATCAGAGCCGGAAGGGATGGAGTGACACATGTTAGTTTACGACAGAATATATTGTGACAGGAGTTTGGTTTTATTGGGGGCACTCTAGGGTGGTCAGCAAGGAAGGGTCACACTCCTGTTACATCAAAAGAATAGCTTTGGAAGCGCACAGGGTTGAGCAGGCAGTAATTTTCCAACAGTGGGGGCGAGAGGTGCAGGAGCGAGTTTGTTGAGATAGATGGGCCACAAGTCATGGTTCGGCCCAGTCACACACAGGGCAGTGATCTCAGAGGAAGGATGAAAAGAATACATTGTTGCTTGCAACAATTTTCGCTAGAGCATCCGTGAGAAATGGACTTGGGAGGGACAGGCGTGGGAGGAAAAAGGTGGGGCTATCAGTGCTCGCTGTTCATGGCGCTGCTGAGGGGAGAGAAGGCTTCACAGATACCAGAATGCGGCCTAGTCCAAAGATGGAGTTGGGGGTACACAAAATGGAGTCCAGATGTGTCTTGCAATAGCCCCACCTCTGTATGTGCCAGGGACTTATCCCCTGAGGCCACAGAGGGGCCAGGAAGGTGTCCCTCCACTAGTGCAAGAGCATGTGGTCCCTTTCGCGTAGAATGTATGGGGGGGCAAAACTGACCGCCTCCTTCCTTACAGGTGTTTTGGGCAGAGGGGCAAGAACTGCGTGGGAATGGCCATAGGGATTAGCATGGCCATTGGCAGTCAATGGGTGGGCACATAACCGAGCAACTCCTACAAGCTGTGTGTCCCCTTCATATGCATTTCTCTCTATCTGTACTCTAATGCAAAAGTTTCAGCTTATAGGTGGAGCAAGTGCCACCTCATAGCCTTCACTAATTACATTAGTACATATGTCATGGAAGCAAAGAAACTGCTTGGGATATAATTTTTGTAGGGGCATGTTTGAAGTTTAGTAAGAATCACAGAAGTCACACTTAAATCTACACTGACAACACTGATCTAAGACTATGAAATCATTCTGAGCCTATGTATGGAATTATTGATACTGACATTTAGTCATTTAGACATTTCTCCTTACATATGCATACCCTCAAATGTTGGTAATGCTTTGACCGTGGGGATTACATTTCTCATTAATATAACACCTATTATTTCACTTTGTATTACAGTGCTTAGAAGCAGGACAAATATATCATGGCACACTTCTCACAAATCCAATAATATTAATGTTATATTCTGTATTGAAAAAGGACTGGAGGGAACATGGATAAGGAGAGGATGTGGGGCAAACATGATAAATGTTTCTTTTTATCTGCACTAATTTTTATCTGCACTAAGTGTACATCGCAGTGAGTAAAATGCTCAAGTTTATCATGTGCTTGTCTGCACTTTCCAAGTTCAAATCTTGGCATCGCCAAATCAGTCCTTCATCCTTTTGAAATTGATAAATTGAGTTGCATTACATTTGGTAGTAATTCCACCATTGTTACAGCACTGAGAAGTGGCAGCGTTCAAGAAAAAAGCGCTATACATAAACAGGTGGTCTAATAAATGATTCTCGCAGCATCAGGGAAACTCTAGATCACAGTAGAATAAAAATTGACTATTTTGGCATGCCCAAAATGATAGGCCATAGAAAGATAAAACGGTCATGTTGATCTATATAAGAAGCTCTTGAAGTGGAGCATCCATTTTGCATTCTCTAAATAAGCAAACCCTATTCTCTATCTGTACCCTTCTGAAAAAAGCTCTTTAGCCACTGAAAGAAAGCCAAAACGTACGTGAAATTAGGAAGGTTCCTGGCAGGGGGAATTGTGGTGCGAATGTCAAACTGCAGTCTGCATTAAATGCAATGTGCACACATTTCACCTGACTAGAATCTGTAACAAACACCGTTTCTTTGTGCTGCACTCCCCAGCGCAAGGCCTCCTGTTGATAAGTGCAGGGAATGATAAAGGGGGTGAAGCTAGACCTTATGGAAGAGGTCCACCCAGCTCTTCCTAGAGTCTCCACTGCACCAGCAACAGCCACTACTCTACTCCAAAAACTAGAAATACTTCCAGAAACCAGTTATGCTCAGTCACCAAGCAACAAGCCTGATGAAGTTACTCACATGGTGATGATGGGGCATGACTCTGACCCAGAGGAAGCCTAGGGATTCTGGGTCTGTGCGTCATGAATTGCCAGCCTCTGGAAATCAGAGTCTGAAGATTATAAAACAGGATAATAAGGTGATTCAGAACCAGGCCCAGCGTCAGGGCCTTTCAAACTATTCAGTTTGGTACTCTACTCTTTGTGGGGGCCCCCCTTTGAATTTGACAAGGATGCTTAATAGATTTTTGTAAGTGATCATTTGGGGGGTTAACACTTCCCTGCTGACTGCTTTTCTCTGTTTTTCCCTACATAGGCCAGTAAGACTGTCCTGTGATAATCTGTACTTTTAACATCCTCTCTATTGCTACATCTAGGGATTGCCACACCATGAGGTCATGGGGTGGAGCATAAAGTAGGCGCATTTGCCCTAAAGAAACATTAGTCCTCACAAATTGAAGGCTGGTGACCTTTAATTGTGTAATGTTGGCCACAATCAGACCTTTTCAATAACTGTTCAATAATCACAGACAAGTTTCACCCTTATTTTAGCTCTTTGGAGTGGGGTATCTAATATGCTGGGAAATTAATAAAATTCAACAGTGGAACTCATCAATCTATCCAACCATAAAGCTAAAACCAGGGAAACACTAATTCACTTTGCATTAGGAAACACATTCTCTGACTATAATCTATGCACCCCACAGCTGCCTCCCCTAACAGAAGCCCTTTACCTGAGTTGCACTGAATTCACTCCCCATTCCTTATGATACATGGATTTTGTGATCAGATATGAGTCCCTGGGATTTAAAAAGGTCACCAACTGAAACCGCTTGTGCCCCAAAAAACATGTTTACAATTTTTCAACTGCCCTCTTGCATTTTGAATCCTAAGACTACACCAGCTCAATGCCTTTTGATTATGAACATAGACATGCAGGTTTTCACATATGAAGGTAATAGGGCCCCCAGCCATAATTTTTGGATGCCCCACTCCTCCCGCCTGCAAAGCGTGTAAGAATGGCCTGAAGAATGGTGGTGGGGACGATGGAGGTTGAGCCTCCCTGTGGAGCTTCCCTTCCATACAACCGATGCTTGTCCAGCCCTGGTTAGTTTGGCCTTTTTAACAGGACTTCCGTGAAGGACACCCATAGTGCTTATGAATTGAGTGGCTGAAGGCAGGCCTGGTAAAACGTTTTTATTACACCAGCAGTGGGTTACAACTCCAATTAAGCCTTTAACTCACAGAAGACTGCTTTGAAAAAACACTGGCAGGCACTTTGAGTGCAAAGTCTGATGGTAGGGCTTAATTAAAGCGAGCTCAAATAGTTCCCATGAGGAGGGGTTTTGGGCGAGGAGAGGCAGGAATGGGTAGGAATGGCCATAGCAATAAGCATGGCAATGGGGGGGTCAATGGGTGGGATCATAACCAAACAACACCTATAGACTGTGTGTCCCTACTCATATGCCATGTCTTCCTATCTGTACTCTATATCAATAGTTTAGGCTTATAGGTGTCGCAAGTGACACCTAATAGTCCAAATTAAAAATCAGCTTTGTTTTCGCTTGAAAAAAACATTCTTCATAAAACACACTGGCCCTCATTACGACCCTGGCGGAAATCGTGGTGCAAAATGCACCATGGAGCACGGCGGAAAGCTGCCGATAGCGCCATGGGGGTTGGCGGATTTACCGCCCCATTCCGACCTTGGCGGGGCGGTAAATCCCCATTCCCCATTTTACCCTTCCCCATTCCCATTTTTGCCCCATAGGGTATAATGGGAGTGGGGAAGGCGTTAATTACGCCACCGTAAAATACGGTGGCGTAATTAACAACAAGGTCCCGTAGCGCCATGGATTTCTCCGCCCGGAAAAACCAGGCGGAAAACGCTCCATGGCGCTACAGGAACTCGTAGTAGGGCGGACGGGTCCGCCGCGAATACCGCTGGCGTAGACCCACTCCGCCAGGGTCGTAATGAGGGCCACTGACTGTGGAGTGCACACGTATGTCATATACTGCCTTCCCCACATAGAATTGCTGTTAACTGATATAACGGTGTAATTACCTGTGGAAAATGTATTTATTTAATCAACGTCAGAGAGAGGAATTATGTTTGGCATGTGCCTGACTCTGCCCCACCCTAACATGCCTTTGTAGAAGTAAATGTTTACCAGGAAGTCTCCTTAATATAATAATACCAACTTCAATGGTAACCATATAGGTGCCATTGAAAGGGTAAAAACAAACTGCCAAATATACTTTTCATGTGATTAAATCTGCCCCATACCTACAGAGAGTTAGGCGTACCAGTAAGCTTGCGATTGCCCACTTCAACTGTACCTATTTCATCAACTTCAGAAGGATGAAAGGCTGAGTGGTACCCACTCAGATTCATGCCTGTGGCCTGCTGATGCCACACAGGCCTTTGCAGCAGCATTTTTAACCTATCGAGATATGTATGGCAGGGTTATAGTGTGCCGTATTAGATGGGCATTCCACGGGCACAGCCCGCTGTTGTCTTTTGCTAACCCATCTCTCCAGCCTCACTCATCCCTTACCCCGTCACTTCACTTCCTCCTACATCCTTTCCCCCTTTGGAGTTATCCTGTCAATACTATTTACCAATGAGTCAGGTCAAACCATGCTGAGCCTTTGGCAAACCTTCTGAAGTTCCTCAGCAGATCCCTGGCTGTGAAACGAGACTCCAGGAGATCTGGAAGGATAAGCAAGGTTTGCTGGGACCCATTAACCACTTTTCAGAAAGTTCAGCTAGGCCTCCAGAGAGTACCTATGGGTACCTTGCGTTTAACCAGAGAGAAGCCGCAGCTCTTTCTTTCCACATGTCCTCCAGCCGGCGACCCGAGGCACTATCGTGGTGCCAGTGTAGCATCCTCTCCTAAACATGGAAACACAAGCTGGGACACGCACACTGGTAAACATGTCATGTGACTCATCATCTTGCACACCTAGAGAATGATGCAGACATTGGTTAACACATCTGTCAAGTTGACGTTTCCATAGTTATGGGGGGCGAGTAGTTGGGGTGAAGGGAAGTGACGTGGGGAATGGGATGTGACGGGTGGCGGGAAGGGTTCTACGTGATTTCGCCGAATGAAATGTCATTGTGGGACATTTCATCGCCGAAATCTCATTGCCAGAAACCCTGTATTTTTTTATTTTTATTTCTGGGGGGGGTTCCCCCCCTCAGAATCCCCCTACTTTAATAATCCTACCCCAACCCGCACAAAACACCCCCCAAAAAATATTTTTTTAAAAAAAGTGTTTCTGACGATGAGAATTCCGGCAATTAAATGTCCCACGATGACAATTAATTCGGCGAAATGCGTGTATACCGGTGGGAAGTGGGGTGGGGCAGACCGAGAATAAAGGAGGACGTTATTTGCATCGCTCCGTGTCCGTCTCTTTCTGTGTGAGTCACGCGCAGTGACCCAGGCCTACACACGACTTGACACTGGCGGCGAGATGGGCGGCCTCTGCGGGTCGCACAGTGAGCGGAAGCTGCGGCGGGGGGCGCGTGCAGGGAAGCACCATGGCCCGTTACCCACACAGTAGTGAAGGGGAGGCCTCCCCTCACGACGGGCGCCGGAGCGCCAAGCGAATGCATTGGGCCTGCCTCAGAGGGGGGAGAAAGTCGGCCCGGGCCATGGGAACAATCAATGACCCGAACTTTCCATTCCCGGGCCGCGGTGGTGATTTTCAAGGTTGGAGGGATTCCAACAAGCCGGCCCTGAGAAAAGGGAGGAGCAGCCAACAGCACGGTAGGCCAGAGGACAGCAGGCCTAACACGGGGAGACGCCCCAGAACAGGAGGCCCACCTGTAGTCTACAGGGGCCACGGATGGTGCTCGTGCCTACTAGAGGTGGCCATTTTGGGACTTCCTACATTATCATTGACCCTCCCAAGGACAGGAGGCCCTGCAGGGGATGGCGCTCATGCCGAGGAGAGGCGGCCATCTCCCAGAATAAGGGCAAAAAGGGAATCAGGGTCAGAGATCCCTCTACATCCTCCCAGAATATAAGGGGAGGCTCAAGAAGAAAGATGTCGGGTCAGGACAATGACTAAGGGGCACAAGCCCAAGGCCAGGGACAACCAGGACAAGGCCCCCAGATGGTGGACCAGGTCCCATACAGGCTACCTAACACACTGGCGGCCGAGATACTGGGGGCATTCCACATTACTGATACCAGCAATATGGGTCCCAGATGGAACAAGTGGATCAGAGACTTCGACCTATACATGGGGGCCACAGGGCCCATAGAAGACGCTCGCTAAATATGCCTTTTGAAGCTGGCAGTGGGTTCTGCCACTCGCAACATCATCGACAAGGTGCACCCTTACTCCATCGACTCCATTCAGGACCTGACAGACGCTTTAGCTGCTTACTTCATGCCACACACCAATGTGGACTACGAGAGGCACCTGTTCCTCTGCACCAAGCAAAACAAAGGTGAGATCATGGATGCCTATGTCATGCGGCTTCGCACATAAATGAAACATTGTGATTTTGCCAACTACTCCAACACAGAAGCGCTAATGTCCCAAATCATAGCAGGGTGCATATCTCAGACATTTAGGAATAAGTTGCTCCAGAAGCAGCGCAACCTGGATGAGATACTCGTGCTGGCCTGTGCCGAGAGAGCTATAGACTCACAGGTCGAGAGCTTCAATAACCCCACACCGGGAGAAAGCATCCACAGACTACAGCCAGAGAGAAGGTAGGAGGAGCTCTTTTGGTATAAATGCGGGTTTGAGTACCCACATGAAGGGGCTTGCCCCCTGATCGGTCAGTGCTGTGCCACTTGTGGCGAAGAAGGCCATTTCAAATCAGTGTGCAGACTCTTCAGGGACAGAGGAAACGATCGTGCCAGAGACACCACCCAGACCCAAAGCAAAACCCCACCACTCCTCAGGGAGCCACCCTGGTACCTCCTCCCAAGGATCATCGAGTCAGGCGAGACAGAAGGAGATATGTAATGCGAGCGAGACCCGAGCGATGATCAAGGCCTCATGTACGCTACTTAGTGGAACAATCGCCATCTGACTCAGACCCCATCTCCTCGGGAAGCGACTGAAAGAAGAAGGCATACGTCTATACCTTGGGGAATCCCACGGCCATCGCACACAGTCGTACTCTGATCAATTAACTAAACAAACAACCTACCAAATTCCTTATCGACACAGGCACCACGGTGAACATCGTCAGTGAAACTCTTTTCAAGGAACTGCCCATGAAACCAAAACTGAGCCCTGCCACAGTAGACATATACGCTTGTGACGTCAAGACACCCCTCAAGTGCCTAGGACCGTTTGAGCGCATGTGTCGGTACAAGGGACATGAGAGAAAGATAACCATTCGCATTTTAGCAACCGAAACAGACAGTTGATGTGTGCTTAGCTTCAAAGCAGCGGCCGACATGGGCCTCATCCACATCCTATACAACATCATGTTCCACAAATACATCGACCCCTTGGAAATGATTAACAACCTCTACCCATGCATATTCCGGGGCATTGGAAAGCTAAAGAACAGACCCAAAAAAATGCACATAGATGAATCCATACGCCCTGTAGCCCAACACTACCGAGGGATCCCCGTTAATATTCAAAAGAAAGTGGAGGATGAACAGCACAAGCTACTCGAGCAGGAGATCATCGAGCCGGCCACCGGCCCTACCACCTGGGTGTCCCCGATAGTGCCGGTTCCAAAAAAAGGATCAGAGGCGATCAGGCTCTGCGTGGACATGAGGCACCCGAACCAAGAGACACTTGGCCCCACGCATCACCGACATGATCCATCTCCTGAATGGGGCCAAAGTGTTCTCGAAACTGGACCTGCAGAAAGGCTATCATCAACTGGTGTTGAGCCGCGAAAGCAGGAATATCACCACATTTGTCACCCACTTAGGCCTATTCTGCTACAAAAAGCTAGGTTTCGGAGTGTCCTCGGCAGCGGAAATATTTCAGGCCGAGGTGTACAACGTTATCAATCACATACAAAACTGTCTTAACTACAGCGACGACATCCTGGTCTTCGGCACCGATGTCAACAAACACGATGAGGCCCTAATGAAAGTGTGCAAGGCCCTGGAAGCAGCAAACCTCACCCTAAATCGCGACAAGTGCAATTCCGGAAGAGCACACTGAGATTCTTTGGACACATATTTTCGGAGTCAGCTATGACTCCGGATCCCAACAAAGTGGCTGCACTGAACGACACTGCACCCCAGCCAACGTCTCGAAACTGCGCTCCTTCCTAGGGCTCACGAGCTACTGTACGTGCTACATCAAGGACTTTGCAACGGTAAGCAAGCCACTGAGACTGCTAACCAGAGAAGACACCACCTTCCACTGGACGGATGAGTGCCAAAAGGCCTTCGACGTCATCAGGGAAAGAGTCACCAAGGCCGAGAATATGTCTTATTATGACCCTAGTCATCAAACAGAATTTACGGTGGATGCCAGCCCAGTAGGTCTGGGGGCCATACTGGCTCGAGTGGACCCAAGTGACCCCTCGCAAACACATGTAGTCGCATATGCCAGCCGCAGTCTCTCTGCCACTGAACAGGCCTACTCCCACGCAGAGAGGGAAGGCCTTGCCGTGGTTTCTGCGTGCAAACATTTCCATCTCTTCTTGTATGGCAAACCATTCCGAGTCATCACAGACCACCAAGCGCTACTATTTCTATATGGGAACCCCAAGGCGAAAATACCACCTCGAATAGCCCGCCGGGGGCTGCGGCTACGGGACTACGCCTTTGAAATTGTGCATCGACCGGGCAAAGGGGACAAACCCGCAGACTTTTTGTCCAGAAGACCCCAGGAGGGGTGCATACTAGAACCCTCAGTGGCAGACAGGTATCTTCGGTACCTTATACACCAATCCACCCCAGAAGGGATAGACGGCGGAATGATAGCCCGAGAAAAGGAAAATGACCCAGCTTGTCAAATCATCTGCGAGGGTCTTAAATCGGGCATGTGGAGAAGGGCCTGTGAGAGGGGAAGAGCGGCAGGGGACCTGGTACACTCCGAGGTAGAACGGCTGGTACAGGTCAAAGACGAATTGGCGCTATCAGATGATCACCTGCTTATTAAGGACTGCAAACTGGTAATTCCACCATCCCTACGAGCAAAAATCATCGAGCTGGCTCATGAGAATCACAGAGGAACGGTGTTGACCAAACGCATGCTGCACCAGAAGGTCTGGTTTCCCAATATGGACTACATGGTGGATGAAACCTTGAAGGCATGCCCCACATGCAGCCTCGTCACGCCGAACCATCACCCGGAACCCTCGATGATATCAGAGCTTCCACAAGGAATATGGGAAGCGATGGCGGCTGATTTCTTCGGGCCCATCGAAGAAGGGAAATACATGCTGGTGGTAATGGACGAGTACTCCCGATATCCGGAGGCCCAACTCATATCGTCAACAGCCCCCCATTACGTCATCCCCACCCTAGACCGCATATTCTCTGCCAATGGTATCCTGAGAGTGCTCAAGAAAGGCAATGGGCCCCAATTCAACGGACACCAATTCAAACAGTTTGCAACCTATCTAGGCTTTCATCACCGCAAGATAACACCTTTGTGGCCTCAAGCCAATAGAGCACTTCATAGCTAACCTAAAAAGGGTGCTCCAGATAGCCAAGCTGACGGGGCAGCCCTATGAACAGGTACTGAATCAGCTGATGAGGGACTACCGAGTACTCCCCGCGGCACCACCGGGCGAACACCCTCTGAAGTAATGTTCGGAGAGACATTCAGACAAGGATTCCCCAAGCCACGCCAAGGGATCAGATTGCTGATCTTGACAGGGATCTGAGGGAACGAGATAAAGCTGCCAAGGAACAGATGAAGCAATATGCAGATAGACGGAGAGGGGCGCGAATACCCCAGATCGAGATGGGAGAAGTTCAGGCCCTAAAACAACCACAGACGCACAAGCACACCTCCATCTTCCAAGAGGAACCGCTGCTGGTCACGCAGAAGAAGGGATCCATGATTATGGCGCAGGGCCCGGGAGGACCCATCACTCAGAACTCATTGCATTTCAAGAGCATCCCCTCGCTGGGAACGCACCGACTAAGTGGACGCATGGTCATTCCCATTGACTATGCCTCGGACAACCCCTATGAGGGAGATCACGGAGACAAGGATGACTCAGACCAAGAAGTTCCTGCGGAGTGCGAGGTCAGTGGAAGCCCGCCAGAACTTGTGAGTTCACGTTCTCAGCGACCTCGGAACAAGCCACGCTGCTGGATTGAAGAAATGGGCTAGCGACCCACATCAGATGCTCATCTGTTGTGAATGCTCCGGTGACTGTTTATAAAGGGGGAAGATGTCACATTGATGTTTCCATAGGTATGGGGTGGGGAGGGTCGTTGGGGTGTAGGGAAGTGACGCCGGGAACGGGATGTGACGGGTGGCAGGAGGTGGGCGGGGCAGACTTTGTAGAACGAGAATAAAGGAGGGCGTTATTTGCATCGTTCCGTGTCCGTCTCTTTGTGTGTGCGCCACGCGCAGCGACCCAGGCCTACCCACGCCTTGACAACATCACTTTCAACATATATTTACCTTCAACGTGATCATGGGATTTTCAATAATGTCCCAGACTGCTACAAAATGATATGAATCTGTGATAAATACTGCAACTATATAAAGGTTTTCAACATCCAAAGACAAGATGTACTCTGTTTTAATAAATCAATGCACTCTTTCCTGCCCAACCCACGTTCTCCAAAGAGTGCAGTTCCGTGTAGCCCACAAAGGAGATTTTTGTGGCTGGTGGCTTCATGTAGTTAGCAGGAATTCTGGCCATTATCTACATGAGTAATGCATTTAATTTGAAACACATGAGGCAAGTAGTCTGGAACTGCTAGAGGCAATGAGTCATGCGAGGCTATTTGGAGACACGTGCAGCCCATGCCCAGGCAGTACGTCCCAGCTCGGCTATTGTTCCTCTCAAGACTTCTCGCACAAATGAACCACCATAACTGCAAGCCTCGCCGATGTGCTGATCCTGTAACAAGAAAGGTACCAGGTTTGCACACAGAAATCTGACGACTGCATGCCGAGCTGTGAGTGACCCATTCACTACATGAAGTGAAAGGCTCCAAATCTTCTGGCGCTTTTCAAAAGGCGTCTTTATTTATACAAAGCAGGGTTGCCAATGCCACCCCCTGCAGACCAGCAGGTCCCTAGAGCACGCAGTGAAACATAACAAAAAGGAGAGTTTGCTTGTCCAATCCCGTGGCCAGTGTGCAGTTTGCTGTCAGAGTTCCATACAATTGTTGTAAGACTTTCAATAGTCATCACCCACAATGTAACAAATATATTGAAGCAAAGTGTTCCAATACACACTTGAAGTAATGAGCAGGAAAGGCGTACGTTATGAAACTCTAATTTAGTTGTACATTGATAATCTCAATCATGCAAAAGTCTCTCGTGTCGGTTTTCATATGTGGTGCTTCACGTAATGCCTCCTCTTCTTTCCTGCTTTCTCCGTGTTATGCTGCGCACCTTTTGTCTGCTACGACTCTCCCTCGTGATATGCTGCATGGCAGCACAAAAGAAAGGGAAGAAACACTGGCTTCCCCACACATTTCTCTTTCACAGACACAAAAATAAAAGTCTAAAATATCTCACAGTTGTTGAGTCTGCTTGGCAATCTTCTTTCTCTCCGGGTCCGAGTATGTTGCACACTGGAGTAGCAGGGAAACTCACAACCCATGCAGTGCGGGGAGGGCCCCGCTGCACCATGTTCTGTGGGGGGGAGGGCTCGTCAACCATCAGCAAGAAAATACTTATGAAGTCAAATTTCAGAAAGAAATGATAGCTTTCTGAAGTCAGATAATTTCTTTTGGAAGTCAGATGGCATACACTGACTTGGAAGCAGGGGCACTTCAGAAAGAAATTGTGGTGCGGGAAGGAGGCGCTCTGCTCCACTGCGCAATGACAGGAACCAAGAAGCTCTCCCTGATTCCTGTCAGTGTGGTGGAGGATGATGCGTGGTAGCCGGAGGCCTACTTTCTGGAGAGTAGCCGCTTGGGGAAGACGAATTCAGGAAACAGCAGCAAAGAAAACAGACTTTTTTTGTAAGTGTATTTACTGGCACCCATGTGTGTGTTTGAGGGTATTGCATGTTTATGATAACAATAATAATAATAAATAATTTAGCATTTATATTGCGCTATGAACACTAAGGTATCACTACCCACTGTGTGTGGTGCTCATTTATGGTCCTTGGAAGGATGAAAGGCTGAGTTCGGCCCTGCCAGGATTCAAACTTGCGTCGGCAGGCTGTGCACTCATGTCAAAGCGAGCGCTCTACTCGCTGTGCTATTGGACCTGCTTTCTGGTGTATGTTTGTATGTATGTGTGTGTGCATGCATGTAAGGAACTGGGTCAGCAAGGGATCCCACACCCACCTGGTGTGGAGGGATCCATCACACCATGTCCTGGGTGTTGGCCACATCAAGCTCCCGAAAGAAATCATTTCTTTCGGAAGTCAGATAATTTCTTCCTAAAGTCAGAGTGCATGAGACTGTTCGGACATGGAGATACTGACAGAGCCAATATGAACCTGTTTTCTTATGTTATAATTTCTGTGCGCAATATTACTGGCCACGCACAGATCTGGCTGATACATTATGGTGTCAAGCATGGCACAGCCCCCTTGTTTCCATGCTAGGTGAAAGATTTAAGGTTTCATTAAAACGCACACATCTTTCACCTAGTGCAGTGCGTGCAGGGCAGGGGGCGGTGGCTTGCTCTTTTAGGTTACGCCGCTGATGTTACAGGATTTCCATTGTTTCTTCTATTTTTTTGTGCTCTAAATTACCTTTGTTGCACTCAATATTAATAGGGTCTTCTTGATCCTTTCTGGTAACTTCTATTTAATCTTTCCTCACTAATTACGGTTGTTCTTCTGCATTTTGTTCACCATCTGATGGCTTCTCTTGTTCTTGATGTTTCTCACTTTGGTACTGTTGTATCCTGTCTCCCTTCCTGCTTGGATGGTGTGAGGTCATGAGAGAATGTTCTGTGAGTGCATGGAATGTTTGTGCTTGAGTGAGTGTTCCACCCTAGGCAGTTGGAGTTATGTAGCCTGGGCAGTGGGAGCCAGTGGGATTCCCTGAATATCTGTTCTCCTGCTCTATTGACCTAATGTCCCGATGATTCCTGATTATGATGTAACATAATAAAGAAGCTTGTAATCTTACCTGCTGCCTCCAGCTACCTGCTTTATGACACTGGTGAGGAGTTGGTCCTTCATCTGAACCCATGCGAGGAAGAAAGCTGACAGGTACCTGGAGAAGGGAGAGAGACAAGTCAAATGCTTGGGGGGGTGCAGTAGGAAGGAGCAAGGAAAAAGAAACAAAGAGGAAGGTGTCGCACTGCCCTCCAGGAAGGTATCCCACCACCCAGGGCAGAAAAAGCGGTGTAGTAGTGATCCCTACTGCACCCAGGACAGAAAGGTGAGGAAGGAGAGATCCTGAGTGATGGCGGGGGCCAAAGGAGAAGAGAAAGTGATCCTTGGTCTTAATGCACTCACAGCAAGAAGAGGGAAGAAGAAGAAGCTTGCCTGAGCACACCCAGAACAAAGAAAGAACACCCAGGGCGACCTGAGCGTCTGCTGATGGATGAGTAGCCAGGACGCTTTGGGAAAAGATGCACCTGCTGTGACTGCTCTGTGAAATTTAAGGGTGCTGAAGGAGCTGAGTCACCCTGTATATGCAAAAATGTTGAGTGAGTGAGCAATGAGAAGAATCTGACTCGTCGCTGAAGGGACTGAGAATTGTGTCAGTGCTGGTGCTCTAGATGAAGCAGCTGGTGCAAGTCTGAATGAGGAGGAGGTGTATGTCTGGGAGGCCCAGAAGAAGGCAATTGCAGCGCTTACCTTACTTGGTTGCCACCCATGCTAACGACCTGCCTAGGTAGTGACCGCTGCAACCGTTATGCTGATTGACAGCTGCATTCGGCTCTCTGCTCAGTCAGTCAATGGTGACGCACCGACTTCAACAGAGAGTTGGCAAAGTGTGGAAGGTTGGCCCTGTGAAGTTAAGAACGTTGCTTGAGCTCCAACGTGGACTCACGTGCCCTGTGATGAACGTTGCTTGTGCTCCAACGTGGACTCGCGTGCCCTGTGATGAACGTTGCCTGAGCTCTGGCGTGGACCAGGGCACTGATGACGACTTCGAAGAATGTGTGAGACATTAAAGGAAAGGACTTTCGGATGTGTCCTTATGTCCTAGTCATGCCTGAATTCTATGAAGGGAAAAAGAGGACTGCTGCCTTTTATTGGCGGCTTGAACATTTACCGAGCTGCTGGGTACAACCCGTGGCAAGTTAGGGTTACAGCTGCAGCATGGCAAGTTAATGCTGGGCTGTCTCATTTAGGAATGTTTTGAATAAACATGTTGCTTTAATGCATAGGATGATTTCAGGAACTATGAGCATTTAGCAGCATTGACTTGTAGCGAATGTTTCCATAGTAAATTTGAAAAGAAAGGAGCGTGGGAGTGGTTTTTGTATATACTCTAGTGTGTGATTATGTAAAATGTCAGTTTTTAACATTTGAGTATTTCCAGGTCAAGCTGCATGCAGCTGCATGGACTCAGGTTGCTTCTGCCCTTCCCTGGCCACATGGGCTTAGACTTTCCTTGGGGAGTCAGTGATGGCTTTGTCAGATTCGTCACAGTGTGCTGGCGACATATAGTTTTGTGCTGATGACATTTAGCGTTAACCTTTTTGTAGGATTTGCAGGATTATGCTGAATGTTTTTTTTCGGGATTTTTAAATGGTAATTTTGGAAAGTTCACAGGAATAATTTTGTGAGTGAGATGGAGGTATTCAAATGTGTGTGCATATGCATAGTGTTTTGGGAGTGGGGTTGTATGTCGGATGAATGACTCCGTTGTGTGTTAATGCTTAGTGATGTGTTTTAACATCCCAGGAGTAGGTGTGAATGTTAGCATGCAGCTCGTGGTGTGTGCATGCGGTTTTTAGTGGTTTCATGTGGTTTTATGGGTTGGATCTTGTTTTGACTGGTGGGGGTGGGATGCCTCCCACACCTCGTTTTACCAAGTTATTGGTGTGGTTGGAATGTCTGCCACCCCGCAGTGTAGTTGTTCAGGGATGAGAAGTTTTGTTGACAGGCACTTTCAAAGTAAAGTATAGTAGCCCTATGCCCAGTCAAAGTGTTGTAGTGTTTTGAACAGTCAATCTATTGTGGTGTCTGCAACCGCATGGTTGAGATTTATGTAGTGTTCCATGATGTCTGTGGAGGTAATCCTG
Organism: Ambystoma mexicanum; assembly: GCF_040938575.1. NCBI lineage: Eukaryota > Metazoa > Chordata > Amphibia > Caudata > Ambystomatidae > Ambystoma > Ambystoma mexicanum. The sequence continues at coordinate 414,490,376 of NC_090922.1, forward strand.
GTTACAGTACACCTTTTCACAGTGCCAATGCTGACCTAGGCATGGTTCAGTGCTAGATGCTTTGGTGTGGATGGGGCTTAAAGATGTTTCTGAGAAAACCTTTTGGCTGGATGTTGACCTAAAGGGTTGTAGTTTTGAGCACTGTATCTTATTTAAGTTTGATGATATTGTTTGACCGACCTTCAGTGGTCTCAGTATGTTATTCATTTGGGATTGCTGGGACTCCATCTTGTGTCTGGTCATTTATGCAACATGTTTCCATCTCTCTCAGATGTAATTGATTGATTAGTTTGTGGAATTTCTAGCATATTCATAATTTGCCTGGCCAACATTTTGGGCTGGGTTGTAGTGATGGTCATTTCAGGTGGAATATTTTGTTCACAGTGTTACCATCTGTGTGTGGGTGGTTCAGCGTGAGTGATGGCATGGTGTGTCGTGTGAAGGCATAATTTTTGATGTTTGGATTCCTGTGCGTGGACATGCTCAGTTTGAGATGGTGTCTCCTCAAATGTTAGTAAGTATTTTGCTGGAGTAGTAATAATGACAGACCAGAATTTTGCAAATGAGAAAGATTTCTGCCATGTGTAAGTGAGAGGCCCCCAAAACTACAGTCAATTCACTCAATAGAGTCAATCAAGACACATCCCCGGAAGGAATGAGACCAAGACCAAGTGCTGGTGTTAAAAAAAGGCTTAATCTAAATAGGGCACGCCTAATCTACTCTGCTCACGCCGAGAGCGCTCTGCAGAATGCATGTTACAATTTACTTTTATACAAAAAATTCATCATCAAGCAAAGGGAAGGCCTAAGGGGCACATGAACAGCTGGGATTGGTCACTATGGGTGAACACCTATAGGTGCCATAGGGTTGGAGGCGCTTGGTTGGCTTGGGAAAACATGGTGTGGTGATGACGCTTCTTGGGTCAATCGGTCAGCTGGGCTCATCGAACTGGCATGTGGGAACGGCAACTTGTGATGTTGTTTCTTTGTTAAATTGCCATTTGACATTTGCCCTTATGGCCACACATTCCCATTCATTCACTACCACAATCTGCTTGTCCAGCGAGCTCAAAGACCTGTGGCTTAAATACTTATGAAAACGTTGGTTCAAATACAGGTTAATTTATTATTGGGCAGAGGTTAAGATTCATCCATTAAATGCAGCGCTTCATCTGTTCAGACAATTCAGAATGTAATGACTAAAGAGGTATAGCTCTTGAGGTTACTGCATGATCTGGGATGTCCATCTGATAAACAACAAAGAGGGCTCTAAATCTACAACTGGAAAAAATAGGTCACAAGAGGCACATACCATCATGGGCATACATTTCATTGTGGGGGGTTTAATGGTCGGTTGTCCAAAACATCATTAAATCTCTGCTAATCTACCTTGACACCATGTCGGGTAGAGAAGAATCGAAACCTCTTTGCGCTATGGTCCTTTATGCGTGGCTTACTATATTACATTCAGGTTATACTGATTTAGAATATACTATATTTTCTAGCTAGCTAAATATTCTCATTGTAAGAGAAACTCATCAAGAAATTAAACGTGTACTTGAATTAGTGTTCATCCTTCATTAAAACAGTTCATAGCTCAAGGTCTGTGGATGCGGTCTTAATACATGTTGCAATTTGGTGAGAGTAATTGGTTACTGTATTACGTTTACACAATGTCGTCATATATTTACATTTGAACTTACGAAAATGAGGTAGCTCAGTGCTGGCGTGTACAGTATTATGCTGGTTATACATTTTGTTGTTGCAATCTATTTCTATTGAGCAACGTTATATCATTTTTTAATCTATATATCACACTTTCATAATTGGGCTTTAACATGAGAAATTATGATCACACATATATGATATATTGTTTGCTAGTATGCTTATTGGCCCATTATTAGTTTTACATGAGCTTGCATGCAAAAAGGCACGTTGGCTCTTTCGTCATTAAGGTGCGAACAATCAAACAGACTCGAGGGTCACTTCTAACTGTCGACCCTGTCTTGAGGAATATAGGGATGGTGTTCTTTATGGCCAGGGTCTGTTGGGTGTGGGGGCAGGTTTGTAGAGACGGATGGCTTTTGCACTGGCCCCTGCTCAGGGCTGTATCTGGGTCACTGAAGTGAGACGGAAGACAGAAGACACAGTGTAAAGTTTGTTGCATTCTCGCAGCTAGTCTCTCATGAGAACCAAACAACTGCAGAGACAGCAAAGGGGAGGAGGTGGGGGGAGTAGCTTGCTCACTGTATAAGCCTAGCTGGGAAAGCTGCAGGCCTGCGTTGAAACGTCACAACTATCCTGCCATTACAAAATGGAGTTGGTAGCTTACAAAATGGAGTCTCGTTCAACTCTGGTCTTATGCTGTAACAAGGGGGGGTCACAGTTCCTAGGGGTATTCCCGCACAAGTGCTCCGGGGCCCTGAACCCAGAGCAGCCGCACCTGGGCCTTCCCAGGAAGTGTAGGAATGAGGGGGGTTCAAAAGGCCCCCTCCTTCCACTCATTCCCCCTTCCGTTACTTAAGTAACGAATATTGTAACTGCCCCAATCTTACGTTCTTCTTCCTCTGCTACTGCTTTATCCCATGCAGGTGTCCCCTTTATTGGCATCCATGCCCTACATACTGCTCAGAGGCTTTCCCTCCTTCTAGCATACTCATCTGGGGTGCAGGTCATATAAATGCACCCTCCCTCACCCTCCAGGTCCACCCATACCTCCTTGTACCATTGTAACTCTCTAGGTTCCTTTATGGTTGTATGATATAAATTATCCACTCTGTGCCCTGTGTTGTATATGGCAGTCATTCTATATTTGGGCACTGAACTATCCCCTGTTTGCACTTCCGCCTCATGTTTGATTCGCGCCACTTCATTTGCACAGCCCATTGTTACCATCATCAGCGCACCATTAGGTACCGCATTTGCGCAGCATCAGAGTCCTAATTGGCACACACAAAAAATGAGGAGTAAAAAGATGATGAGTGGTATGAGGAGTTTCACTGTCATTCCAAGCCAGGATGGTACCCAGGAAAAAAGATTATTGAACGAGGTGCTGGGCTGTGCCCCTCCTTCATCCTTCACACGCTCTCTGAGGTCGTGCACCGCTGCTATCACGTGTGAAAGGGAGTTTCTATCACGTGTGAAAGGGAGCTGTTCTCTGCGTCACCAGAAGGCACGAACGTGCAACATGCGCTCCCGATTTCTCAGCAAGCACCTCCATTGATTGCTGTTAACAGGTCTAGCACATACCTGTTCTGCATGGTCATTAGTCACAACACTCTGAGTTCCACTTTGATGACATTGAACCCTTCTTCAGTGTCGTTGGCCAGCTGGATGAGTTCCCACCTGGTGATCTGAAGCCATTTTGCATTGGCTCTCGCCTGGATATTGGGAACAAGGGATGCATAAAACGTCTCAACGGAGCTGAACAACCGGAACCGATCGGGGATCTGTACCAGGAGTTCAGATGATTTGGCAGAGATATAGTTTGATGATTGTTTCTTCCTCCACATTGTGCTCTCCAATCTTTGTCCATTGCATAGACGGGGACTCCTTCAGGCGGCGTTGGGGAAAGTCTGTTTGGTGCTGCTGCTTGCGTGTTTCCACCCTTGATGTGGGTTTCTGGAATTACCATCAGCGCGGAATGCAACATTGCCAATGAGCATGTGCCCCTCCATGATTGCGGGAGGTGCAGATATGCCATGTTGCCGTAAACCCAGTATGTGTCCATCATTGCTGCCATGCCTTTCTTCATGTCAGGTATTAGGAGAGTTTTGCTGCAGTTTCTGTTTTCTCCCATGTTCTTTTTCCCTTGCCCACGGAAGCAGAATTTGTAAAAAAAAATATTTTTTGTAGTTTGAAGGGTTTCTGTCATGACCCACATCCAGAAGTCCCCCTGGCAAACCCATGGGCCAGGAGGGGTCTTGGCTCGGGTCTCCAACAAACATAGGCATCCTTTGCCTAGGCCCTCTTGGGCGGCAGGCTCATACTTAATAAAGACTTGTGTTTAGGGAACTACTTTATTTCAAGTGCCAGCCAACATGGAGGCATCCACATAGCTTGGCTCCTTGGAACCAAGCTATGTGGTATAGTGTTTTGGGTGTGGCAGTCTAGGAACTACTTTACCTGGACTACTTTCTTGAAGCTATTTAAACCACACCCGACTTGGATAACACGCTTCGCGTTACTTTGCAATCCTGCAACGTGACGCTCATCGTGTTCAGCTGTACCCACAAACCTCGGAAGAACAGCATCTATAAAGAGACAAAAGGACATCGTTAACAGCAGCAGCTTACCTGTAATTTCATCGTTAGCTGCCCACAGCTCCTGTGAACAACATCCTAGGATCAGCGAGTCTCCCGGACCGGCGGATTTGCAAAAAAGGAAGAAACAAGGCATTAGACACTTTTACAACATAACGAATTGTGCCGAAAAGCTTACCTCGCAAGTCGCCCCTCGACCAGCATCGCTTCGGGATTTCATACACCGGGTGAGCACCGGGATCTATGGAAAAGAAAAGACAACAGATTAGCAAAGGCAAGGCATCATAGCGCTGCGCCTACTTACCGCATCAAAGCGCTATTTATACACCATCATTTACCGGCGAGACCCAATTCAGCCAATGCATCACATTGAACTTCCGCGCACCTACAGAAGAGAAAAAGACATCATTTAAATGAAGAAAGGCATGAAAGAATAACAACAATATACAGCAGCAATAAGACCCACCTGAAAGACTCAAAATGGGCCGGCATCAGTGAAGTAACTAGATCGCATTCGCCCACAAAGGACAAGGTGCCCCTGCCAAGAAGGCAGGATGGAGAGCACACCTGAACTAACAACAAGGTGAGGAGAGGTCCAGGGGGGCTGCAGGCATACGGGGTGATGGGGGGGTTGCTTACCCCAGTTGCCCAGTCTTGAACATTACCCACCTGTACTCCAGGCAGAACTTCCCACTGGTCACACCTGGGAACTGCAGAGAAGGATACCAGAGTCCCTACGGCTGGGTGGCGTCCCCGTGGACACCAGGTGAGCGTAAGAGTTTCTCGATGGCGGTAACCCAAGTAAGCTTCATTATGTGTTCATTCCATATGGGAGAGCATGTTCTCTGTACCCATGAAAGTTTTTCTTCAGACAGCCCTCAAAGCACTTCTGCTTTGCATAGTATTTCTTCATTCTGCCATTTGTTGTCTGAGTGCAATGTCCCTTTTATCACCAAAAAAGGCTCCTTTACACAAATTACTCCTTGTGGTCGGGAGTAACATGTCCGCTCGTTTTGCAATAGTTCAAATGAAACGGTGTGCGCTTGAAAAGTATTTTTGATTTGACACAGTGCGAGATGTAAGAGACATTGTGCTTTTGCAAATGGAATTTCTTGTGGCAGCAATACTTTGGGAGTGCCCGAGGCATGATGTATAAGTGAGCACACGTAACAACTTTCGTTAGTTGTTTGTTTTGCCATGTTACTCATTTCAGCATACCACTTGTTTTTTTGGTGTGGGTGCTGAGGATCATCAACCGTATCTAGGCCAAATCTATAGTGCTCTTCCCATTTTTCCTTTTGTGTTTCCCTCTTTTTCCTCCTAAGCCCCCCTCCCACATTTCCCTGGGCCTGCCTGCCACCCTCCTTTTCCTCCCATTCTGTGTATGGATTATAGTGACTGATAGTTATATACTTGTTATCACTGTTCTCTTCTCTGATGGTTATGTTTCTTGGTGATGCAGTTTCTGAGACTGGCGTGGTGGATGGGTATGGGTGATTTTTCACCAATGTTAGTTCTGAATGAGTTCTGTCATTCATTGTGTAAACGCTAAAATAAGATTCATTTACATATGGGGACTCTGGGGTGGTTTGCTCCATGGTGACATTTGTGGTGTTATTATATTCATCCCAGTGGCTCTCGTGGGCCCAAATTAATTTTACACCGACCCAAATTTGATGGGTCCCTCTTTTTATTGTTTTTATGCCCACACCCCCCTGGCTCACATCAATTGAAATATATGTAATTGTCCAATACAAGAACAGGCCAAATAATGTTGAAAAGAATACCACTGCACACACAAACAACACACATTCATGTGAATAACTAGGATAAACATGTCTCCTTTGTCTATTCCTGTCTACACTACCATTTGTTGCTGCCGGGGCCTCGTCCATGCCCATTGTAGCTACTGATGAATAAAATATAACCATTTGTTAATCAGGCATATTAAGTCTTTGTTATTTACACGCCGTTTACTCGTTAATTACCTTAATTATTCACTTTGCATTTACTTTTTCATTTCTCAATACAAATAGGTGTTCCTGCATCCCTCCCTTCCACCTCCCCACACCTCGAGTCTGGGAAAGAAGAATTGAGGGAGGCAATGCACCGTCAGTTGAAATCAAAGAAAACCATGAATCATATGTGTATCCTTATATCCATATAAACAAAGGAATAAAATGTAGAGAGAGAGAGAGAGAGGTCTGTGTTATTTTATCCTTTTACATGTTACCAGTACTCCTTGAGACCATACATTATTTTAGATATCTTCATTTTACTCTTTGTTTGACATTTCATTCCTCGCCTGGCTATTATTCCTGTATTCTTCCTTTTCCCACCTTCTATGTTTGTGCACTTTGCTAATTTCTGTTACATTTGTTGTCTGCATAGTCCGTACTCCCATGGGCCTTGCGAACATCTATCAGGTGCACCCAATCCCTTAGGTCCTGTACCTTGACTGCCGTGGGCATTCAGTATGTCACCTTGTATGGACCATGGAACCTTGGTCCATTCCACCTACGCACAAAGCTCCTCACATATACCATGTCACCTGTCATCAACTGTCAGTCTGGGCTATCTGTGGCTGGAGTGGTTGTATCAGTGGCATTTTCTTTTGTGAATGGTGTTGCTATTTGTTTGGCTATAGCTCATGCTGCTCTCATCAGATTTCTAAGATACTCATTGAATTCTTCTCCTAGAACTGTGGCGCTCTGATGTGCATCGGATTGTCTGTGCATGGGTGAGTGGGCTGTGTGCATCCTCCTACCTGTGACAATTTCATGGGGTGACAGGTGGTGGTCCTAGCTAGGCTGGTTCCTCATTTCAAAAAGCGCCAGGGGTAAACAATACACCCAGTTCTTCTTGAGTGTATGACACAGTTTTGACAATCTACTCTTGAGTAATTATAAATCATACAGAGCTTATGGGTTATACCTAGCATCGCAGTGATATGCTTGAACATGTCGTTTACAAAGTGTGTCCCGTTGTCAGAACGTATGACATCACAAGTGCCCCAGCAGGGAATCACTTCCCTGACCAAAGATTTGGCGGCACACCATGCGTCCGGATGAGCACAGGGGCCTGCTTCCACCCACCGAGAAAAGGGGCATACCACAACAATCAATTATCGAGCCCCATTACACCGCTCTCCCATGTCTGCATAATCTATTTGCAGTTCTCTGAATGGACCTTCAGGTTTTGGCAATGTTACTCTGAGGGTTCGTAATGTCATGCCAGAGTTGTATGTTTGGCATGTGATGCATTCTATTATTAACTTTGTCACTTGCTCCTGTAATCCTGGGGCAAACCAATTTTCCTGCATGTCTGCAATAATATGCTGCTTAGCATTGTGAGCTGGGAAGTTCAATTGTTTGAATGCTACCTCTAGCAATTTTGCTGGCTTCACAACCTTACCAGTATTATCCTGTCTCCTTAATAGATCAGTGGGTGACTGGCTACACCCCCTTTTTACCCATGTCTCCTTCTCCTCGCTGGGTGCATCTTTCTGAAGCTCAATGATTTGAGAGACTGGTAATGAGTTGAATCCTTCTGACTGTGTTTCCTCTACTATCTTCTGTAGTATTCTTCAGTGTATGTAACCTCGACCACTGCCCCAGAGAATCCTTGCATTTCCAGAGTCCGATTAGAAAGCGGAAACCTGCCCTCCTTGAGGCATGATTTTTCTGCTCCCAAATCCACCATGAAAATCAATTGTTTGTTTCCTATCGCCGGCCCCACCAGTGGTTCCTCTGCTGCATTAAGGGTCGTCAACAGTACTGGATACCTGTGGGCTGTCCTATGCTGAATGCCATGGGAGTTCATCAATGTCAAAAACATTTCCTGTTACCATCGCTGTCCCTCTACACGGTGTAGGTGCTCCGTTTGCAGTGGTGGCATAAGTGTTATTGCACATGGGGGCAGTACCTTCATGAACCTGGGGGGGTGGAGATGTGTTTTGTGGGGGCATTTGAAGCTCATTCATGTACCTAGGGTCGGGCTGGCTATCTCATCTATTCCCACCCATCGGTAATCCATAGGGGCCCTCTGGGTGGGGGTGTCCATTCTGTTGTTAATTTGGATATTAATTATTGGGCTTTCTTCAACATTCTCTCATGAAATGTCCCCACCTCCCACAATTCCAACACTGTCCTTGCACTTTTCCTCGGGGCCCTCCGTACCCTGCACCCCCTCCTCTCGATCCCCTGAATCCTCCTCTATTGCCCCTCCCCCCTCTCAATGGCCACTGTGGTCCCTCATACTGATTTTCCCCTGACCATGAATCCTGGCCGTTACCTGTCCAGTTTGCCACCATTTGCATTGGTATTCCCATCTGTCCGTCGCCTTCCTCCCTCTCCCTTCCTGCCGTGCTGGTTGCTGCTACTGCACTAACCTTCAATAATTTGCTTTGTACTAATTTAGTCTTGTCTGCCAACCGCCTTTTCCTTCTCTTTGATCCTTTTACAGTGGTGCACTATTATGCTCTGAATTTCAGGCCATCCATTGGCTTCTATCCCAGCTATTTTATCAAGGGCCTTTTGTACTTCCTTTGGGAGCCCCCTTTTTATAAGGAAATAGAACAGGGAAGTTGATTGGTCGCAGGCCGTACCCGTTTCCACTCTCGATATGTCCTGCACCCGAAGAATGAAAGACATTGCATCTCATCATCCTCATCTCCCATTGTACACTGCATTACTGACTGTAAATCTGGAGTGTCTGGAAATGTTTCTCTCAAGGCATCCCACACGCATGCTCGCACTGTGTTAAATGAGGCCCCATCATGGCAGTCACAATCTAATGTTATTCCAGAGAACCCCGCCTTCTCCCAGACCCTGTTTGCTTGGTCCCCCACTGCCAAGGGCACTCCTGCTGTGTGTTTCTCAAATGCATATATCCACTTGCTGGCGCCTCCTGACAGTGGGGGTAACTGTTTGAGCAAGTTGGCTTTGTCCATTTGGGCCCATAGTATGCAATATGGCTTCCCCCCCTGTGTATTAGTGGCAGCTGTAGATTTCCCCCCCTTCTTAATACTCACCTTCTTCCCTTTCTTTCGAACCACCGCCATGAGCCCCGTCCTGTTCCTTAATCTACCTCTCCACTCTTCCATGGAGGACAACCCCTCCCCAAATGAAGTCCCACCTGTGGCAGTTCCTAGCCTCCTTTCTTCTGCTTGCTCCTCTAAGTCACACCAATATTCTTCCTCCCTGTCTGATGTCACCCCTCTCTCTTCTAGCTCGCGTTCACTGTCAGCTGTGTTTATTTCTATGATTCGTGTGGGGGTATCATTTATTCAGAATAGTATCTCTCCCTTCTTCCATCCATCTTCCCCCACCCCTACACTCGGCAGGGGTGTCTCATCACGTTCTACCCGGGGGGTGAGTGACCCCCCCCCCTTGTTCTCCCAGGGCCCAGCCATCGTTAGTCGTGAATCTAGGTCTTGTGTAAGTTTTTCAATATCAATTGTAGGGGTACTCACCTGCCCTGTTGCTCCTTGACTCTCATATGGGGTGGGGCTATGGCAGAAGGCTTAAGTGTAGAGGGCGCTGTGGGTTGTGTTACATATACAGGGTCACTATATCCTTCTGCAGGCACTGGTTTTGACAATAAGGGATATACGCGTGTGACATCTATCTTATTCTCATTCTGTGTAGTTGGCCCTTCACTGCCAGTCGTTGTCAGGGGGGATGTATTACACTCGCCACTTTTCTTTGGGGACACCTCCTTGAACAACCGCCACAGGTCCAATATTTCCTTCCTGTTTTGCAACTGTTTCCCTTTGTATTTTATGAACAGACAGGTGGCAACCATATCTAGTACCGCTTTATCGAAAGACCCTCCTTGTGGCCAAACTTGGGGCAACACTTCTCCCTTCAGTTCCGTGACCCACTGGTCATGGTACTTACTGATTTTCTCTGCGTATCCTGGCACAGTCATACAAATATGTGCTATGGGCGTCCCTGCACCCATTGTAACCGACTGCACGTATTACTCAACTGCCACTCCTTGTCTAGACTCTTACACTTCTTGTATGGCCAACTCAATATGTTATGCAACCCTTCTTAAAATAAATGAACTGTCCACTCACTTCTCATTAATTCTAAACTGCATCAATGTGAACACAACTACTTCTATACAATGTCAGACCAATTCATTAATGTTAATTTACAGGAAAAAAAACAATGTTTCCACAAAGAGACCAACACTTAACAAATTTCACATACAACGGAAAACATAGACAACATAAATTGTACCTCGCCTTCCCTAGTGTCCCTTTTACCCCTGCTTAATTGTACTTCCCTTGACCAATCCTCTCCCCTTGCTTTGCTCCAGTTCACCCAAGAGGGAGAGAGAGAGATAGGTACGACAAAGTTGGAAAAAGCGTTTCTAAATACTCCTCCGGGCCTTCCTTTGAGACCCCTGTGTTATCTTCTTTTAAAGTTTTCCCATATCCATATATCCTGTACTAGAGGAGATAGCACTAAGCGGCGCCGCCTTGCCCCCCCAATGGAGATAGGATCCCTTTTAACCTTTTTTTCACCTTATTCTCTTACCACCGTCCTAATGGCCATGTGCGATAGAATGAGAATAGAATAGACTATAGAAAAGACCCATACCCCCCTGGCTTCCCCCTCTACTACAACTCTCTGCCCCTTTTCAACCCAAATTATGCTGTTTGACCCAAAAGCCTCCTAATCTGACTCCCACCCTCCTTTTAATATCACCCGCACTTGATACTCACGTGTCCGTCTTGATCCGAGACCCTCTGGACCCGATCGGGCAGTGCGCCACTCTTCGCTCAAAGACCACGCCCGGCTCCGGCAAGTGGTATGGTGGGTTTTGTAAAGCGGGATCCCGGGGTCACCAATGTAAGTGAGAGGCCCCCAAAATTGCTAGTATTAAGAAAAGGCTTTATCTAAATAGGGCAAGCAGAATCTACTCTGCTCACGCCGAGAGCGCTCTGCAGAAAACATGTTACAATTTACTTTTATACAAAAAATTTGGCATCAAGCAAAGGGAAGGCCTAAGGGGCACATGAACAGTTGGGATTGGTCACTAGTGGTGAACACCTATGGAGGCGCTTGGTTGGCTTGGGAACATGTGGTGTGGCGATGACGCTTCTTGGGTCAATCGGTCAACTGGGCTCATCGAACTGGCACGTGGGAACGGCAACTTGTGATGTTGTTTCTTTGTTAAATAACCATTTGACATTTGCCCTTGTGGCCACACATTCCCATTCATTCACTACCATAATCTGCTTGTCCAGCGAGCCCAACGACCTGTGGCTTAAACACTTATGAAAACGTTGGTTCAAATACAGGTTATTGGCTGCATGTTTGAAATATATAATCCAAGACTAAATGTACCCTGAAAATTGCACAATCTCCTAAAACTACACCTCACTCTCACATAATACATATGTACTATGTAGGAAAAGTCTTGATAGAATGATATAACATAATCTACAGTTGTATTGACATATATAAACATCACTCAAAAAAATAGATTTTCTGATAGGTTGAAAAATTCAACAGCATCTGACATACTTTACATGCTATTGGCAGCTACCCACGACATAGACAATGAACAATGATTCAGAAAGTTAAAATAAATATTCGATTATCGGTTCTCATGTACTGTTTTTCTAGTTATAATTCCGGTATTTGAAGTGACAAGCAGTATTTCCATCTACAACACTAAAACAGAAAACGACATCCAATGGCTGGAGGACAGTTATCCTACAGAAGAAATAAATACAAAAGACGTTGTTGAACAAAAAGAAGCAAAAATAAATACAACACATGCAGCATTCTGTAAGTAGTTTCTTTATGTATATGTAAACTGAGACTAAGAATAATATTTTAAGGAAGAAATATTAGTCACCAAACAAATATACTTTGCCTGCTATAAACTCTTTATACATCCAACAAAATTATTTTTTTAAGTGTAGTATATCTTCAATTGTTTCAAAATATTTGAAATATTTTCAGACATCTGAAGAAGTTATTGAAGTATGATGAGGAATCAAACAAGAAGCACCACAACACCTACTCACAAAACGAATCCTCGATACATTAAAATAATTAAAATGACGTTTAATTATTTTGGAAAAGAAGTACAATCAATCAAAAAGGATGTTGAACATTTAAGAGAAATTATGGATAGTAAAAATCACATTGTGTTACAAAACACAAAGATGTGGCTTTTTTAATGTTTCGTCACATAAATTGTAAACATGAATTGTGATAAATTATCTGGTTCAAGTCTCCTGGGATGATGTAGATGATGTGTGTTAGAAATTGTACAAGATGGTCTGGCGCATAGTGGGCTGCAGTTTTTGTTTTGCTTATGTGCGGTCTTATATTTTTATTGTAATTCTAAGTGGTGTCTATGCATAATTTTACTCAACGATTAAAGGTACTGCTATCAACAACTAGAGTCTTGAAGTAGTGGCAGCACTGGGCCACTCTATTGGAAGAGTCACTGGAAATGCTAGAGAGGTTCAGAGAGGAGGCTTCATGTTTTGTGCTACAGGGCCAGTGTTTCAGTGAGTCCATTCCCATGGAGTCTTATGGAATTCCACGGGAATAGGGATACAGCATTTCCTCCACCTGCCAAAATATCTTGGTGACACCAGGAAGTGAGGAGGTGTAAATGGTGTTATGGGTTTATATCTTCAGTGAGCTGTGAGTGGTGGTTGTGTATAATGAACCTCCACCTATTAAAGGCGCTGCTAACAACAGCTAGAGTCTTCACACCTCTGCAGTATTGAAACACTCCATTTGAAGAGTTATTAGAAATGCTAGAGAGGTTTAAAGAGATGGCTTCATTTTTTGTGGCATTGTCTTTGTAAAGTTGATATTTTGGTTATTTTATATTTTTGTCACCAGTTGCACATTTGAATATGTCTAACATTGTGCAAGAAAACACTAAGATGTGGGCCATTTAATGTTCCATCAGAATTATGATAAATCATGATAAATTATGATAAATCATCTGCTGCAAGTCTACTGGGATGATGTGGATGATGCATATTGGAAATTGTGTGATGTGATGTGAGATGGTGTAGCCCATACTGGCCTGTAGCCTTTTTTTGGCTTATATGTGGTCTTATATCTTCACTGTAGGTGTGAGTGGTGGTTGTGCATAATCAACCTCCACATATTGAAGCTGCTGCCAGCAAGAGCTATAGTTTTGAAATACCTGCTGCACTGGGAAACTCTTTTTGAGGAGTTATTAGAAATGTTAGAGAGGTTCCAAGAGGAGGCTTTTTGTGAAGTGTTTAAAGATGTGGTGCTTCTATCTCCAGTAATACCACTTGGATGAGCAAGAGGCCTTCCCAAGACCTTTTCTTTCTGATGCAATGCATCTGTCAGAGGTTTTCATCAACTCCATCCTGGGATAGTAATAGTGTCTTTATTCGGTTGAAGACACTCTGGCATTTCGCAACTGAAAAAATTTAAAAAATGATGTCCGCCATGGAATGGGATATGAAACTTGGGAACATCAATTATGATAAATCATTTGGTGTGAGTTTTTTGTGATGATGTGGATGATGCATATTAGAATTTGTACAAGATGTTCTGGCCCATACTATGCTGGAGTCTTTTTTGACTTATATGTTGTCTTATATCTTCACTGTAGCGGTGAACGGTAGTTGTGCATAATCAAACTCATTAAAAGGTGCTGCTAGAAACAGCCAGAGTTTTCAAACACTGGCAGTACTGGAAGGCCATATTTCAAGAGTCATTAGAAATGCTAGAGAGGTTTAGAGGAGGCTTTATTCTTGTGGTATTGTCTTGTTAGAGTTGGCATTTTTGTTATTTTGTGTTTTGCTCACCAGTTGGACATTTGAACATGTGTAACATTGTGCAAGGAAACAGTAAGTTCGTCTTGTAATTTTCCATCAGAAAGTTTGGAAACATCAATTATGATAATTTATTTGCTGTGTTTTTTCCTGGGATGATGTGGATGATGCTTATTGGAAATTGCATGAGATGGTCTGGACCATACTGGCCTGCAGCATTTTTTTGGCTTAAATGCTGTCTTAAATCTTTACTGTAGCTGTGAGCAGGGACATCATCTGCTGCTCCTGGTGTAGCAGGCCTTGCTGTGGTGTGGGGGGCCCATCACACCAGGTCTAGTGGATCCCTGGCCTAGTCACCACCCATCAGGGTGTAGGCAGGGCCGTGGAGGCACTCACTAGGGGTTGGAGCTGACCGTGACATGTGGCACATGTCACATGCCACGTTCAGCTCCAACCCCTTCTCCCTCGTCTTCCTTGCAACTCACATACAGGAACCAGGAAGCTTTTGCAGCTTCCTGGTTCCTGTTTGTGAGCAGCACGCAGGCGCTGAGGGGACCTAGAAGGACAGATCGAAGCTGCAAGAAAAAGGTAAGAAGGCTTTTTTTGTAATATGATGTGTGTTTTGCATGTTTGAAGTGCGTGTCAGATGTATGTATCTGAACGGTGGGTGAATGAGAAGTGATGTGATGCGAGTTTTTTTAATGTGGGTGGGTGGGTGTGTGCCTGTGTGTAGAGAATGTAATGAGTGGATGTAAGAGAAGGAGTGAATGACTGATGGGTGAATGAGAAGTGATGTGATGTGAGGTTTTAAATGTTCTGGGTAGGTGTGTGCCTGTGCGCAGAGAATGTAATGAGTGGAAATAAGAGAAAGTGTGAGTGACTGGTGGGTGAATGCAAAGTGATGTGATGTGTGTTTTTGAATGATCTGGGTGGGTGGGCTGGTGCCTGTGTAGACAATGCAATGAGTGGATGTAAGAGACAGTGTGAGTCACTGGTGGATGGGTGAATGAGAAGTGATGTGTTGTATGTTTTTGAATGTTCTGGGTGGGTCAGTGGGTGGGTGATTGCCCTTTGTAGAAAATGCAATGAGTGGATGTAAGAGGAGGTGTGAGTGACTGGTATGTGAATGAGAAGTGATGTGATGTGAGTTTTTGAATATTCTGAGTGGGTGGGTATGTGCCTGTGCAGAGAATGCAGTGAGTGGATGGAAGAGAAGTTGTGAGTGACTGGTGGGTGAATGGGAAGTGATGTGATATGTGTTTTTGAATGTTCTGGGTGGGTGGGTGTGTTGCTGCGTAGAGAATGGAATGAGTGGATGTAAGAGAATGTGTTTCAGAGTAACTGGTGGGTGAATGAGTATGAATATAACTGTGTGTTTTTGAATGTTCTGGGTGGGTGGATGTGTAACGGTGTAGAAAATGCAATGGGTGGAGGTAAATAAAGGTGTATGATTGAGTGACTAGTGGGTGAATGAGCATGAATGTGATGGTGTGTTTCTGAATGGTCTGGGTGGGTGGGTGGTCCGTGTGTCTGTGTGGAAAATGCCATGACTGCATGTAAGGGAAGGTGTGAGTGAGTGACTGGTGGGTAAATGAGCACACCCCTGGCAATTTGGTGACATTACATTCCTGGCTGTTAATGGTGGTTGTGTTGCATCAATTTCCATGTGTTAAAAGTGCTGCTAGCAACAGCAAGAGTTTTCAAAC
Organism: Ambystoma mexicanum; assembly: GCF_040938575.1. Taxonomy (NCBI): domain Eukaryota; kingdom Metazoa; phylum Chordata; class Amphibia; order Caudata; family Ambystomatidae; genus Ambystoma; species Ambystoma mexicanum. The sequence goes on from NC_090922.1 coordinate 414,506,146, forward strand.
ATCTGCAGCATTGGAACACTCTATGTGAAGAGTTATTAGAAATTCTAGAGACGTTCAGAGAGGTGGCTTGATTATTTGTGGCATTGTCTTATTAGAGTTGTCATTTTTGTTGTTTTATATTTTCATCACCAGTTGGACATTTGAATACGTCTAACATTGTGCAAGAAAACAGTACGACGTGGTCCTTCCAATGTTCCCTTTTTAAGTTTTGAGGCATTATCTTTTTCATGTTGTCATTTTTATTGTTTTACATATTCCTCCCTGGTTGGACATTCCAAAATGTCCGATCACGAGAGTACCAGCAGTGATGACGTTATCATTTGGTTTCTGAATTCATTGCCACTGAGGAAGACAACTACTGCTGAGAGTTGGCGCTTCTTTAAAGTTAAAAAACACTTTTCCAAAAAAGAGGCAGAGGAGGTATTTTGCACATTCTGCAACACAAATCTATGCAGTAGGACTTCAAATGTTCCGTCTCAAAGCTTGGGAACATCAATCGTGATAAATAATTTGGTGCAAGTCTTCTACAATGATGTGGATGATGCATATTGGAAATTGCACAAGATGGTTTGGCCCATACTGGCCTGCAGTCTTTTTTGGCTTATATGTGGTCTTCTATCTCTACTGTAGCTGTGTGGGGTGATTTTGCATACTCAATCTCCACCTATAAGGGGCTGCTACCAACAGCTAGAGCCTTCAAACATCTGCAGCATTGGCACACTCAATTTGAAGAGTTATTAGAAATGCCAAAGAGGTTCAGCGAGGTGGCTTCATTCTTTGTGGCATTGTCATTTTAGAGTTGTCATTTTTGTTATTTTATATTTTCATCACCAGTTGTACATTTGGAAATGTCTAACATTGTTCAAGAAAACACTAAGACGTGGCCCTTCTAATGTTTTGTCAGAAAGATAAATCATATGATGCAAGTCCCCTGGGATGATGTGAATGATGCGTATTGGAAATTGCATGAGATGGTCTGGCCCATACTGGGCTGCAGCCTTTTTTTGGTTTATATGTAGTGTTCTATCTTTACTGCGTCTGTGAATGGTGGTTGTGCAGAATCAACCTCCACCCATTACAGGTGCTGCAGCAACGGAATACTCTTTTTGAAGAGTTATTAGAAATGCTAGAGAGGTTCAGAGAGGAGGCTTTTCATGAATTCTTTACAGATGTGCTGGTCCTATCTCCAGTAGTACCATTTGAATGAGAGAGTGGCCTTCACATGATCTTTTCTTTCTGATGCAATGCATCTGTCTGAATTCTTCAACCACTGCATCCCAGGGTAGTAATAGTGTCTTTATTCTGTTGAAGACACTCCGGCATTTTGCCATTGAAAAAAGAAAAAAGGATTTCCGCCATGGAATGGGTGTTGGGTGTCCTGACCCACGTTTGGACTATTATGCTGCAACATATGGTGCTGTGGGCTTAGGAAATCCAAGATGGCGGAAAAGCCCACATTTGCGCCAGAATCCAGGAGAACCGTGCAGTTTTGCGCACACCAAAATGGTCCCCTGACCTGCCACCCACCAGTGCAAAGAAAGATGCTTCTGTTCAAAACCCGTTTTTATTAATGTCAAAAATTGCTAAGATCATAGGCCCGAAACCACCAAACAAAAATCCAACTATGGTTGAGTGTTTTTACTTTACTCTACTGCAGATCCACATCAATGCCATGTCAAGCAAGGATCATACTGTTACGAACACCGCACAAAGATGGTCTGTGCTGCGCCGCTGGCGCTTTAAGCCTTCTATTCACTCCATTTCTCCCAAGATGGCGCGGTGGGCACAAACTGCCGTTCTAGTGTGCGCGCGGTCTCCTGAGGAATCTCCTCCCTCTGACCAGGTGACAGTATATAAGGAACCGGAAGGGAGAACACAGCGCTTTGCTACTGCTTATGGTGGTTACGCTCCGTAAGTTCCCGCTTAGGAAACTCATCTTTAGCTGTCTGCGAACTCCTTATCAAAGACATCTTTCCCCTAACACTTTCCCTTTTCTACATTGCCTCTTTTCCCTAGACGCTTTCCCGGCAAAGAAGAATGCTCCTCCGAGCGGACGATATTTCTTACAGCTGATTCGACCACTCGAGTACCCCGGTCTTGTAGGTCGCACTTCGTCTATCACACATTCTACTAATCCCTACAGTACTTTTCTCTCACTCTGCTATTTGCATCTATCTAGGGACCATCAGACTTCCGAACTACCATTCCCAGAATTCAATTCAAGAAAACTCCCCTTCTTTCCAATCCGCGTCAATAACAGGTTGCTAGACCATTTACCTCTCTCTCATTTCTTTCCATATCTCTACCTTTCATTTAAGAATTTTACTTACCTTTCGTCTCCTCCCCAAGGTCCAGCTAGTTGCTGATAATGCTCCGCTCCATTCCAGGCCCGCGAAGGTGCTCGCTGCCGACCATTCAGGAGATCCTACATCGGAAGACGACCGGAATCCAATCTGCTTCCGGGTTGCCGCTTCTCTTCCAGCCTGCTCAGGGTTTTTCTCCCGCACGAGGGTTTCCCTGTCGCACCCACTAATCGCCGGGTTGGAGGTGAGGAGAGGGTGAGACAGGTGAATTCTCATTCACTTCTTTTCCGAAGAAGACAAGGTAGGAACCGAATTTGTCTTGCTGTTGATGAAACACTGAATGTATTCCATACTCTTCCTCTAAGGTATCGGGGAGCCTTAACACATATACTATCAAGTAAAATCCTTTTTATTTTTGAAATGTATTAATTCAAGACAGCTGTCAAAAATAGGTGCAGTACCGGCATTGGACACTGACCGGCGCTGGCGCTCTATAAATCCTGACAGGAGAGCTTTCTTGCAGAACTGGGCAGTGAACAGAAGGGGGTCTTATGCAATTAAAAGTTCAAAAGACTTGCTTTTCCCGAGAACCATTAACACCTCAGAGACACACACCACAGCCCAGGATATCACATGGTCCTGTTGATTGAGAGGGAGGAGTTTCTCCTGCAGCCTGCAGGACACAACACAATAGACCCTTTCAATTGAATAGAAATGCAGATTAGGGTGTAGCTGGCAACAGCTGCCCTGCCAAGAAGGAGAGGCCTGTGATCTCTGACTCACCAAGCTTCGGGGGGCAGGCCAGACTGGACTGTGGATTCATATTGCAGAAAATATATGTCTAAGTTAAATGCTTCTAAAATCTTGTATTAAGCTCACAGAACTGTACAATTTGGGGGTCCTCAATATGGAAAATGCCCTCACGATCCGAGACCAAACTCCATTTTGTGCGGTGTTCTGGGACCGAACCCCGCTATTTATTAATATTCCAGACACTGGGCCTCATTACGACCCTGGCGGAGTGGGTTTACGCCAGCGGTATTCGCGGCGGACCCGTCCGCCCTACTACGAGTTCCCGTAGCGCCATGGAGCGGTTTCCGCCTGGTTTTTCCGGGCGGAGAAATCCATGGCGCTACGGGACCTTGTTGTTAATTACGCCACCGTATTTTACGGTGGCGTAATTAACGCCTTCCCCACTCCCATTATACCCTATGGGGCAAAAATGGGAATGGGGAAGGGTAAAATGGGGAATGGGGATTTACCGCCCCGCCAAGGTCGGAATGGGGCGGTAAATCCGCCAACCCCCATGGCGCTATCGGCAGCTTTCCGCCGTGCTCCATGGTGCATTTTGCACCACGATTTCCGCCAGGGTCGTAATGAGGGCCACTGTGTTTAGGATGGAGACACAGTAATTTCCAGTAATATGCTCAGGGAAGGGGTGCAAGTCTGTGTAAATTTTGAGGAAAAACCAATATGGCGAAAGTCACTAAAAAGCACAAAATGTTGCCATTTTTTTAACCCAGGCTCTGAGGGGGATCAGAATTGGGCGGGAGTGTATCTTAAATTAATCTGTGAAATGTGTATGTAATTTCAACGACGTGTTAGTTATGAAAAATTCATTTTCTAAGTAAATGCAAAGGGGAGTGTTCTTTCTGTATGCCATAAAATTAATGCCTGATGACACTCCATTCCTTCCCCCAATCAAGGGAGAGAGGAGAGCTTGGCCAATGATAAGTTGTGAGGGGCAGGCTTATTTATGCCCACGCACACACCCACTGGCAGAACACATAAAAAGTGACTGCTTGGACAGGCAAGACATTCACTTTCCACTTTCTTGAGACGCATTTTGCCGGACCAGACAATATCCAGAAGGACCATCTCCAGAACCAGAGACCAGACAGCTCTGCAGTGCCAAGAACTTTTGCCAGAACCAGAGACCAGACCACTGTGAAGTGCAGAGCAGAGCTGACCCAGAGAGCTGTGACTTCAGAACCACCCGCCAGGAGTCCAGTCCAAACCTGATCAGACCTTGACGGCCTATTTCAAATTTATAGTGTGAGTACTCAGCCAGAACTGTGCAAACCAATTTCTTAGTTTAAAAAAATCTGATTCAAAACATTTGAACCTGTCCAGAACTGCATCATAGGAATTGTGTGTTCATTCTGTCATTTCAAAGCTGTAAAAGTGTCATTTTGTCATTCTGAAGTTTACTTTCATTTTGAGAAACTACCTTCACTAAATCGTCCGCAGCTTTTGAATCGTAGGTGCTAGGAACGAGATTTAACTTTCATTTGAAAGCTAAGATTCTAAGCTTTCAAACAAACCTTTCTATTCCTTATAGTTATTCCGTAATCGCGCTCGACGCATTTGGAAAAATTGCTGCGAATTGAAAAATTAGCTCTTGTCAAAATAGCCGCTTTTGCTTGAACTGCTAAAATTCGTTTTCAACCTGCTAATCCCTCATTGAGCATTGCCAGTGTGACTTGAACTAATCTTAAATAGCTACCACCTACCCTGAACCTCTTACAGGGAATTAAAATCATTTTTAGCATATTTTTCCCTTCTTTGCATACCACATTTAAAGTATTTTGCCTGTGTTTTAAAATCATCCCTGTTCTCTAAACTTGCTAGGGGGGAACTGAAATTCGTGTTGTATTGTGATTGTATTCCTGAAAACCGTGTGCTTCACTTCCATCTCCTTATATTGCATAGGGGGGAGTGAATTGCCACCAGGGGAAAAGTGCACATATTATCTCTTGTGAAACCCTATCAGTTATTTCTGTACTGCATTCTTTCCATCATTGTTTTCCTTGAAACCATCAAAGGATTCTCAGTTACCTTTTCCATCCTATACTAACTCTTAAGTAATTAAATCAGTGTGCTAGTGTAACATCATCCATTGTTGATCACTGTCATATGCCTAAGTGTGCTATCAAATATTAATTTATTCATCAAAGTGTGATATATATATATATAGTTTAATTTTTCAAATAAATCTTTTAAATTGCAAAACAAACCTACTTCTTGGCTCAGTGAGGTCAGGGAGATACATAGAGAGGGGCATTATATAAGGGTTTATCATCCAGAGTATAACTTGTCATAAAAATATATAAATAAGGGCTTCCCTTGGGTGTCCCAGACGAGGCACTGACTTAGTGGGATTTCTGAATTGAAGTCACTTAACATGGGATATGAAATCCGTTCACCCTTTTCATGGCGGCAATTTAAAACAGTAAAAAAAAGAACTAAACAAAGAAGAAGGTCACCATGGAACGGGAGAAGGGACTACTTATAGGGCCTCATTACGAGTGAGGCGGAACGTGTTAAAGGACTCCACTAAAGGAGGCGGACCCGTTAAACCCGTTCCGCCTCATTACAAGCTCCCCTCCCTGGACCCGGTCAAACCAGGCGTCCTTACCGGGTCCCGCGAGGGGAAGAGGGAGCAAATAACGGCCCGTTGTTTGCTCCCTCTCCCATTCCCATTGAGCCCTATGGGGGCTCAGATAGGAATGTGGAATGTCCGGGCCCGGGTTCCTGGAGGGAAGAATTACCGGGCCCTCCAAACTCTGAATGGCCCGGTAATTCCCCATTCTGGGAACCCGGACAAGATTTCGGCGGCAGCCATGCCGCCAGTAGCAGCATGGCTACCGCCGAAGTCGTAATGAGGCCCATAGTCTTTTTTCCCTTTTCATGGCAGCTAGTAAAACTTTATATGTATTTGTTTGTAGAAGAATAACAATTTGACACAAATGAGGCACTTTATGTTTGTAGACACTGGGCCTCATTACGACCCTGGCGGTAATCGCCCGTCATTACCGCCATGGCGTAATGAGCATTTACGCCGTGGGACGATGGCGTAAAGAGCGCCACATCACGACCCATCGCGCACGAGCATTACGCCATGGCGGTAATGCAATTAACGCCATGGCGGAAAAGGCCCCTACCGGCATCGCTAAGCGAGCAAGGTGCCCTTCCGCCAGCGTAAGTAGCGGCCACCGTAATTTACGGCCACCGTAATTAGCGGCGGCCGTAAAAGGCCAAACCGGAAATAGCGTCATCACGCCGGAACGGGAAGCAGCCCGTCGGCCATCTTCAAAAACACAATCCATCGCCATCCTACCAAACAACACCAGACCCAACCCTGACACCTGTCCCAACCAAACACCCACCCATCCAAGTTCCCGAAAATGCCAAAATCCGTGAAAAAGGCATGTGACCGCCAGCGCCAGGAGCGATTCAGCCGGGAGGAACTCTGCATGCTAGCGGAGACCCTGCAGGACAACGCAGGTGTTGTTTTCTCCCCTGAAATGACCAGGACAGCAATCGGGAAGAAGAAGGCCATCTGGGCCCTGGTGGCTGAGCGCGTCAGCGCGGTGGGGACCGTACCCCGCACCCCACAGCAGTGCCGGAAGCGCTGGGATGACCTGCGCATACGGGTCAGAGCCGTCATCTCAGCAAACCGCAACCTTGCCCAGGGAACCGGTGGAGGGTCGGAATCCCCCCTGAAACTCCAACCGTGGGAGGAGATCTGTGCAACCACCATCGGCATGGAATCCATCGAAGGCGTTGGAGGGATGGAAAGGGGAGCCCCGACATCAGGCGATGAAGGTAGGTGCCTCATACAAGACATGCCATAGTCACAGCAGTCCAATCATGTGTAGCACAAGGTTGCCCTAGAGTGTAAATGCAACACAAATCAATACTGCCCATAGCCACATGCGAGCACCACCCTGCATACACTGCTGGCACCCGCATACCTGCATCCACATACCACACTAAAAGGAGACAACCTGCATGGCACTGCCTGAAATCTGCCTCATCCACTGGCCAAAATAATGTCAACCATTGTCATTCCAAAGTCCGTAGACCCATCAATAACGCCCTCCCACCTTTGCTCCACCACAGGCACAGAATCACACCCAGAGGACCAGGACACCCCTGCGCCGAAGAGAGCGAAGTCCAACAACAACGTCCCTGCACCCTCAACCTCAGCTGCAGTGAGGCAGTCCCCACGACAAGCAGGTCCCACTGCAGGCATACCGGAGGTCCCACCGGCAAGCACCCCTGTTGGCAGCAGGCCAGCAGCAGCTGCTCCACCTCCACCGACATTGCCTGCCACAGAAGGCAGGGGGTCAGCGGCCAGCAGCAACATCGGGGAGACAGCTGCAACAGCTGCATGTTCTGACTCGGACATGGAGCAGGAGGTCAGAAGCCCCACTGACCAACTACATTCCCCCTGTTTCTCAGACGCCAGCCCCCATGAGGGTGACACACAGGGGCACACTGAGGCAGAGGAGTGGCCTTCCACCCCATGCCCTGTCCACACTCCACAGGAGGGGAGCAGCCCCTCCATCACTCCACCTGCACTGGCCATGGGCCAGCACGGCCAGCAGTCCCTCGAGGACATCACTCAACGGCAGCATCAACTGTCCACAATGCTGGATGAGCATGCCGCGGAATGTGTGGGGGCTAGGTTTAGCATTGAACAGGCCACGGAGACACTAAGGGCCGAAGTGGCGCAGAGCACTGCCACCCTGAGGGATGCCATGCAGGCCATGTCCCGGGACATCTGTGCCGAACTTGCGGGCTTGCGTCGTGCGGTCACTGACCTCACCCACACAGTACAGGAGCTGCATGCACAGGGGCAGCCAGGGACATCCTCCACTGCCAGTTCTGCGCAGAGCAGCCCCGTGCGACGTTCCGGACGCAACCTGCGCTCCACAGCCAGGGGTGCCCCGGGGGCCGGGAGAGGGGGCTTGTGACGGCCTGTGGACACTGTCACAGGCATCTGTTGACACCTACATGGGGTGTGTTGGGGTGTGCAGGGGGGAGGTGGGAGGTGGGAGGGGGTGTGTTGGGGTGTGCAGGGGGGAGGTGGGAGGTGGGAGGGGGTGTGTTGGGGTGTGCAGGGGGGAGGTGGGAGGTGGGAGGGGGTGTGTTGGGGTGTGCAGGGGGGAGGTGGGAGGTGGGAGGGGGTGTGTTGGGGTGTGCAGGGGGGAGGTGGGAGGTGGGAGGGGGTGTGTTGGGGTGTGCAGGGGGGAGGTGGGAGGTGGGAGGGGGTGTGTTGGGGTGTGCAGGGGGGAGGTGGGAGGTGGGAGGGGGTGTGTTGGGGTGTGCAGGGGGGAGGTGGGAGGGGGTGTGACACGACAGTTCATAGTTCCAATACACTTTTTTCTTTCAAAAAAAGAAATGTGTGGACATTTTCATTGCGTATGTGTGCTTTATTGGTGTACAGTCCACAGTGTGCATGTCCCAGAGACACACAGTGCCCCAAGTGCAGTCTCCATGCGATAAACACCAGCCGTGTGTGCTAGAAGCAGTGGTCGATGATACTTTGGCGCATGGCACGCCCCTCCTGTGCATCGCCTCCTCCATGTGGTGGCGCCCCATCTGCACCCTCCTCATCCTCATCGTCAGGTGGTTGCAGTTCTGCGTCAGGGGGCAGGGGCACATTCCGTCTGACGCACATATTGTGCAGCATGACACATGCCATGACGATCTTTGCCACCTTCTCATGGCCATACAGGAGTGCCCCACCAGACCTGCTGAGGCTTCGGAACCGTGCCTTCAGGAGGCCGAATGTCTGCTCTATGACCACACGAGTACGTGTATGTGCACGGTTGAAGTCCTCCTCGTGCTGGTTCTGCGGGTTCCGGACTGGTGTGAGGAGCCACCTCTTCAGGGGATAGGCTGCATCACCTGTATGTAGGCGAGAATGTATGTGTCAGTCATGTTGTCTGATCAGGAACATGATGTTCCACCATGGCTGGCATGGAACTGTTACCTTGGCTCACTTCTACATGCACTAATTGATTCACACAATGCAACCAGTATATGCTCATTGCTGCCATGGCCTGTTTTGCATGCCATCACCCTATGTATGCAGAGGGGTTGTGTGCATTGTGAGTGCCCTTCCTCTGTCTCCGTTCTCTGTGTTACTCACAGCCAGGTGGAGTATGCATCATCCCCCCCCCCCTTTCTGCCAGGTGGAGTATGCATCATCCCCCCCCTTTCTGCCAGGTGGAGTATGCATCATCCCCCCCCCTTTCTGCCAGGTGGAGTATGCATCATCCCCCCCCCTTTCTGCCAGGTGGAGTATGCATCATCCCCCCCCCTTTCTGCCAGGTGGAGTATGCACTGGTACGTCATTCCCATGCCCACTTCCATGACATTGCACTCACCGAGTAGCCAGGATCTTGGGCCTGCATGTCGCTCCATGTAGCGTGGTATTGTGGAGTTCCTGAGGACCATTGAATCATGGGTTGATCCGGGGAATCGGGCACAACAATGTGTGATGATCTTGTTGGAGTCACAGACCATTTGCACGTTGATAGAGTGGAACTGTTTCCGGTTGCGGTACGGTACCTCCATGGCACGTGGAACCACCAATTCCACATGGGTGCAGTCGATGGCACCAATGCAACCGGGTATGCTGGCTAGTGCATGGAAACCCACTTTGGTGTTTGCAATCTCCTGGGCAGTCCGTGGTAATGAGATGTGGTCGTCTGTGTGCTTGAGGAGGGCATCGAGCACTTGGATGAGTGTTCGTGAGAATAATGGTTGTGAAATGCCATGCAGGTGCCCCACTGTGTGCTGGTAGGTGCCTGTGGCCAGGAAGTGGAGTACAGCCACTACCTTCAGTAGGGGGGGGATGGCGGTTGGACTTTCTATCATGCTGACGATGTCGTTGTGTGTCATGTCTACGATGGCGGTGATGGTGTCCCGGTCCAAACGGTACAGGGTGTGGATCTGCTCAGCAGTGAGGTTGTTTGGATTGGCTCTGATGCGTGGGATTGGGGGCTGCCTGCGTGGTGGCACTGGCTGTGCTGGTGGGGCTTGCTGGGCCTGCCTTGCCCTCCTTCTCCTCCTGCGTCTCCTCTGTGCTGCCTGTTGTTGTTGTTGCTGTTGTAGTAGCACATGCATTGCTATCAGGTCCTCCAGCCCCAACATTGCTAGTCGTATTGGCATCATTGTGGAGTGTGACTGGGTGTGGGTAGGGGTGGGGTGTGCTCTTTTTGTACTCCCCTGAGTCTGTATTGCCTTCACCTGTGCTGTTTCTGTGCACCTGTGGCAGCTGCATTCACTTGACATGGCCCTTTACGGTTGGTTCGCGATGGCGTTATTTGCACCATGGCGGTAAGGTACTTAGCGGCCTCGGTGATGGCGTTAGGTGCATGTCCGCTTGGGTCGGCATTTGCGTACCTTTCTGCTATCGCGCTAAGTACGGTGTGGGCGGCCGCGTGCGCGCACCCTTAGCGCAGTTAGCGGCAGCGTTAACTACGATGCCGCTATTGGCATCGTAGTTTACGGTCACGAGTCATGATCGGACCTGGCGGAAAACGATGGCGGTAACCATTTACCGCCATCGTTTTTCACTTAGCGCCAGGGTCGTAATGAGGCCCACTGTGTTGCATTTTATAATGAAACAATTATTTATGCAAGAATTGTTTTGAATGGCATGGTAGTGCTTGATATCTCTGTTGTGCATTAAAAACTGAACATGTTTGAAGTGATTGCATTGCAAACTGTTCAAGCTTTTTGAGGCATTGTCTTTTTCGTGTTGTTATTTTAATTGTTTTACTGATTCCTTCCCGGTTGAACATTCCAACATGTCTGACCACGAAAGTACCAGCAGTGATGACGTTATCATTTGGGTTCTGAATCAATCACCACCGAGGAAGAAGGCAACTGGGATGAAAACCACTGCTGACAGTTGGTGCTTCTTTAAAGTTAAACAACACTGTCTTAGAAAAGAGACAGAGGAGGTACTTTGCACATTCTGCCCTCAAGCTCTATGCCGTGGGCCTTCCAATGTTCCATCACAAAGCCTGGGAACATCTATTATGATGAATCATCTGTTGCGAGTCCACTGGGATAATGTTGATAAAGTCTATCGGAAAGTGCACAAACATAATAAAAGAAAAATGCATGGGTACCATTCTTTGCATAGATGAACATCAGCACCACCTGCAGCACTTCCATTCACCAGTGCAACAATATTGCAAAATGCAAATGAAGCATCAATTTCAGCAGTGGTGTCAACTCCAGATCTTTCCCTGATACAAGTCATGTGTAGACGATGCTTCGAATGGGTAGTCGAGGGAGGTGCCACATTTGAGGAATGGCAGAAGTTAATCGCTGAGTACCAGATTACCTGTCATTCTTAGTTTTTTTTTTTTTAAGTGCCACCCCCCTTTAATTCCCTTTGTTATATGTTTCATCATTATGTGTTTTTCTCCCCTATTCCACCCTCCTCTTTCTGTCCCCCAAAACAGCCCATGTAAGCGCCACCATTTAAGTTACAAAAACAGTTAAAATTGAACACAGACTGCAAACATATATTACAATATCTATTGTAATTTATTTTACGCAGTTTCAGTAATTAAAATCTCCCAAATGTTTGTTTGCAGCCGTGGTTACACTGTTAACAGGGGCAGAAGTTTAGCCGTGAATAAAAGCATTCCAGTCATTGCTGGTCTTAGCTGCGCACGCAAAATCCTGCAATTCATTGGCTGATGCCGTAGCTGTGGCTGCAAATAATAATATTAAAAAATATACAACTTTGTGTCTGTACATATGTGCATTTCACCAATACATATTCAAGGAAAAATCTTGAGTTGCAGGGATGTTAAAGTGAGAACTTAACGCAACAAAACCTCTGAAGTTCAGATAAAACCACTGTAACTTCGCGCCCACTGCTGCACATCCTATGACCACAATGATGACATCACAGATGACATAATTAATTACTTTACAAAGGTAACTGTCTTTTAACATTGCCTTCAGCCATGGTGATTGTGCTTGGCCAAATATATTTTAATACATGAATGAGTACTAATCATGACATTCAGTTTTGGACAGTGGTCACAACCTTCACCCATGCGCACTGTAGATTTTAAAACACTAACAGGCTACTAACCATAGATTTTGGCCTTACCACTGGCTACAGCTTTCAACCGTGTCCGCTGTATATTATATACACTGATCAGGTGTTAGCCATGAGCTTCACCACAATACTGGCCACTGGCCACAACCTTTGGCAGTGACCACTATATATTGTAACATATATACGGGCCACTAGCCATGGCCTTTGACCTTGAGCAGTTTGTACATATTTTGGCCATGTCCACTGTATATTTTCAAATAATAAAATGCAATAAGCAATGTCTTTCGGCCATACCCACTGTATAGTATGTACGCTAATCAGCCACTAGCCATGGTCTTCAACACAATATTAGCCTATTAAATGGCACTAGCTATGTCCTTTAGCTATGGCCACTGACGACAGCTTTCAACATTGGCCACTGTATATTTTAAAACTGTGATGGGCCACTAGGCATGGCTTTTAACCATGGACATTGATATTTTAAAATACTAACCAACCACTTCCTATGACCATTGGTGCTGGCCAGTGACCCCAGCCTTTGTTATGGCCAAGTACACGGCCTAAACTGTTATTAAGGTAAACAAGCTTTTCATGAGCTAACTTATAAATTATGTTATGTCTAATTCCATCATTGATGTAATCAGCTATATTTAATATAATTAGTGTTGGCATCCATGATGTCATCAGTGATATAATTGTGGTCATAGGCTGCGCAAGAGGGGGTACAAAGTTAAGGTGGCTTTAGTTGAATTTCAGAGGTTTTGTTGCGTTAAGTTCTCACCTTAACGTCCCTCTAACTAAGGTTTTTTCCTTGAATATACATATTGTTAGCTCCAAGTCAGTCAGCAATGGCACATCTCCAAAACCCACACATTGGGGGTCATTACGAGTTTGGAGGTAGCCATGGTGCTAATAGCCTGCAAATAGTCTATTAGCTGGCCCGTTATTAGCTCCCTGGTCCCTTAACGGGTCCCGCTAAGGGCGGCTGGTAAAACCAGCCAGCCCTACTGGGACCCAATAAGGGACCTCGGAATGTGGCAGTAGGGGTTAAACGGCACCGGCATCCTTACCCCTTACCGTCGCATTCGGAATGAGGCCCATTGACAACATTACAAGTGTGATGAAATGGCAAAACATGTGGTATTTCGAAATACCGCCTGTTCAACCGCACCACCTCATTATGGGTTTGGACACTCAAAAGGGGAGGAAGGATACCTCAGGGGCAATGAATTTGTCTTGGAAGCGAGACAACACTATGTAGCACAGGTTTGAATCCCAATCCTGTGTTTAGAAACCAGTCGCTTGTATTAAGCGCATTATAAATGAACAATAAAATAAATGTAATACATTTTGCCTTCTGCAGGCAGAGGCTGTTCTCAGTGGCCGCTCTCACACCAGTCATGTGATCTACCCATACTGCATTAGTACGCCGACCAAGGAGGATCACATACTTGACTACTAGGAGCTGCACAGTGGGGTTTTAAATTGTTTTGCTGCAATTGTGTTATTTAAACTCCCTTCCCCAAACCTTCTTTACTTTTTTATTGTTGTTTCTGTTAGGTTTGGGGGCATTCATTTGAATTAATTAATTCTGCCTTCTGCAGGCAGAGTCTGTTCTCGGTGGCCACTCTCATGCCGGTAATGGATCTACCCGCACAGCATTTATGTGCCACTCTACGAGACAAAGGCGTGCAAAAGGCAAGCACTCCTGTGCTCGTCTGTGTGCAGCATGTGCACCCCCCCCCTTCTAGTCCTTTAAAAAATCTTTTAGCGAGGATGGATTTATGATGACCTGTCGTCATTAGCCCTAGAGACGACGGTCATGCCTCCCGGTATGATCCACCCTGTAACTATAACTACGAAACCTGGTAGGCTTAAAGGGCTCCTATTGAATGCTAGTTCGCTGGTTGCACACGCAGACTCCTTCCATGATCTTATATTGGAACTTAGTCCTGATGTTGTGGGTGTTACTGAGACCTGGGGGCTCATTATTTGTAGCGCGGTAAAAACAGAGTCATTACCGGCATGGAGGTACGAGCGGGTCCGTGCTCGTATGACGCCGCTGATAGCGGGTGATTGCGAGTGCGCAAGCACGCGCGAACCCTCATGCCGGTAATGGCCATACCGGCATGCCGCTAAAGGCCCTCCAACCCCCCGATAGAGCCATCACGGCACCCGCCGATACCACCACCACCTAGGAGGAACCCCTTAATACCAACCCGGTAATAACAACATGATAATACCGGGCTCGTAATACCGCACCCGGAAGTAACGTCACTGCGTCGGAACGGGAAATGCGCTGGCGGCCATCTTTAAAAACACAATCCATTGCAATCCTCCCAAACCACCAGTTGTTTCCAGGAGAGCTCAGTGGCAATACTTTCATTATGTCTAAGGCAACCCGGAAGACCACCACCCGCCTGGGGAAACAGCGCTTTTCAGATGCAGAATTAAACATGCTTGTGGACACCCTTGCCACACATGCTGATGTGATCAAATCTCAGAACCTGAAGCATGAGGTGCAGCAGTGCAAGAAGGACATCTGGCAGGAGGTAGCCCGCAAGGTCTCCGTGTTTGGAACCACCCCATGGAGTGTCAAGGATTGCAGGAAGAGGTGGGATGACCTCCGCCTCAGGGTCCGTAACATCCTTAATAGCAACAGGAGGGAGGCCATGGCCACAGGCGGGGGTCCCCACTCTCCTGTCAAACAGACCACCTGGAAGGAGACGGCAAGCACCTTCATAAATCCGGAGTCCATCGAGGGATTTGGGGAGATAGAGACGGGTGCGGCAACATCACCAGAAGGAGGTGAGTGACCCTGCAGATCCCTGTAGGGGAATCCATGACGTAGCACAAGTGATGTGGAAGAGAGTCTAGGCAAGACAATGCATGTCCCAACACCCACATGAACATATTCAAGTCCAGATGGAGGGCAAACCCTGCCAGACAGAAATGCATGCAGAGTGCCAATCCCATAACCAACACACAGCCAACACACATGGACCGTGTCCATGTAAAACATCACACAACCCCAATACAACGGCATGCCACCTGCCATGCAGCAAATGCCAAAATGCCCCCTCAGGCTACCCTGTGTGACACACCTGTAAGACATGAATGCATGATTAATAAAATACTCCACAGCACCATAGTATGAATCTGGCATGTAACAGCATCACTGATGCCCTGCATCTCTTCTACTTCCCAGGCACCGATGGAGAAGATGCCAACCAGGACACCACCACGAGGGCATCCACATCCCGGCCACAGAAAAGGGCAACTGACACCACCACCTCCGGGGCAGCCTCGCAGTGCACTGTTGACACCCAGCTGCCAACACCTACAGCCAGTGTGCCTGACACTGTCGACACCCAGCTGCCCACACCCACACCAGTGGAAGGGGAGGCCCTAGAACCACTGGCCACCACCGAAGATGACTTGGAGAACAATGTGGACTAGGAAGGAGTCACGGATGTGGCGTGTCCAGGCACCCCAAGCCCCGTGTCCAACCCCGCGCTCCAAACTCAGCCCTCACCCACCTACAGCAGTGCTGATCCCTGCCTGCACGATTCTGACCTGAGCCCCTTCCCCGAGGACAGGACTGATTATGCAGGCCCCGTGACAGCATCCACCACTCCTGCTCCCACCAACAGCCTTGAGTCACGACTGGTGAGGATGGAGGCCCGACAGGACTTTATATTGGCGCTCCTGCGCCAATACATAGCGGATGACGAGGACACCAGGCGGAGGATAGCCACAGCCATAGCGGGGATCACAGCCGCCATTACAGTCAACACAACCGCAGTCAATGCCTCAGCAGTGCTGATGAGAGACTGTCTGGGGGCCATCACACAGGTACTGACATCAATCCTGCTGCACATGCAGCGGCCACGTCTTGCAGCAGGCGTGGAAATCCCCACCGACTCCTCATCAGCCACCACACCTGCTTCCTCTGTCCCCACCAGCCCTGTGCGCCCTACGAGAAGGAGTGCGAGGCACACTGAAATGGTGCCCCCGGAAAACAAGAAGTCCCGCAAATAGTGTGGGAGGACAATGGGACTGGCTCACATGGTGTTGGGGGTGAATGGGAGCATTTGGGGGAGTTTATTGGGGGGGGTTGGGAGTTCACTGGGGGGGTTTGGGAGTTCACTGGGAGGTTTGGGAGTTCACTGGGGATTTGGGGGTTTGTCACATTTTTGCAGTTTGAACCATACACCCGTTGAGAGAAAAAACATTCATGCCTGGACACTGTTCATTTCGTGTGTATCCATTTAATGTATGACAGTGTTCAGTGTCCAACTCCCAACATTCCCTGTGTGCATGTCCACATGGACCCAGTGTGTCACTGACACATGTCTATCATAGTCCCTTCAGAAGTATTTGTGAATCAGTGATTGGCGTACTGCATGGCCATCCTGTACATCACGTACTTGCAGGGGTGCTGCTTCACCTCCGTCTCCATCCTCATCATCCTCACCCGGTGCATGCATGTCAATGTCAGGTGGCAGTGGTACATTTCTCCGGACGCACATGTTGTGCAGCATGACACAGGCCATGGTGATCTTTGCCACCTTCTCAGGCCTATAAAGGAGTGCTCCACCAGACCTGCTTATGCAGCGGAACCACGCCTTCAACAGGCCAAAGGTCTGCTCAATCACAACACGGGTACAGGTGTGAACCCGATTGTACTCCTCTTCATGGCTGTTCTGCGGGTTCCGCACAGGGGTAAGTAGCCACGGCCTCAAGCGATATCCTCCATCACCTTCAAGCAAATACAAATAGGTGTGTGTCACTCTGAGCTGCCACCTTCAGGAAGCACAGTCATGCCCGCAGCTATTTGATGTGGACATGCACATGTCCCTGTACGTATGCACAAATGTTATCTAGATGCATATTATACTGCTATGAGGTGTGGTAGTCTGGATGGCATTCAATAGATGATGCAGGGTGAAATAATGCATGCTGAGGCGGATGTACTGTGGTTGTACGACAATGTTTAGCCTCCCATTTATGCTGTGTGCTCTACACTGTGCATGGTCACACTAGCCACATTGGCACAGTAGTGATCCTGTTTATTCATGCATTGCGGGACATATACATGGTGGTCAGGTTGTGCGTCTCACATGTGGTAATTGATATGCGTTAATGGTCAGATGTGTGCCAATGATGTGTCATGTTGGGTTTGGGAGGTTCAGGTCAGGTGCCATTAGCTCTGCATGCATTCTCCACTCACTGTCCATTGCCACCCAGGTGGGGTATGCACCCCCCCATTCCCACCTAGGCGGGGTATGCACCCCCCCATTCCCACCCAGTTGGGGTATGCATCGCAACACATCCCTACCCCAATGCAGTGCCATAGCCCACTCGGGCAACTCACCAAGCAGCCAGGCACGTGGTCCAGCATGTCGCTCCATGTGACGGGGTAGCGTGGAGTTACGCAGCACCATGCCATCATGTGTTGATCTGGGAAATCTTGCGAAGCAATGTATGATGATCTTGCTGGAGTCACATACCATCTGCACATTGTTGGAGTGCTATTGCTTGCGATTGCGGTACACCGCCTCTATGGCATGGGGGACTACCAATTCTACATGGGTGCAGTCCAGGGCACCAACACAATTGGGCATGCCTGCCAGTGCATGGAAGCCTACTTTGGTGTCGGCTATCTACTGGGCAGTCCGTAGTAGGGATATGTGGGTGCTAGCGTGCTTCAGGAGTGCATCCAGCACTTGGTTCAGCATGCGTGAAAATAGTGGTTGCGAAATGCCATGCAGCTTGCCCACTGTGTGCTGGTAGGTGCCTGTGGCCAGGAAGTGGAGCACAGACGCAACCTTTAGTAGCGGGGGAATGGCAGTGCGTATTTCTATAAGGCTGACAATGTCCTTCTGTATCATGTCCACTATGGTGGTGATGGTGTCCAGGTCCAACCGGTACAGGGTGTGGATCTGCTCAGGGGTTAGATTGAATGGACTGGGTCTGATGCGAGGGATTGGCGGCTGCCTACGAGGAACTACTGGCTGCACTGGTGGTAATTGCTGGGCCAGTCTCACCCTCCTTCTCCTCCTGCGACTCCTCTGTGCTGCCTGTTGTTGCTGCTGTAGTTGCTGTTGTTGCTGTTGTTGCTGTAGTTGTAACAGTATAGGCATGTCCTCCAGCGCCATGATTGCAACAGCTAGTGGTAGCATTTTGGTGTAGGAAGGGGTGTGGTGTGTGGGTGTACTCCTTTTATACTGGGCCAGACTCCATTGAGTCCACCTGTGGTGATACTGTGCACCTGTGGCAGTTGCCTTGATTGCCGATTGCTGTTTATGGGTGGTCCACGATGCTTGTATGGCCGCCCTCGTGCAGCCCCTAATTACCACCTTCGGGATGCCGGTATTTGCATGCCCGCGTGGGTTGTGATGTCCTCCAATTACCGCCATGCTGGTATTTGCTCCTCGAAGGGGCGCGTGTACGCGCCCATGCTGGTATGAGGGGGCATGGTACGGGCGGTGCCAGTATTGTTTTTTTTTTAATAATTCTGTTTATTACGTTTTAGTAACACAACAAAACAGACATGAATCAAAGGCATACATCAGATCATGGTAGTAAGGCAGTTTTAAAAAAAAAAGCAAAAGGAACCCAGTTGGGCCGGGAGCCATCAGGCAATTGTGGGATAAGGCAGGTAACCAATGTTAACAACAGTACATTTCTATTTTCAATGGCACATTTCAGTTAGCGTCCAGCCATTTACCCCATATTTTTCCGAATTTGCGGGGGCAACTTCGTGCATTATAAATCCGGCGCTCCGAGGCCGCGCATCTGTCCAGCTCATTGCTCCAGCGGTTCACAGATAGAGGGTCGGCAGACCCCAGCTAGTCGCGATCAATCTTTTGCCTGCCCCAAATGCCAGTGCCAGAAATATTTTTTCATATTTCGAGAGATCCACTTCACCTCGGATTCCCAACAGTATCATTTTGGGATCCCTGGGGATTGGTGTCGCCAGGGTGGCTGCGATCTTGTTGATACAGTTCTCCCAGAAGACCTGTAAGACTCAGCAGTCCCATAACATGTGGTAAAAAGTGGCGGGTTCTGTTTTGCACCTGAGGCATTTCCCGTCTTCCAGTCCCCCCCATCTGGCCATGGCAATGCGTGAATAGTATGTGCGGTGGAGGATCCTCAGTTGTATAAGCCTGAGTTTGGAGTCTATACCTATTTCTCTAGGGGACATCAATGCCTCTACCCAGTCCTCTGGTTCCATTTGACCTATGTCCTTTTCCCATTTTTCTTTGAGCCCATCTAGCTGCGTCGCCCCAAAGGAGTTAAGGGCTTGATAGAGCGTGGAAGTGACCTTGGAGTCAATGTATTGCGGAAGGATGTTGGTCTCAATGGGAGTACAGGGGGGTATGGTTGTCGTATCAGGGAATTGGGTGCGGATGGCGTGGGCCAGTTGCGCATGTCGAAACCGGTCCATGGGTGCGAGGTCGAATCGCTCTTGCATGGCCTCAAAAGTCAAGGAGGTGGCCTTCTTGTATCACATGCGCTAGTGTGTGTATCCCTTTCACGCACCAGTGACCGAAGGAGCCCATCTTTACTATTTCCGGGAGGAGTGCGTTGTGCCATAGGGGTTGAGATAGTGTTGGTTTGCCTTTCCAGCCTATTAGTTTGTGCGCGTCCCGCCAGGCCCGGCAAATGTGGCGTGTCATTTTGGGTAACAACGGGGGTTGGTCGTGGGTGGCGTACAGGGTCTGTAGTGGGGTTAGTGGGGTCATGCTCTCTATTTCAAGGCGGATGTGGGGGAGTGTGGGATCTCCGTGTATCCAGTCGTTTACCACCCCAATCTGGGCTGCAAGTTAATAGGTGCGTATGCATGGTAGACCGATGCCTCCCTCCCACACTGATCGCTGTAGCGTTTCAAGGGCGATCCTGGGTTGTTTCCCTCCCCACAGCAGTGTGCGAAGGCGTCTGTCTATGAGTGCGAAGCTGTCTCGGGGGGCTTTTTGAAGTACATACAACAGTCTGGGGAGGGTCAACATTTTGAATAGCGCCGCTCTGCCAATTAGTGATAGTGGGAGTGATTGCCAGTGGGAGGTGTCCCTATTGAACCGGTCGATTATTGGTTTTAAGTTGAGTTGCAGGAACCCACCCAGTGTCGGGTCGAGTCTTATGCCCAGGTATTTGAGTTCTCTAATGGAGACATGATATGGGCAGGTTTCAGGGATCGCAGACTCGTCTCCCTGGATCGGGAAGTAAATGGTTTTGGTTTCGTTTACCTTAAGGCCTGCAAAGCGCTGGTATTCCCTAAGGATGCGGGAGACAATCGGGCAGGAAGTGCGTGGGTTACTGAGGTATATGAGGAGGTCGTCCGCGTAGAGGGATAGTCGGTCCTCTCCACCCCCCAGGCCAGGCGAACCCTGACCAATTAGTGTTAGCCCTAAGCTCAATTGCGAGAGGTTCTGTGGCCAAGAGAAAAAGCAGCGGGGAGAGGGGGCACCCCTGTCTCCTACCACGACCCAAGGGAAATGATCGAGAAGACCTGCCGTTCACCCTTACCGTGGCCTCCGGGTGTGCATACAGGAGTTTAACCCACGATATAAACGTTTGCCCCAGGTTCATCCGAGCCATGATTGCCCACAAAGCCTCCCATTCTACAGAGTCAAATGCTTTTTCAAAGTCCACTGCCAGGAGGGCCAGTGGGGCTGGTATTTCCTTGGCTCTGCTTAGCGCCAGCTGAACTCTACGCAGGTTCATGCGGGTGGATTTGTTGGGCATGAATCCGCATTGGTCGGGGTGGACCAGGGTCTCTATAACTTGCAGCAGTCTGTTGGCTAGTGTTCTTGCGAGGACCTTGGCTTCGCCGTTGATCAAGGATATTGGGCGATAGGAGGCACATTCCTCCGGGGGTTTCCCGGGCTTATGTATGACGATTATGCATGCCTTCCTGAGGTCCGGGGGGAGTGCCCCCAGCTCTTTGCTGCGTAGAAACATACGGTGCATGTGGGAGGGCAGTGAGCCGCCGAGGCATTTCCATGTTTCTGTAGGGAACCTATTAGGACCCAGGGTCTTCCCAGGTTGGAGCTGTGCGAGCGCCTCTTGCACCTCGGTGACAGTGATTTCGGCATTCAGGAGGTCTGTTTGGCGCTGAGAGAGCTTCGGGATCTCGATCTGGTCAAGGTAGCATGCGGGTTCGGAAGGCAGGCTCTCGGCCGGTGGAGTATAGAGTTTCTCATAGTAGGCGGCGAATGCCGCAACAATGTCCGAGTCGTCTGTGAGGAGCGTTCCGTCTGGAGATTCAATTGCCCGCACATGTCCCTTGGTCTGTTCGCGCCGTTCCAACCAGGCCAGTGTCTTATTCGCCTTGTCGCCTCGTTCATAGATTTGGCTCCGGACTAACTGATGGGCTATTCGTGCATTGTCTAGAGCCAGGTTGCTAAGGGCCTCTTGTGTTGTAATCAGATCCTCCTTCGCTTCTTGGGTGCAGTGTTCTAGGGTTCGCCGTTCGCACTCCAGGACACGCACTTCTGCCTCTTTGATCTTTTGGACTTGTCGTCTTTGGTAGGCTGAAACTTCCGAGATAACTTCCCCGCGGAGGACAGTCTTATACGCCTCCCAGAGCGAGATCGGGCAATCCACTGATCCTTCGTTGTTTTCAAAATATTCTGTTGTCTTCTTTTCCAGTTCCTCCGCAATTTCGGGGAGGCGTAGGCGGTACGTGTTCAGGCGCCAATTACGATCCGGGCCACAGCCGGATTTCTTCATGGACAATAGGAGCGGAGAGTGGTCAGAAATACTTCTTGCGAGGAATTCCGCGTCAAGGAGCCTGTGATTTATATTGCGGGGGATGAAGGCATAATTGATTCTGGAGAATGACTTGTGGACGCCTGAGAAGAAGGAGAACCCGGCCTCGTTGTTGTGGAGTGAGCGCCATGCGTCCGTCATACCCAGAGCTTCGGCGAACATGGCGAGTGGTGTGGGGGCAGGGCAGGTACCTGACCTCCTGTGAGATCTATCGACTGCAGTGTTCATCACTTCATTAAAGTCCCCGCCAATCACCCATACATCGGCCTCATCTTCTAGTAACCGGCTCTGTAGCTCGGAGAGTAGTTCTTTCGTCTGTGAGGGGGGGCGTAAATTGCAGCGAGACCCCATTTCTCGCCCCAGATGTCAGCCAGTATCATAACATAGTGGCCCCGGGGGTCGGTCTTGACCTTCCTGACCTGCAGGGGGACTCGCTTGTGAACCAGGATCATCGTGCCCCTAGCTCCCGTTGTGAATCCAGCCTGGTAGGCGTGAGAGTAGTTGGACCTTTTGAAGAAGTTTGTGCTCGTGCCTAGCAAATGCGTTTCGTTTAAAAGGGCAATGTCAGGCGAGTAACGGTTAAGGTACTGGAGCACCAGTCTTTGCTTTATGCTGGAGCCGAGGCCGTTGACGTTCCAGGAGAGCACGGTCACCTTGTTGGAGTTCATTCTATCTGCGTGGGGCGCTTATCTGGATATCGAGGATCAATGGTAGTCATGTACACTCGAGAGGTGTGCAGCGCTGTACTTTCGGGGGAGATGTCCGGGGGTCGTCTCGGGTTGGTATATCTGCTGCCTGGATGATGATTATGTCTGTGGTCTTGCCCATAGACAGTACTTGATTCCCTTGCCAGTGCTTCTATGTGTCTTGCCTTCTTGTTTCTTGATTCGGTTTCTTTACAGTCCTTGAACTCCCCCCCACCCTGTACTTCCCCCCCAACTGGGAGCACCTGTCGCCCAAACATTGAACCTATAACTTTATAAACTTCTTCGGGATAACCCGGCTGTGATAACGCGCGCATAGCCTTAGGGGGCGGCGGCCGCTAGGTGAGCATTTCCATTCTACCAATCTGCAGTTAGGGCCCCTCAGTACCGGGTATTCATCCTTTTTCCATAGGGGTCCTTGACGCGTCGTCGTCCGCATCGGACGGGGGGCGAGGGGGCGAGGGTCTCCCAGGTCGGGGTCGCTGCGCGGGTGGGCCCGATTGCCCACGTCTCCCGCTGGAGTCCGTGAGGACATGAGTTTCAAGCCAGTCCCATGCATCTTTGGGGTTGTAAAACAAGTGAGTAGCGCCCTCATACTGGACTTTTAGCAATGCCGGGAAGAAGAGGGCATATTTGATGGATAGTGACTGGAGCTTCCTCTTAACGGAGTCAAAGGACTGGCGGGCTCTTTGGACTTCTTTCGTGTAGTCGGGATAGAAACCGACCTTGTAGCCGTT
This sequence comes from Ambystoma mexicanum, assembly GCF_040938575.1. NCBI lineage: Eukaryota > Metazoa > Chordata > Amphibia > Caudata > Ambystomatidae > Ambystoma > Ambystoma mexicanum. The sequence goes on from NC_090922.1 coordinate 414,529,553, forward strand.
GCATGTGATCGGGCCCATGGCCCTTGCCATTTGTAGGATCGCATCTCGGTCGCGATAATTCAGTAGGCGTGCAATCATTGTTCTGGGCGGGGAACCCGGTATAGGTCGGCCGGTGGGGACTCTGTGGGCCCTTTCCACCGAAAAGAATTTGGATAGCTTCTTCGGGGCAAAGATATGAGTGAGCCAATCTTCTAGGAAGAGTTCTGCGCTGGGGCCTTCCTCTTTCTCTGGTGTACCGAGGATCCTGAGATTATTGCGTCGCGCCCTCCCCTCACTGTCTTCAGCGCGGTTTTCCAGTTGGGTCACTTTTTGGGCAATCGCGGTGAGCTGCTGTTCCATGCGATGGACCGCATCTTCGGTGTTAGACACCCTCTGTTCCGCTTCCCCCACCCTGGTCGACAAGTTGCGGAGGTCCTGGCGTATAAGGGACACCTCAGAGGATAGGCCACCCATTTTAAGTTCCAAGGACGTCCTCGAGTCCCCAATCGCTTTCATAAGGTCTGACAAAGAGATAGGAGATTCTCTGAGTTCTCCAGGGTTACTCTCTTCTTCTGGGGGTTGAGGCTCGCGCTGGGGAGGGGCCCCCACGGTGTAGAGATCCATCTTGCTCTGTAGCGTTTGCCTCTTGGTTTTCTCCTTTTCCATGCTTTGGTCGGGCTCTGTGTAGCAGGGATCTGGATGCTCCCCCTCGGGGCAGACGAATGTGTATAGGCTGCGCAGGGTGCGCACTGCGAGCCGCTGCCAAAGTTACGTTTGGGATGGCCGCAGTGTCGTCGCTCAGCCTCGCTTAGTGGCGTGGTGTGTAGAGTGGCCCCCGTGGTATCTGGGCTCTAGGCCAAAGTGCATAGGGATCTCGTGGGGAGGACTGTGCCCCTGTTCTACCGTTGTTGTGGGCTGGCCAGCGCCTGTCTCCGCTACATAGGGTGGCCCCCCGCGAGTACTGCGTTTCGGGCGATGATTTAAGCCGCTCGGGGTGGTCCCAAGAGAGGGGCAGGCCAGTTCCACCATTTACGCCAAGTCTTGGGGTCCACCGTGGACCGGGGGGGGGGCTCACTTGGTTGTGAGAAGAGGATCTTTTCATCCCCACACTCCCAGTGTCGTTTAGCTGCGTTTGTGGCTCGTGGGTCTATGGCGCAGCTGTGCTCTGTGGCCTCTGCAGCAGGCTAGTTGCAAAAAGGGGTGGCGGGGGGGGGGAAACAAAGCAAAACATCCACCCCCCACACCCGTGTACCTTACCGTGGGTGCCTCTGGTTGCAGCGTGTCTTCCCTCAGCGGGGGAGCGCAGCTCCCGGCTCTTGCTGCCGCTCGACCCCGGGTATTGTAGTCTTGCTGATGAGGGGGTGCGGGGGGAGGAGGGAGGAGGCCCCGCTGGGAAGGCTGGTGGTGCAAAGTCTCTCCGGATGCGTTGCTCTCGTGGATCGGGAGGTGTGTGAGCAGCTGTTGTCCCAAGGGTGGAGCAGGTGGGGGGGGCCCTCAACGGCCGCTCAACGGCTCCCGGAGAGCGCCACGGGGTCTCGTTCCAAGCGTCGACCTCGCCTGGGAGCCACAGCGAACTCAGCGTCTCCGGGGGGGGAGGAGCGATCCTCTTCTCCCGCCCGCGCCGCAATGGCCGCGAGTCATCCGCCAGCGGTCCGCGGGCTGGTTCTGGCGTCCCCCGCTCCGGTTTCTCTCCGGAGTGCAGCGTCAGCAGCTCTAGTGGGTCCGCCACCGTTGGCGGGCGGTTGAGGCGAGATTGGTTCTCGTAGAGTGGAAAAGAATTCAGGATAATAGTAGCGGCCGCCGGGAGCCGTTGATTTTAGTTCCGCATGCGTCGCGCGCGCATGCGCAGTCGGTGCCAGTATTGTTAACGGGGCCGGTAATGACCCGGACCCGTTAACGATGCCACTATTACCATTCCGCCTTCATTTTTTTCATTACCTCCATTCTCATAATGAGGCCCCTGGTTGAGGGATTCTTCTGTCCCTGAAATAGTCCAGACCCTTCCCATCCTCAATGATATTCTCCATGTGAACCATACTGCCACTCCGATGGGCGAGGGCATTTCCCTAATCTATATAACCAAGCACACTGCTACCTCTTCCACATGATAGTACACTCGAAGCCATGCTCGCCAGCATTGTGGTTTCCACGGCCCTTACCCTTCATTTTTTAATTGGCTATAGGCGTTGTTGGGTTCACTCTCTTTTCTGCAGTCAATTGCTTGACCTAGCAGCGAATTTGCATCTAAAGTTTGCTAATCTTGTAAACATGGGTGATTTTAATTTCAAATGTAATCCCCCTTTGTCATTAGCAGCAGCCCAGTTTTTTGAAGCCATGGCCAACTTGGGACTGGTCAGTTAGTCATTGGCCCTTCTCACTCCTTAATCAACATGCTGGATTCGATTTTTCCAGCCAATTCTTTGGTCACCACCTTTCCCTACTTTTCCTATTCTCTGGTCTGACTACTTTGCAGTCCCGTTCTCTGTCCAGGCATATGTCCCAAAAGCTGGGATTGGTTTGTGTAAGGTCTGGGGGCGTACTCAGCACATGCTCGCCAAAAAGGACATTATAGCCAACATCCAAGCTGAATGCTCTACTACCTAGTTGGTGGATTCTACATTTCTATCACAAATGTTTAACTCTAAAGCTGATCTCTTGGCACCAGCCAAATTGCGGAGGGCCGCTTGTTGTCCCTTCAAACCCTGGTTTAACACAGAGCTGCAAGCTCTTTGCTTAGAGTAGCATCAAAACGAACACAAGTGGCAGTCCTCCTACTCCCCGGATGACCGAGCTTCATTCAATAGTAACTGTTGAGCTATCAACAGGCAATTTACCTGGATAAACTGGTCTTTTATACTAATAAGGTGGAAGGCGCGCTCAACCATCCTAAGGCGCTTTGCTCCTTGGTGCAGTCACTTTCATCTAGAACTGACGCATCTGCTGGCACTACCCCTACACAGCATTATGTGATTCCTTGTCTGATTTTTTCATTAAGAAGGTAAGTGACATTTGCGTCCTGATTGCCTCCACAGGGTTCACACCGAGACCCTTGATCTACCGGCTCCTACTGAGGTGCTGACTGAATCCTGGTCCGTTTTTCCATCTTTCTCATTGGATGACATTATTAGGGTTACCCAATGCCTCAAATCAGTCTCCCCTTCGGATGCCACTCCCTTGAATGATCGTCCAAGATATTATTGCTCAAATTGCACCTTGGGTGTCTCTGGCAGTCAATTTATCTTGTTCATCTGGCCATATTCCAGTAAGCAGTCCCGTATTATTCCTCTTCTAAAGAAACCTTCCTTGGATCCCATTCTGCCTGCTAACTTTCATCCTATCTCTCTCCTTCCTTTCCCCATGAAGCTCCTGGTATCCCTGGTTTCTCTGTTGCTCACCTCCTTTCTCGGGAGATCTAGGTTCCCTGATCCTTTCCAGTCAGGATTCTGGCCACCTGTGGGAATCCAGGCCTGCTGCAACTCCGTAGGTTTGCTGCTTTACAGTCTTTATATGCAGTTCTTATGTTCCTCTTAGTTCAAATAATAATGTCTTGCTTCATTCCTTTTAGTTATGGAAAAGTATTTTGGTGTTGTCATGCCGTTTGAAGATGAGCATGGGCCGGTATGCGAAAGTGCGGTGTGTGCGATGCTGTCCGGTGAGTAATGCGCGATGCGCAGCGCTGTTTCACCTTTTAAATTGCTAACCTGTGTCTTTTCTCTCCTTGCAGGTTACGATGTTCCTCGCCGAGCACCGTAATGTTCCAGCAATGATACTGACCAGGAGATGACTACCCAGGTAAGAATTGTGTGGCTTTCTTCATTCGGGAGGAAATGTGAGTAAACGCTTACTAATGCCGTATTTCTTTCTCCTCTTTCCAGGTTATGGTATTCCAGGATGCATGCAGTGCCGGATGTTGGAGTTCGTAGCTTCAAGTGAGTGGAACTGAAGTCAGCGATGGATTGAAGACAGGATACTGTTCCAGGTAAGTTTCGTTCTGTTCTTTCTCTCTCTGCAGGTCCTTGGTTTCAGGTAAACTGGCATCAAAGAACTGGTCACGGTGAGCGTTACGCTGCCCACAGCAGAATAACGCAAAGCATGTTCTGCTGTTTGGGTGTGGTTTAAATAGTCTCAGGTAAAGTAGTCAAGGTAAAATAGTCCCAGGCCTGCCACACCCAAAAGACTAGACCGCATAGCTCAGTTCCTTGTAACTGAGCTATGTGTGTGCCTCCATGTTGACTGAACCCCCCCAAGTTAAATAGTCCCAAGTAAATAGTCACATTCTAATGTTGGTCTTCACGATGGTTATGAGCCTGGCGCCAAAGGCGCCAGGACTGACTCCAAGAGAGTCTTGGATGAGGTTTTAAGGCCTTTGAACTAGCCCTAACTGGAAGGCTGACTTGCCAGTGAGGGCCAGGGGCAAGGGTCATGACAGTGTTCTCGTCTCTGTCTTTTCTAATTTGATGCACTTGGTTTACCATGGGTGGTAGGTGCCTTGATACTTTTAGATCTCTCTGCAGCTTTTGATACAGTCAACCATTCCATGCTACTGCACCGCCTCTCACGATCTATTCAACATTTATATTCAGCCTCTTTTGCTGCTTATCTGCTCCCGCGGCTTCCGTTGTTAGTCCTATGCTGATGACACTCATGTCATTGTCTGGCATGAACTAGCTCAGCCGGACAACGCTTCTCAGTTTAGGAGTTGCCCTGCGGCGGTAGGTAACTGGATGGGTAGCAATTGGCTTAAGTTGAATGGAGACAAGACGGAGGTGTTAGTGGTGGTTCCTCCCCTGTACCTCATTCTGGCTTTCCCTCTTCCTCCTCTTTGTGGTCATCTGCCTGGTGGCCTACGAAATTGGGCCACTGTCCTTCCCCTGTCACTCAGGTGAAGAACCTTGGATTTATGTTCACCAATTCCTTGTCCACCTCAACCCAGGTTTGCTCCATCTGCATAGCGGGCGTCTATCAACTTAGGCTTCTGCGTAAGATTCTGCCTTTCCTCCTGCTTCACTTGCATGCCGTAGTAGTTTCTTTCCTCATCTTGAGCCGCCTTGATTATTGCAACTCTCTCTTGTTTGCTCAACCTCTCTACATCCTGCATCTCCTTCAACTATTGCACAATCTTGCAGCACAAGTTGCCACTGCTACGTCTTATGACTCACACATTTCTCCAGTCACTCCACTGGCTGCCAGTCCAAAAGCAGATCACCTTTATATATCTTTGTATAGTTCACCAGGCCTATTACAGGTTGGGAGCAAAGTTTCTACAGGAAACGTTTTGGCCTTATGCACCTAGCCGCTTCCTCCATTTGTCTGATGCTCTCCTTCATGTGGTTCCCCGGTTCTGCCTCACCCGGTGGGGCGCCACTAATTTACTTATGTAGCAGCCAAACTATGGAACACTCTCCCTTTCTCTCTTTGAGCCACAGAGGAGGACTTTATATTTCGCCACATTCTGAAAACCACCTGTTCTATGCAGTTCCGTATCTAGTCTCTCCCCAGAGCCAAGATGCCCGTCGGCGACCATGCGCTTTATAAAAATAAAAAGAGATTAAAAAAGATAAAAGATTAAATTATGGCTATACATTTAGGCAGACTCAGTTGACTTCACCTTATATGGGGCCTCATAACAAATTTGGCAGTGCGGTAAAAAAGTGGTTATAATCCCATTACTGGCACTTTCTGAGCAGTAATGGAATTACCGCCATATTTACTGCTCCTCCAAATTCCAATTTTCTGAACTTGAAGTGGAGGGTTCACGATATATATAAGTCTTTTCCAAAAATAGGAAGTTAGGACACAAGGTCACCACACCAGTCTGGGGTGTACTGGCGATAATGAAATTTGACCAACCCCACCCATTCGCCCTGCAGAGGGGTGGAGCAGGTCATGCAGTGTGCTATCAGTTGAGGCGATTTCAGGAGATTGCTGTTTTTGCGATTTTTCAAAAATAGGAAGTTATGACACAATAAAACATATACAAGGCTATAGCAGACCCCCACATGCGTGTCAGCTACAGACCCGGAAAATGCTGGGTGATACCACTTGTATCACATATATGTGGACGGTTGATCTCCACTTTAAAACCAGAAATTGGCAGAATTACCACTCTCTGCCAAAAACACCATGGAGTAGTATGGAGTGCAAAGATGGCGACTAACACCACCCTACAACCACTTGGAATCCCACAGTAATCCCACAGGACCAAGTGGCTGTAACAGTTACCTATTTTGGCTGCAATTATGCGCAATTACCACCGAATTATCGCCAAACTCGGAATGAAGCCCATGGTGCTCGCCTGGTCGCTGTCGAATTCCATAGCTCTTCTGTGTTAAAAGGAGGGTGGCACAATTAGATGTCACTAATGCATGGCTGCAAGACCTATTTTAGTATTAGAAGAAGTACAGCGCAAGTCATGTTCACTTTAAAACACTTGAAATAAACTTACCTGGACAAATTGCCCAATAGGAAAGGAAAAGAAGTATGTAAACCTTCCCACTAGATTACAAGTGGCAGCAGAATTCTTTTTGGTAAAGACGGCACAACATTGGAAACTGAAAACATCATCTTTTCTGATGCACCCAATCCCTATCACTATCTGATCCTGATAAGGCTATTAAAATATATTTTAGCGTGTTTCTAAGATTGTTGCTAAGGTGGGTCCTCTGTAAAGGAAAAGGGCACACACAGTGCTTGAATCCCCACAAACCCACTCCTAAATCATCAGCAGACCTGAAGGGGTGTCTACATTATGACCCAACTCTTAAAACCTTGCATAAGGAGACATCCAACACTTATAAGAATCCACTCCCCTTGGAAAATATTGTTGATGATGACAGTATGCCCGCTCCGTTCAACAGATGACACATTCCTGTGCCTTTTGAGGGCACCCCATGCCTTGGTATCAGGTAATATTATCCCCATATATATGATCGCCGTAAATAATATCGCCGGGAAAAGGTTGTGGCGATATTATATGGGTGACCATATATATGGGGACAGGGGCAAAAAGAAAAAAAAGAAAAAAAAGAAAAAAAAGAAAAAGAAAAAAAAAACATTGGGGGTTGCAGGGGTGTCCCCTGCATGTTCTATGCAATAATGTCGCCACAAAAAACGGCCATTTTTCGACGATATTTTTGCATGGCGAGATTTTTGTGGCAACATTATTACACGGAACCCATGCCTTGAGTGTGTTTTCCATGATTTGCATGCCTACAGTTTCTCCAATGTCTTTTAGCTGATACTTTGTGTGCCTTCGTGCCTGCCATGGATTTGTATGTCCTCAGTGCCACTGAAAGTATTTCTAGACATCTTAATCCACCCCTGCTATGCCTTTAAATGTACCTTTTATGCCTTCCAGACCTTTAACACACCTTTTATGTCTCCCATAGCCCTTAACCACATTCGATGTCTTGGAATGATGCTATGCCTCTCAATGCACCGTGTTGTTTTTACTTTGCTCCACACCTTCGTATGCGCATCTATGACTGTGTATTCCTTCCATGCCTCTTGTGTATATGCTCTGTCTTTTTATGCCTTCTATGTCTTCCATGCACCATCTTTCCTTTTATGTGTTCCATGCCTTTTTATTGTGCAATGTCAGACTGGCACACAGAGGCTGGCAGAACTGCTCTAAGGCCATACCAATAGCGGATAAGTGCATTACAAATTAAACATAACAGTACCAACTATAGTACACTACGAACTGTGTGTAAATTGTCCACATTAACAACATATTTCAACTGGACCGTCAAAACACAAATAGTTTGCACACTCACAAATAACGACACAATAAACACCCCTGACCTCAGCACATGCCTTGCACATATGGACTCTTGGATGACTTTTAACAAACTTAAACTCAGGGACGTCATTTCACCAAAATGCCAGGGGTAGTAGAAGTGACATCATATGACTCATGACCTCTGATGCCATCACAGGAAGTTATGTAATTTGACCCCACCCCTAAGTGACATTGCAGGAAGCCGGAAGCGATGGAACACAACATTTCACCCTTTGACAAAACAGGAAGTGACATCACAAAAAATATGGTTACGATATCACTGTAATGTGATATACATTTCATACAAGAATGGATCACCATATGTATCATTAATATGAGTGCGTCTAGGACCATATTACTGTGAATGCAAGCAGATGTCCAATGCCAAATGATAATTATGTGTTCATGTCCAATGCCAAATGATAATTATGTGTTATTGTACAGCACGTACAATTAAGTGCTTTATATAGAACAAATATACATACAATATCACCCTTCCTGTGTTGGTACTCATTTATCAACCTCAGAAGAATGAAAGGCTGAGTTGGCCTGTGCAAGATTAGAACCTGTAAACTGCAGATCACAGACACGTCGCAGCAACAAGCATTCAACCCACTGAGCTATCTTACCTGCTATAGTGGTCTTACCGGCTATAGTAAATTGAGCAATAACATGTCTGAATGTTCTCAAAGTCAGAAAGCAAATAACACTCTGTAGTGGACACCATTTCACTGGTAACTGAGATTTAACAACAGGCCAGTTTATCTGCTGGTCTGGTGCAAAGGTGGCCACATGTCAAGCCTGCGTGGATCTACTTTTCAGGCTTCAGAGGTTGGCAAAATACATACCATTGGGAGGGTTAATAACTGTGTATTAAAGAATATAGAGTAGCGCAGGGAAACCAGCACACTCACACGGTATGCCATATTCTGCGCACTCGTTACCTCATACATGCAAACAAACATCCTGAACAGCATTCCACGGACATGGGAAAAAGAGACACATTAAAACGAAGCATTTTGGCACAATGAAATCAAGGACCACTTATGTGCTCCGGTCAAACATTTCTACACTGTACACAAGCTTTTAGGCACAAGGATTTGGTCAAGTGACCGAGGACACCTAGATGGAATGTCTTGCGATGATCGTAACAGAGACAACGGCAGAAAAACGGCAGAAAAAAACATGCTATAAATGCAACTTGCGAAATGCAAAATACATATTCCAAAAGGAATGCTTATTCTACTCCAAATACTTTTTGAAAATGTTTTTCTGCATTGTCAATTTGAGGGGTTTAAGAACAGACTAAATCAGTGACTCACCCCCTGAAGTGTGCCTGAAATAAACCTGTAATATTCAAGCAATTATTGCATAGAATTCCAGAAAGTCAAATTATTTGTTATTCCTATTCTTTCTTATTTAGGGTCACTGCTCAAAGTGTTACACTTGTGGAACCCCCGATTTTTTTAAATAGGCCTGAACAAGAAATCCAGCTACTCCAGAAACAAAGAACCACATTTTTTAGGAGTAGCAAGGGAGATCACATGGGTAGCAAGGCAGATCTCAGGGGTCGCAGGTGCGACCCCTAGCAACCTCCAAATGATGTCCCTGCTTAAGCTTAACCCAACCAAACCAGAAAGTATTATTTGTTGTGTTAGACAACCAAACCTCATACCAACGCCCTGCACAGATGTCAATTGCCCACTGCCCACTTTAACTGTGTGGAACATACGAACCACGATGGACAGTAACCACAGGTTAAAGCAATTTTTTCATTTATGAAATGTATAGCATTCAACGAGTCCTTTGGTATTGGAGTGCTTTACAATAAAAACAAATATAACCTCACCACATAATATTAAGCCAAGAAGAAAAAGAGTAATGTAAATAACACAAGCATGGTGTATAAAGCAGTTCATGAAAAACAATTCAGCCAAAATTACAGTACAAAAACAATCAATCATAGGTAACTAACACATTAAAAGTTACAATAGGGAAAATATAACAGTTTTAAGAGCATTCCTGAAAGCTAACAAGGAATGTAAAAGGTTAATGACAGGAGACAGAGCATTCCACACTTGAGAAGCAGCAAGAGAGCAAGCCTGTGAGGAATAGAAAAAATGTTGCTTTTAGGGGATATTCAGTCTCAAAATGCCTGTGTGACAAGTTTACCTAAAGACTCCAGATATAGATAGTTCTGCTGCATATTATGCCACTTAACCAAGACTTACCTCCTTGTATGTTATGTAATGATATGGATCCGCTTCTCGAAAATCTATACAACCTGACGCTTCATTTACTGCCACAAACTGCTGCACAGGAACAAGGCAGTTACTTCATTAACTCAATCTAGGCTTGTCTACATCAACATCCTTTAACTTAAACTCCTGGAATATTGTCAACAGTGGAGCTCACCTGTGCTTCTTTGTCCCATTCGCAGGAGGATAATTCAGATCCAGAAAGTTCTGCAGTTTGGTCCGGGGTCCCCTTTTTAGAGAAGAATTAGGGTCTGTTCCGGGAACTCACCACAATGGTTGTGCTGGTGAACAGACAGCAACAACAATGGCAATCTCCCTGCACAGCCCATACAGGGGAAAAAGCCAGTGGCACAAAGAACCCCTGTGGTTCTTTAAGGCAGACAGAGTTGAGTGGAAGTCTCTCTTGTCTTTCAGTCTTTTCCTTGATGGAAGTGTGCAGGGATAAATCCAATGGGTAAGTACCAATGATGAAGATCCAAGGTGGTTTGAGGAGTAACAGAAAATGAGTGGAAGTAGATCCTGATAAAAAATAGAACTCCCTTGGGAGGAGAGAGGGGACACTAACGCTGAGCACAAATATGAAGAAACAAACAAAAAAGGAACGTTCCTAGCATGTGATAAGGTAGAGAAGAAGCCCTGAATACCCAAAGTACTCACCGAATCGTATAGTAGGAAGTAGAATTAGGGTGCATCCGCATTCCGATAGGAATACAAATTACACCGTAACGTGAATCCAAGTACAGAAGTAGAACAGGAAACCTAACGGCGTCAGAAGAAAGAAAGGAAGAAGCCGGCAGAGAGCCGCAGACAACGAGCCAAAAGAGGAGGCGGAGTACAGATAGATACGGAAACCCAGATGCGGGAGAAAAGGGAAAGAAAGTATAATACCAGAAGTCGCAAGGACTGCAGAGGCAAGAAAAGGTACAGAGGGAAAACTACAGAGGAAAAAGTCAGACGAAAATAGGAATTAAAAGAAGGCACTGGAACCGAAGTAACAGCGTAGCGAGGAACGAATACAGTTGCAACGCACCAAGGGGGCATGGCTATCCTCGTTATTAAGTGCAGAGAGCAGAACCACTAGAATGCTGCTCAGAGCGCCGTAATGGTTAAACTAATGACGCTTCCATCTGGCCCAGATCCTCCATTGTCCTCTCCTCATGACAGTATGCCCCCTTCTTGGGGTACCGACCCCGGGCTTACCCGGATGAAGGGCATGAAACTGTCATAAACATCTGGGAGCTGAAATATTGGTCACCCGTTTCCCAGGAGTCTTCAGCCTGAGAGAAACCCTTCCACCGGACCAGGTACTGGAGTCTACTTCTGCAGTATCGACAATGAAGAATCTTTTCCATTTCATAAACTTCTGTATTAGTTTCCTTGCTCTTTAATCTGTACGTCTTCTTCCTGTGGTGTGGATCGGGGCTATATGATTTCAACAGAGAAGAGGGAAAGACTGGGTGTATTCGACTGAGTTGAGGAGGAAGCTTCAATCTAAAAGCCACCAAATTGATATGGGCAGTGATGGGATAGGTACCCAGATATTTGGGAGCCAATTCCGAAGGCTGAATTCATCAGGGTGGGTATTTAGTCGAGAGCCAGACCTTATCTTCAACTTGCCAGTCGGGATTCTCGATGCGATGTGCATCAGCTTGGTGTTTGTATCGGGCTCGACTCTCCTGCAAATTGATGAGGGCAGTTTTTTGCGTTCTAGTAATGTTTTCCAATAGGGAATCCACTGTTGGTAGACTTGGGGGGTGGATCCTATCCACCGGAAAAGAACAGGGATGATGACCAAAAACGCAGAAGAAGGGGGACATCTTTGTGGCTGAGTGAATAGTATTGTTGTAAGAAAAGTCGGCCATCGGAAGGAGGGAGACCCAGTTATCTTGTTGTCCGTTAACGAAACAACAAAGGTACTGCTCAATGGTTGCATTGAGGCGCTCTGTCTGTCCATTTTACTGGGGATGGTATCCAGAGGTGAGAGCCCGTTCGATACCCAAGAGGTCACATAATGTCTTCCAAAACGTTGAGGTATACGGAGAACCTCAGTCAGATAGGATAGTTTCAGGGATGCCATCAAGTCGGATGATGTCCCTTAAAAACACCTGTGCCATTTCAGGGGCGGAAGGCACTCCTCCCAGAGGAAAATGGCTCATCTTACTGAAACTATCTACCGTTTCCATAATTGCCGTGTATCCTTGTGACATGGGGAGATCCACCACAAAGTCAGTAGAAGCATGTGACCATGGGGTTGAAGGTAGTCTGGGCTGATGTAGTAGACCTGCAGGTTTCAAAGAAACACCCTTACTTCTGGCACAGACAGGGCACGAACATACATAAAGCTTGATGTCAGAGAGCATTGAAGGCCACCAAAACATGCGTCTGACCAGGTCAGAGGTGGCGGTGAATCCTTTGTGACCAGCGATCCATGATTCATGACCCCAATGGAGGACTTGTGCTTGTAGTTCGGTGTTTGGAATGAAGAGTCTTCCTTGGTGGAACCACATCCCTTCCTTCTTGGTTAACTTGTCCCAAACAAGTTTAGGAAGTGCCAATAATGCCTCAGGGGACGCCTTCTGAACATCTTGAAGAAACTTTGCAATGGTTTGAACAAACCGGACCTCTGGGAACAAAACTTCCCCCTTAAAGGGTGGATTAGTGAAGGAGGAGGGACTGCACGATAAGCTGTCAGCTAGAATGTTCTTGCTAGCAGGGAGGTAGGTTATAAAAAAATCATATTGGATGAAAATGTATGCCCATCGGGCTTGCCCGGTGTTCCTGCACTTCATTTGCTGTAACACCTTGAGATTGCTGTGGTCGGTTCGGATCTCAAAAGGATGTCTTGATCCTTGGAGGAGATGTCTCCATTCGGAACAGGCCTGTTTTATGGCCAGCAGCTCTTTTTCTATTACAGAGTAATTGTTCTCGCTACGTGTTAGAGTGTGAGAGAGGTAGGCAATAGGGTGTCCTACTCCATTATGATCTTGCTTGAGGACTGCTCCCAATGTACCTGCGGAAGTTTCGGTTTCACAATGAAGGATCTTCTTTGGTCAGGCTGCTTAAGAATGGGTGCCAAACAAAAGGCTCTTTTCAGGAATGCTTGTTCCGCCACGTGGTTCTAAACGAGTGGAACGTCCTTCTTTAAAAGAGCTGTGATAGGAAGTACTTGGTCTGAGAAGTTGACTATGAACCTTCTATAGAAATTTGAGAGACCTAAGAAGGCTTGTACTTCTTTCACAGAAGTTGGAGCAGGCCATTCCAGTATAGCTGACACCTTCCTAGGATCCATTTCAATTCCGTGCTCTGATAGGATAAAACCTAAATATGGTACAGAAGGCACAGCTATAAGGCATTTTTCGGGTTTCGCAAACATTTGATGGCATCTCAGACGATCCATAACCTCGGTGAGATGATCCTGATGTTGATGTGGGTGGTGAAAAAAGACCAGTATGTCATCCAAATAGACTATTATGGAGACAAACAGTAAATCAGCAAAGAGATGGTCCATGAACCTCTGAAAGGCTGCCGGGGCATTGACTAGGGCAAACAGCATCACCCAATATTCAAATAAACCAAAAGGCGTACGGAAGGCCGTTTTCCACACATCCCATCTTTTGACCCTTAAGAGGTGATAGGCACCCCTAAGGTATAGTTTGCTGAACATGCACTCTCCTTCTACAGCCCCTAGTATGTCCATTATTAAAGGCATTGGGGAGCGGTCCCTCACCATGATCTTGTTTAGCCCGCGATAGTCGATACAAGGATGCAATTTGCTTATATCTTTCTTGGCAGTGAAGAATAAGGAAGCCCCAGCTGGGGACTTAGAAGGCCGTATCAAACAATTTTGGAGATTCTGGTCAAGGTAAATTCTTAAGGCTTGCTTTTCCGGTATGGTCAAAGAAAACATGTGCCCAAAAGGGACCGATGCCCCAGGGAAGAGATCGATGACACAGTCTTCAAGACGGTGTCGGGGTAGGTTCTTAGGCATTCTATCTTCAAACACATCAGCAAAGTCCTGAAAAACGAAATGGATGTTATGTACCTGAAAGGGGTCTGAAGTCAAAGAAGGGCAAGCAACAGTGGCCCTCTCCGTCTGGCTAGAGGAGCAGCATTGTTGGATACAGAACTCTGAGTCAAACCTTAAGGTATTAAGAGACCAGTTGATTGCCGGATTGTGTCGGCATAGCCAAGGGATTCCCGGTATTACAGGGAAATGTGCCGCTCTCATAACATAACAGTTGAGGGTTTCATGGTGATGAGAGATACATACATGGATGTCTACCGCTGCTTGAACAATAGGTCCTGAATTTAATAGACGGCCGTCGACACCTTCCACCTTTTGTTCTCTACCTTGTCTACAAGATCAATGCCTTCTTGTTTGGCGAAGTTGATGTCAAGAAAGTTGCCAGTGGCCCCGCTGTCAATGAGGGCCAATGCTTTGCTCTTAGGTTGATTCTTCCAATGTAGTGTGACCTGAAGTACCATAAGACGAGAGTCTTCTCCAGACGTTTGTGCACAAGGTGAGCCTTCCACTGAACCCCAGTAAGCGGCTCCTTCTAAGACTGGGGTCCTTCGTTTCCCCGACGTCGAGGGGGAATTTCTGGGCAATCCCTCAGGAGGTGAGAGTCTGATGCACAGTACAAGCACAGCCCCTTTTCCTTTCGTCGGTTTCTTTCCGAGGAGGAAAGATGGCCCCGGGTGGTGCCAATTTGCATGGGTTCTTCCCCAGAACGGTGTGCTGCATGAGGTGCCAATGAGGTGGATCCAGAAACCGGGGACGTCTGGGTCCAGCTCCTTCTCTTCTTGGTTCGTCGTTCCATGATTCTGTATTCTATCTGAAGGACCAAAGTGAACAATTTGGCAAGCGAAGCAGGTCTATGCACCCTTGCCAGGTCGTCTTTTAGGTCATTGTGCAGGCCTCTTCGGAACGCAGTATATTGCACAGTTTCTGGCCAACTTGCTTCTGCTGCCAATCTTTTAAACGCTGACATGTATGACATGAGATCCATTGATCCCTGCTTGATGTCAAATAAGGCTTCTCCGGCCGAGAATCCGAACTCCTGATGTTCAAAAGTCTGGCGTAACAGAGTAGTGAAAGCATTGCAGTCTTGGAGGACAGGATTATTGGATGTGACCAACGTAGTGGCCCATGCTAGGGCATTTCCAATCATGTTAGATATGAGGAATCCCACTCGGGTGCGATCTGTGGCATATGTAGCTGGTCTGAACGTGTAGTAAACCATGCATGTGTCCAAGAACTCCTTGACCCTTTTGGGTGTTCCATCAAATTTTCCTACTGCTAAAGACAATGGTAGTAGGTCGGTCTGGTGGGCTTCTCTGGCGGCAGCCATCTGCCGGAGAACCGCATTTTCCACCTTAATTCCCTGCATCTCCAGGGAGAGGCTCTGTACTGCATTAACCAGCTCCTGGACCTGCTCAGCCGTAGCCATATTTGGGCGTTGCAATCTGTCAACAGTGGATCTTACCTGTGCTTCGCTGTCCGATTTGCAGGAGAATAGTTCAGATCCAGAAGGTTCTGCAGTCTGGTCCGGGGTCCCCTTTTTAGAGAAGAGGTAGGGTCTGTTCCGGGAACTCGTCACAATGGTTGCGCTGGTGAACAGATAGCAACACAAATGGCAATCTCCCTGCGCAGCCTGTAGAGGGGAAAAAGCCAGTGGCACAAAAAAACCCTGTGGTTCTTTAAGGCAGACAGAGTTGAGTGGAAGTCTCTCTTGTCTTTCAGTCTTTTCCCTGATGGAAGTGTGCAGGGATAAATCCAATGGGTAATTACCAATGATGAAGATCCAAGGTGGATTGATGAGTAACAGAAAACGAGTGGAAGTACATCCGGATAAAAAATAGAACTGCCTTGGGAGGAGAGAGGGGACACTAACGCTGAGCACAAATATGAAGAAATGAACAAAAAAAGGAACGTTCCTAGCATGGGATAAGGTAGAGAAGAAGCCCTGAATACCCAAAGTACTCACCGAATAGTACAGTAGGAAGTAGAATTAGGGTGCATCCGCATTTTGATAGGAATACAAATTAGACTGCAACGTGAATCCAAGTACAGAAGTAGAACAGGAGACACTAACAGCGTCGGAAGAAAGAAAGGAAGAAGCCGGCAGAGAGTCGCAGAAAACGAGTCAAAAGAGGAGGAGGAGTACAGATAGATACAGAAACCCGGAAGCGGGAGAAAAGGGAAAGAAAGGATAATACCAGAAGCTGCAAGGACTGCAGAGGCAAGAAAAGGTACAGGGGGAAAACTACAGAGGAAAAAGTCAGACGAAAGTAGGAATTCAAAGAAGGCACTGGAACTGAAGTAACAGTGTAGCGAGGAACGAATACAGTTGCAACGCACAGAGGTGGCGTGGCTATCCTCGTTATGAAGTGCAGAGAGCGGAACCACTAGAATGCTGCTCAGAGCACCGTAATGGTCAAACTAAATGCTCTTCCATCTGGCCAAGATCCTCCATTGTCCTCTCCTCATGACAAATATATGCTGAACCTGCTCCAAAGAGTCCAACACATGCAGCCAGAATACTCCTAAGGCTGGAAAGATACAAACATAACACCCCAGCACATCACACACTCCAGTGGCACCCGATCAAAAGCAGGATTCTCTTCAAAACACTATATATATATCGCTCACCACACATTGTAGGAAGAGGCCCTGAATCAATCTTAATGAAATTCACATACTCTCTAGCATGAAGAGCACGTGAATCCAGCAACGATACAATAGTAATAGAGCCAGGTTTCAACTGGAAAGCCCATGGAGGATTTTCTTTCTCCCTGCTAGCGAACACACTCTGGAACTCTATGCCCAAACACATGCACTCAGAAAAGACCGCCTGACCTTCACAAAACTAGAAACATGACTGTTCACCTAACACCAGCATGAGACAAGCATTGACATCTACTCAATTGACACCAGTACAAGAGCAGCACCAAAACACCAACCGACACCATGCCATTATTATCCCAATTTGTGACACTCTGCTAAATGTTATGACCAGTCCAAGTACCCACACGCCTCTCACTAACTGACTAAGAATGTAGAAGACTTTGATTTTAACCATGCTGCTCACCCAGACTCTTGCTCATGATCCAAGGCTGCCCACTTTGTGTGTTGATGACTAGATCCATAATACTCTTCTCCTTTGTCAGTGTGGCTCACACCTTCCTTTACGTGGATGATCAATCGATCCACTTTAGACATAGCTTTCTTCCAATCTTTGTCTAGAGACAGTATAGTAACCACTGCTCCTGATTCTTGGCATGAATGATGCTGCACTTTGCTGCCCATCAATTTGAGGCCTGACGTTATTATTCTTATTCAAGCTATCAAAGGGAACAAATATGCATACCTCTCATCTGACCCTGTCAACTCACCCTCTTTTGGCGGGTGCCAGCCGTAGTAGTCAATTCCTTCACCCTATATTCCCCTTGCCATCAATAAGTGTCAATTGAGAGCACATGGAAATTGTTCTTGTTCCACCCACATTACACTCCAAAGTGCAGAGAAATTTTATCATCCGACACAGAGGACCAGTACTTTGTAATGTGATTCTGAAGTGGCTGTGGAGGAATGAATGGATTGTGGTGATAGGCAAGCCTCTGCAAGGTGCTACAGAGAACGACTTATATATATGCAACATGCAGTTGCATAACATGTATTTAATATATATATATATTACAGGTAGCGGCCTTGTAGTTATGGTTAAGTTGCTCAACCCATAGGAAGAGCACTTTTTGGGTGGCTTATAACTTTCCCCCACGAATGAATCCTAACGAAACTTTGCAAAAAAAGTATATGGCCCTATCAGATCAATCCTGTGAATATTGGTGAGGATTTGTCAAGGAGGGTAAAGTTATAGGGGGGGTCCCAAAATGGGTGATTTTCCCCATAGACACAAAAGAAAAAAAGATTTTCTCATGTCTACAGCCCAAACCGATGGATGGATTATCACCAAATTTGTGGTAGGAACAGCGGTTTGGTCCCAAAAGCATGCTTTTGTAAATTTGGTGTAAATCCTTCTGGTAGCTTGTGTTTTGAAATGACCAAAAAGTAGGTAAAATAAATTAGTGATATCTGGGTTTGGTCCGCGGACCCACATCCATGTTTGGTTCGAGTGCGAGGGGCCTCCGATTCGTCCAGGGGCCGACGTGATGTCTGCAAACATTGGCAACGCTCGCCGATTGGTCAATACAAAACGTGAGGTACGTCATATTTTTGCAAGCGCCCTCCTTGTTGGATCGCGGACAGCGTGTTGGGGAAAAAGTCTGGAGACAACATTTTAGATCATTTGGTAGTGGAAAGAGGGGCTTGGAAGGGTGGTGGAGTGGAAAAAAGATGACATGGGACTATTTTTGTAGGTTGAAAAAGGCTGGGCAGGTGCCATAACTGCCCGCAGGGAAATTCGCAGGCAGCGTTCTGAACGGACAGCTTGGAAAAGACATTTGGGGTTATGTGATGGCTGAAAAAGGGCATAGAAATGGTAGGGAAGTGGAATGAAGGAAATGTAGAGCTGTTTTTATAGGAGAAAATGGGTTTAGAAATGCTGCTGGGTCCACAGTCAATTTGTCAGTGGACATCATTTCGATTGCAGGGGGATGGGGTTGAGTTTTATTTGTTGGTTGTGTATGATATGTACTTGTTATACAGTTAATTGTGTTGTGGTCAGTGGCTTGATTCTGGAAGGCATGGTCGCCCCCTATAATATGTGCAGTGAGCACAATGACCACAGTAGTAATATTTGTATTGTAATTATAGGTAATGTAGTATGAGTATGGCCGGAATCACCATAGTAGCAATATGTGTAAAGTAATTGTCCGTAATGTAGTGGGAGTATAAAGTGTTTTTAATATGGAGGAATTATGTAATTGAATTATATACAGTACTTATGATTGTAGCACAATTGAGGAAAGTGCTCACAGAATATGTAGTTGATTAAGATTGCTGTGGCTACTTAGTGCTGTATCATCATGAAGCTGCAATCTCTGGTTTCTTTTCTGTGGAAAAAAACAGTACAATTGGTTAAGCATGATAGTTCAAAATCTGTAGTGGTATACATTTTTGAATATACATGTCCTTTTTCAGACAGTCATAAGCAGTACATTTGAAGTACTATATTTCGTACAACATTACTGTATGACACACTGCTGTTGTTTTGCCATTACATAATCATTGTGTCAATGGAAAAATATAATCTGTACTGGACAAAAAAAAATGAATACAGTTACGTGAGTCTAAAGGTGATAGTATGTTTGTTCGAAGTATGTTGAAATTAAGGGAATGCTTGAAATAATTAGATACCAGTTGGCGTATTCTAACTACATTAGAGATGGAGTATTCAAAGTGCTTTGTAATGAAGGGTGTTTTTGAAGTAGTTAGATACCTGTTGGCGTATTCTAACTAGATTGACTTTTAAAAGTGTTCTTGCAGTATTATGGATGTAGTTAGATACCTGCTGGCATATTCCAACTGATAAATGAGCTAAAGCTTAGTGACTAAATTTGGGCTGAGGGGATGTTAAGTAAGCATTTGTTAAATGTGCTGGTAACCTATGATTTGAGGTAAAAGAGGTATCATTACATTGAAACCATCAACATTTTCTTTCCACATATGCAGGGTAGTGCCCTGTAGTAGCTGTGGCACAAGCGTGGCATATTATACCTACTGTTGTGAAGCTTTTCTTTCCAAGAGATCCTTACCCGTGTGTGAAGCCTGTAAGCTTACAGCTATATTTGGTACCATTTGCAATGTACATTAGAAGCATTACTATGACATATTGGCAATGTGAGTTTATTTGTATGGTGGTATGATTGTATGAATTGCAAAAAGGGTGTAATATGCCATGCTTTGCATTTTGCAGAAGCTGGTGAAATGGAATAGATTCACAATTTAGTATGGATACATATAGAAATCGTTCGTTGGGGATGTGGTCTTGTGAAACAAGGTTGCATAGAGTGCATGTATGCTTCCACGTGTATGAAATCTGGAATATTTCATTTATAGGGATGTTTTTGGTTTCTATCACTTGTAGTAAGTACATTAGGAATTATTAAGCATCTTCTTGTGTGTTTATGGTAAAATGTACCAATCCTGCACAGTATTCCAATTGTTGCTTTATACCTGAGATGCTGTGTTGTCAGGACTGTTTGTGGCATTTTTATCAAGGACAAGCATTTGCAAACACAACTGGTCCGAGTCATTTATGTTGACGTTGGCAACATTAATAATGCGACATCAGTGCATCGAAACCAAGGATAAGAGTGAACAAGCATCTTTAACATACACATAGCAGAGCTGAAAATCATGGTATACACGAGGTTATGCTGATTTCAATGAAGGAAGCCATTTTAAAGACCTGCATTTGGTTTGAAATCTCTGTGTGCTATTACAAAACTTCCAGTGAAGTGCATTTTACCACATGTCTGCTCAGCAACACCCAGCTATTGACAGCACAAACACAGCAGTGATTTATCGCGAATAATACAAAATAAAATGTTACTGCCCACTGTTTGGAGCACGCATGTGTGTTTCTGTGAGCACCTTTATGTATGAGGTTTTGTGTGTGCTTGAAGAGGAAAACACACTTTAAATGAGGACCCATTATTTACATGCACAGTTGGCCTAAGTTACTAGGGGAATACATAAGTGGACCCCTTGCTCACTATTCTTAGAGAGGCACAGCTCCACCCTACTGATTAGGTCTAACCAGACCGAAACACGTGTCTGGGGTTGCTGTTGGTACTCTTGTTCAGAGGAGAATTGTCTAGCATTTCGGTGCTGGACTGCCCCAGGGCAGGACAAAGATTGATATGTTTTGGATATCTCTCCTCTGTGAAAGGCAGTGAGTTAAAGACTCTGTTAAGGCTCTTGTAACCCGAACTGATGTCTGGTAGAGGGCCTCCCAGGACCCCCCTTGTTATTTGCAGTGAGAGGCAATGCCTGATTGTAAACTTATTTTTGGTGACGGAAACCAAATAAAAAAAGAAACACACTTGACACAAATGAATGTTGACATATGTTAATGATCTATGACGTCAGGTGCATTGCGTCCTATGTCATAGTATATATAAATAATGCCAAAACAATATGGCACCCGTTCATTTACACATGCGGGACGCCGCCAGCTACAGGGAGCAGTGAACTAACGATTCTCTGCAATGGTTACAAACTACTAACATTATGAGGTTTGAACCTTTCAGTAATGGTTATTTTGACATTCCTTTTAGCACTAGCAAGATGTCAATTACAACTGTGCCTGTTATATTTTTTAGAATCCCTTTGTTTGAAGGCACACGCATCTTTAATTGTGAAAACCTTAGAGGCTACTGCATCAATTACTTACTCTGAAAACGACTTGGAAACCCAACTTACATAGGTATGTCTAACAAGACATGTATATTGAAGCCTTAACTGTGAGAAGGCTATACATATTTAAAACTTACCTTTTCTATTTTTGTCACTGGTACTGTATAGTGACATCAAAAAGAAAAAATGCCCTTGGATGGGGAAATTCTAAATCAAGCATGAAAAATGATCAGTAACAATCACTGTTAAGTGAAGTGGCCAGTAGAAATTCCTCAAGGTTGGTTTCCGATTCTATTACTTTTTAATTAGAGATCAGTACCTGATTGTCAGGCCGAAGGTGGCCGGTGCACATCTTTTGGACATATTTAGAATGACACAGCAGCACTTACAATAAACCAACAGGGACATTTCTAAGAGCACCTTTCATTCCTGACATGCACCCTGCACAGTTTCAGCGTTGGCAGGTAGACAATCCCAGGTGGACAATCCACTTCAAGGGTTGACAACACAGTGCATCTCAATGCATGCCTTTATTGAATAGGACACAATTACTCTTATGAATAAGATATTTTGTAGTTATTTGTCAATGCAAAAATATGAAGTATATATTAAGTTCAGTTTAATTTGTGTTCTGATTATTGTCTGTATTTTCTTTTCACTCCCCCCCTCTTATACCTTTATCTTTAATTTCATTTTTTAGTGATGATGATTGGAACAAATTCCATGGCCATCGCAGAATACATATGTACACATCATGTGACTTAAATGGGTACATCATATTATCTATACATGTGGCTGGACACATTGGATTACAATTGTGGAAATTGTTACATATTGGTGATATGTGCAATATTTGGATGACAAATATATGGCATTTTGATACTGCGACGATCCATTTGTGTTGTATATACTGTATCCTGACAATTGGGGTAACATTCCCCATGTTGATCTGTTTATTGGAATTTTACAATGAATGTATCACTATGCATATGTGTTTGATACAGCCCTTAGGAAGGCCTAGAAGTGGCCGAAGCACGTGCTGGCTGTGACGGAATATATACATGTTTACTATTAACCGAAGAGTGTCAGATTGGTTATTAACCAAATATCTAGAATTGGTCTCTGGTTTGTATGGAGCTATTGGGTGCAGATGGCTTGGGTCCATCCTCAAATTTCTATTACCTGGTGACGTGGGACTCAAGTCACATTTATATCCAGGCTTTTTCAGCCTACCTTCAAAATAGTACATGAAATTCTTTTGTTTTTTATAAGAATATTGATGAACTGACTAATAAGAGGGAGTTAGCTCAATCTGTTATCAGCCCAATCTTTTCTGCATTATATTTTATTATTCACATTATATATTTACAAAGAAAAACATGTCTGTGACTAATATATACAGATTACATTTATAATTATTTATCTTATGAAAGGGATGGGGAATCTGAGTAGGAAACAAATAGGGGAATTTGGAGGTTGAACATGTTCATGATTGGGGGAATTAGGGAGAGGATAGAAATGTCATCAACATGTTTATTATAAGAATGTTCTGGCAATGATTGGGGTGATTGTTGAGGGAAAGGGTCACAGGTACATGTGAGGCAATGAAAATCAAAACTACGGGTGACCTGATTCTTTATGTAATTAGACAGTTCAGCAACTTGATTTTTTAATTCAGACGTGTCAGTGCACAATTTATTAGTTTTGCTTTCAACAATTTCTATTTGTGCGTCGTTGCTATTTAGAATTTCTTCATGATTACTGTCCTCATTTCTTTCTTATTCAACTTTGTGCAGAATCAAATATTTCAAAAAGCTGTGATTTAATAACTGATTATTAACGTGCATTATTTGAGTTCATTTGAAAATATGTGTGTGTATTTACCATTAACAGATTCTTCGTCAGCCATGTCATCTTTAGGAAAGTACTGCTCCAGTCATTCAAGGTGCACAGTTATGTTAACTATTTGGTGTAATCCGTAATATTGTGGAATTTGCAAAAAAAAAGTGTTATATTTGGAGATGTACAAGTGTGTGTAAATGTATATTTGAGTTGTAACCCGCTAAACTTGTAACATTTTACCGGCACCTAGTTTAATGGGGCCACCGGGACATTAAAAGTCCTGGCGGACCGGGAAGCTAGGTCCGAAAGGACTACACAGGAATGGGTTAATGTGCCGGTGCTTCCGTGATCAGTCTGCATACTGGGGTCGCTATGCCTGGCAGGGTCAGACCTGCCGGGCGCAGCAACCCTGGCAGGTAGACTCAGAGTGTGCCGGTCCGTAAACAAGGGTGCCTGTAGGCTTACCGGTACCCTTGTTTCCAGATCGCTACACTGATAATGAGGCCCATTATGGTTACAAGTAAAATCGTAAAACCCAAAAAATGTGCCAATTATGGTAAGCTATGCACCCATAACTCATGCCACCACCATGCACTGCTAAGACTAACACCCAGGATATCAAAGATGACATCACAAATGGCATCATTGATGACATCACTTATGACATCACATATCAAATTAATTCTCATGAAAAGTCCCAACAAGTAGTTGTATTTACAATGTTGGTAGCAACATATCTAGGGTGACCGAGAGACCTCTCATGAACTACTTCATGTATTAAAAAGTGTACTCATTTAAACCAAAACATTATATTGAAGCTTTGTTGTTAATTAAGCAACCTAACAATACATACACATAGGCAATTGCTGCAGCATGCAACATACAAATACAGTATTTTTTTATCTGGTAATATTGGCCAGTAACATAATAAAAGCAAGCCAATCAGAATCTTGACTAATGTTAAACTTGGAATTAAAATCTAACAACACAAGACGTGTTAGTACAAACATTACATATAAAGAGCCTCAATGCATGGAAGTCTGAGGCACATACAGGGAAACTGTAGTAAGGAGGGAAGAAACAACATCATCAGAAAACGACAATACCATTAGAGTTTAGTATCATGCATAAAATTGAATTGTTTGAGGCCTGCTTATTGCCCCGTGTATGTGCACAGAAGAAATTGTTGAACATTGCCAGAGCTTTGATGAACTTCTGCAACATTTTAATCAACTTTGCCAGAAATGTGTTCAACATTTAAAAACCTGCTTCCTGAAGCAAAGGGATCCAAGTGTTGAGCCAGGCTGATATCCAAGGCCAAGGCCTTTGTCCCAGCACCCTTCTTTTTGTTTGGCTTTCTTAAAGTGGTAGGGCCAGTTAGTTGGTTAGGATTCAGACCTCCGACGAGCACCATTAGTTTTAGTTCGACTTAAATATATATATATATATATATATATATATATATATATATATATATATATATATATATATATATATATATATATATATGCATGCAACATCCAGTTGCATAATATGTATTTAGCGGCCCCTTAGTTATGGTTAAGTTGCTCAACCCATAGGAGGAACACTTTTTGGTGGTTTATAACTTCACCCGCCCTGGGCGAATCCTCACGAGACATTGTACAAGAAGTATATCACCCAGTCAGATTGATTCTGCAAAGTTTGGTGAGGTTTCATCAAGGGGAAGCAAAGTTATAGGGGGGTCCCAATATTTGTGTTTTTTTCCCATTCACGCAATGAAAACAAAATTTAGCTCACACCTACATCCCAAACTGTTGGACGGATTTCTACCAAATTTGCAGCAGGAGCGGTGGCTTGGTCCCGAAAGTGTGCTTTTGTACATTTGGTGTAAATCCAACTAGTAGTTTTTTTTTTTAAACAATGAAAAAGTAGGTAAAGAAACTTGTGTTATCTGGGTTCGGTCTGCAGACTAACTTCCCTGTTCGCTCCGCGGACAGTCCTCCGATTGGCCCAGAGGACAATGTGATGTCCGCGGGCATCAGACACACCTGCTGATTGGATGGTGAAAAGTGTGAGGTGCGTCAGATTTCTGGAAACGGTGCCATGTTGAATCCGCGGACAGCCGCCGATGTTCACAAACATTGAGCTAAAACCATATTGAAAAACACAACATTGCACTTGTCAAACTAATGGAGAGATGAGGGGTGATGAGGATGGGATCGGATGTGGCCATAAAAGCCATAAAATGGGCATGTTTCTTTCTCATTGTCCACAAACAGTCCAGGGCAGTCCTGTGATGTTCATGACCATCAGAGATGTTCGGGGTCATCTATGCTTATTTGTGCATTACGGGTTCATGAAAGTACATTTTTGTATGGTTTATAACTTTGGTGCCACTCAATGAAACTGCATGAAATTCTAGAATTACATTCTAGACCTGACTCTGAATGTTTCTTCAAAGTGTGGTGCTGTTATGTCAAGAGGGAAGAAAATTAGAGAGGGTTCCCAAAATATTTTAAAGGCTAATAAATGTGGTGCCATTTGATAAATCAGTCAGTTTGCAAAAAGATTGTAAACCTCAAGATGAATGTTTTTGCAAGGTTTGAGGGGGGTCTGAACATTTTTAGATGGCTTATAATTTTGTTTCCATTTGACGAATGTGGACAGAGATTTTCAGAAAGATCATAGACCCAACCTTACTTGTTTGTGCAAAGTCTGAATGGATTTTGTGAAGTGGGGGCTAGGTTATATGACTATTGTATGTACGTACATTTTAACTCCTTTGAAAAAATAAAACATGGGTGGATTTGCAGCAAACTCATGTAAGGAGCATTGTCAAGGAACTGAAAGCATGTTTTGCAAATGTGTCCGTGTTTTAAGTGTCATAATCTAGGTACAACAAATAGTGATATACCTTTGGTGACTGAGGTATAGCCTGTGGCCTAAGGCCATGGCCCAGACAATCTGGCTACTAGCCATGACCATGAGGGACCAACAATGGAGTTAAAGTGGACATGTCTACCAGGGACCGGTTATGTGGTAAGGTTTTTTGAAATTGGGATAGGTTTGAATGGGGGAAAAAATCTGCTTGTGGGTGCATGTTGAAGTGCTGGATGGGATTTGTATACAGCATGTATACAGAGGATAAGAGGCATAGGAGCATATATACAAGACCGAGAACACAGTGCTAAGACAGTCGGTTATCACCCGAGAACAGCATCCTTCAGATCTTCCTGCCATGGGGCTGGCTGCTGGGAAGTTCGATGGATCCCCAAAGAAACTAAAAGAGTTTATTGAAGCATGCGTGGTCCATTTTACGTTCCGGGCAGGTACGGAAAGAAGGAAGAAAAGAGCTCCTTTTCCACAAGCTGCAGACTCACCACCGTATAGTCCCCCCAGACAGAACACCCAGGGATGAACCAATGCAGATTGGCAGGGCCCATCCCCCACTGACTCCAGAAGAAAGAAAGCGAAGAAGGGACAAGGGCCTATGTATGTATTGTGGATCAGACTCCTACTTGTTACGGAATTGTCCCAAAGTACCTCCTCAGCGGTCAGGAAATGATCGACATCGGTCCTAAGAGGGATGAGTTACCAAGGTGCTCCATCCAGTCCCTTTGCCACCCTATTAGTAACGGCTCGAGCTGATGATACCTGACTAGTGGTGGTCTCCATCCAGTTAACTGTCAACCAAAGAAGGATAGACACTCTAATGCTCATAGACTGCAGTGCCGCTGGAAATTTGATTGACACCGTCTGGGCCAGTAACGAAAAGATACCCAGAGTTGAGAGGAAGGAAGACCAAAAGGTTGAAGGAGTTGACGGCAAGCCGCTCAGTTTGGGCCTTATTAGTCATCCCACAGAAGAACTGCAAGTGTCAATTTTCCAACATAATGAGAGCCTTCAATTTGATCTCATTCGAGCCATGCCGCTTCCCGATCATTTTGGGAATCTTCTGGCTAAGAAAAAACAATCCATCCATCGATTGGACCAATAACCTCCTGGAATTTAATACTGCCTTCTGTAGTAAACAATGTTTACAAAATACCATTTATGAGCCAGTGAGGGCTAAGACAACATTGCCAGTGGATACCCTCAGGATTCATTGCTTACCACCGGATCTCACCAAATTTAGAGATGTGTTCCTTGACAAGGTCCCCCAGGATCTCCTGCCTCACTGCCAGGAAGATTGTGCTATTAAACTCACCCCGGGCGGACTGGTACCCTTCGGAAGTATGCACTCTCTTTCTCTTTCCGAAAAGAAGGCTCTCAAGGAATACTTGGATTCTAACTTACAAAATGGATTAATCCAACCATCCCATTCGCCTGCAGGAGCCTCATCGTTCTTTATGCGAAAGAGGGATATGAAAGAACTCACACCCTGCATTGATTACAACGGACTCAACAGAGCCACAATTTGCGATTGCTACCCTATTCCTCTCATTAAAGCGGTCAGGGGACAGTTGTATTTTCTAAGTTGGATTTACGCAGAGCCTACTATCTCCTTCGCATTAAGACCGACTATGAATGGAAGACTGCCTTTTGGACTCCGTTCGGCCACTATTAGTACCAAGTGATGCCTTTCGGGTTAGTCAACGTTACAGCAGTCTTCCAACAATTTATGGACAGGCTTTTTTTCTGACTTATTGTTCCACTCAGTCATTGTTTACCTCAATGATATCCTCGTGTTCTCTTTCTCCCATCACAAACACCAGAAGTGCTGTTATGACTCCGGAACAATCAGCCTCCGGTCAAACTGGAAAAATGGCTTTTCCAAGTGACCACTGCGCCATACCTAGGTTTCCTGCTGTCCGGTCAAGGTATTGAGATGGACCACAACATGGTCACTGTCATACTCAGTTGGCCCACTCTAGCTTCAGTATAAGATGTTCAGCGGTTCCTCAGATTCGCCAATTTTTATTGGAAGTTTATTTCTGAATTCTCGAGGGTTGTTCTCTCCATCACCTCTCTCTGGAAAAAGGATGCCACCTTCCAGTGGGATGACTCTGCGGATGCTGCCTTTAATCACCTCAAGTCATTGCTCTGTTTGGCCTCAGTGCTACGCCAACCTGACCAAAGACTCCATTTCATCATTTGATCCGATGATTCAGCATCAGCAGTAGGGGTGGCACTTCTACAAGAGATCGAAGGGTCTGAACATCCTGTGGCCTATTTACCCAAGATTCTAACCCAAAGTCAAACTAACTACTCAGAGATTGAGAAGGAACTCCTGGCAATGAAGCTGGCCTGTGAGGAATGGTGCACCTATTACAAGGAGGTTCACATCCATTCATCATCCGAACCGACCACAGGAGCATGAAGGCCCTGTATCAGATGGAATGTCTCAATCCCCGGCAAGCCAGGTGGGCATACTTCTTCGCACAATATGACTTTACCATTTCCTAAATTCTGGGGAGCCAAAACATGCTTGCAGATGCCTTGTCTCAACATCATACCACGGATCTTCCCTCAGGTCGCCCACAGGAATATTTGTTTCAAAGAAACAAATTTGTCAATTTGGTGACCTCTTTTCTTCAAGAGGTTAAGGAAGCTTCCATCACTTTACCTTCAAAGCTCAACAAGACCAAAAGGTACAACGTTGAAAGGAAGGAAGGCTTGATCTTCGTGAACAACCGTCTGTATGTTCCCGAGGAGTAATTGCGCTAGCAGGTTTTGTCGTGGTGCCATGACGGCAAGCTGTCAGGTCACAGGGGTTTTTCCAACACTACAGAACTCATCCAATGAAGCTTCTGGTGGCTGGCACCTCGTGCTGACAATCAGGGTTTATACTCAAGCTTGTTTGCTTGGTGCTCCAAGTAAATACAGCACACAAAAACTGATTGGATTATTGGAACAGAGCTCAGTACCCTCAAGGCCATGGATTCACGTCCCCACAGATTTCATGGTCGATCTTCCCCTCTACCAGGGATCCACAGCGATCATGATAACGTTTTATACCTTTTCGATGTTGTCTCACTTCACTCCTCTCCCTGGATTACCAACAGCATCAGAAATGGCCAAGGTATTTCTTAAGGAGATTTTCCACCTGCACGGACTGCTGGAATGCATTGTATCTGATTGTGGCACTCAGTACACTTCCAGGTTTTGGAGTGCCTTAGGTAAGATCTCAGGTATCCAAAGAGCCTTGTCTTCTGGGTATCATCCCCAAACCAACGGACAGACAGAACATCTGCACGGCACAATGGAACAGTACTTATGGTGCTTTATCAACTCTCAGCAGGATAATTGGGTGTACTTGTTGCCAACAGCGGAATTCTCATACAACAATACCATTCATTCTGCTACGAGACTTAGCCCATTCTATTGCACCTATAGCCTTTATGCCTGCAGTCTGTCTCTTTCAGTTTCTCCCTCTTCGAATATCCCTTCTAGATACTCTGTTTATCTGAGATCGCAGAGGCCCATAAGACTGCATACCAGAGCATAGAAGAGAGTAAGAAGATCCAGGCCAACCGTCACTGAAAAGAGGTACCAGATTGGAAGACAGGGTCCAAATTTTGGTTGTCTACCAGATTTCTGCCAAGATGGGTTCGCCCATCTAAACTTTCTCCCCGCTACATAGGACCCTATGAGATCTCGCGCTAAAATCAACCCTGTAGTCTTTAAATTCAAGTTACCAAAATCTTTCAGTCGTCTACACCCAGTGTTTCATGTCTCCCTTCTGCGTCCATGCATACCAGATCCGTTTGATCGCCATCAGAGTAGGCAGCGATTTCCGGACACATCCCAACCCAGAGAATATGAGGTGTCACAAATCTGGACTCGAAATATCGAAGAGGACGACTGGAATATTTGGTGCAGTGGAAGGGCTACCTGCTCTCTGAAAATTCTTTGGAACCCAGCTCCTATGTACATGTGCTTCGATTACTGCAGAGATTCCACGACTTCACCCGGGTAAGTCAGGTACCACCAGACCTTGAAGGGGGCATGCTGTCACACACATCAAGCCATGGCACCTGAGGGATCAATGGAAGTGCTCTCTGGGTTTTCCTGCGGCCTCTGGGGGGTCCCACACTCTAGGCATTTTGCTCCCTCCAGTGGCTGCTGTTTCTCAGTTCTGTGCTGGCTGCTGGTTCTCAGTTCTCTGCTGTTACCCTGCTTTCTATTCTGTACCAAGGCAGTACCCTTCATTTCACTAGTTCTCAAAGTCTTCTCTCATGTTTCATCCAGACTCCTTCCATCTCACCAGGGACTTCACATCGGATTCCACCCACGCCAATGTCCTTGGAGGGATTTTTCGGCCTGTTTAGGCCTTTCCCCTGACTGGCTGTCTTGGAGAAGTAGCCACTAGTCCGCCAGTTGCTCTGGCAGACATAGTGGCTTCCCTTTGAGACAGGCCATACCTCTTCAAGAAGAAAAGGTCTACCAAGAAAAAAAGAAAGGACAAAATAAGGAATCCTCGTTGAGCCAGGAAGAATCAGATGAGGAATGGGAATTCTTATCCGATTTGATTGTAGATCCTGATAATGGGAAAGGCACTTGCTGGGCACTGCCATAGTGCTACCAACTGGCTATTGATGGTAGCAGGTGAAAAGTGGTGTGAGTACCTGGGCATCTAATAGCAGTGCCTTGCAAATGCCTGATACACAAGCTGCACTGGTTACCTACCCACCCTCTGATTTCGGGCCCAGGTCCCCTCGCCTGACAGTTGCTCGCCTGCACTGCCTCCCTGGCTACCCCTGCACTTGGGGACTGTTTTCTGTATCCCTACCAGCACTTGACACCTGATGTCTGCACTTACGCTTGCACTTGCCACCATCTGGCCGCACCTTTACTTACTGCTTTTATCTATTCTATTTATTTTCTTACTGTCGATCCCATGTACTGCACTTTTCCCCTTCCCCTGCACTTACGCGATCTCAATGACACCTGGCCTAGTAAGATCGTTGTCTCTGTCTTCCCTCTGTTCCCCCTCCCTTGCTTTGTCGCGCCTTGAAACACTTGTATAGGCACCGTTATAAATGGCATATCATATCATAAGCCAAAGCTGCTTGCTTTGCCAATGCTTATCATTAACAGGACTTCAGTGAAGGACACACATAGTGCTGATAAGTTGAGTGACTGAAGGCAGACCTGGTTAAGAAATGTTTATTACACCAGTAGCGTGCTCACAACTTCAATTAATTCATTAACTCTCAGAAGACTGCTTTCAGAAAACACTGGTAGGCATTTTGAGTGCAAAGTTTTATGGTAAGGCTTGATTGAAGCAAGTTCAAATAGTTTCTATGAGGAGGAGTTTTGAGTGGGGAGGGGCAGCAACTGGGTGGGTATGGCATAGAGATTAACATGGCCATGGGCAGTCAATGGGTGGGCAAATAACCAAGCAACACCTTCAGATTTTGTGTCCCTCCTCATGTGCCATTTCACCCTAGTGGTACTCTAATGCAATAGTTTCGGCTTATAGGTGGCAGAGTCACCTAATAGCTCAAACTAAAAAAGAAAACTGCACAAATGACTTTAAGGCTCTTAGTAATGCTGGTGTGAATGTAGCAAGATTGGTTTGTTGTTGTCTAGAAACTCTGCAAAAATGTTCCTTCTTGTTAGCTTTTAGTCTGACAGTACTAAAGCAAGGCAGTTCTAGCAGCCACCAGCAGTGGGATCCAGTGGTTGCTATGTTGGCCCTTTCTAAAGCACAGGGACACTGTTTAACGTAGATTGAGATAACCTGACTCCTGAAACACCCTTAAATCGGCCTCTATAATGCAAAAAAAGCCTGAAGAATATTGTGAAATATAGTGTTTTTGGTACACGGACGCTTACCCAATGCCTCCGGAATACACATCTGGATGCTGTTGCTACATTTCTAGGAACGTGCTAATCGTAAAGCACATCAAATCATTTTGTTTTCTTTTTTTGCCTGTGAGTGACTCATTCCTTCACCCAAGAGTAAAGAAGTCACGAGTCGTGCATCAGATTCCCAGCCTGCTTTGCCTCATTAACGTCCTACCCTGCGATTAAGTCAATGTAGTTTGCCCTCAATATGCAGGAATGTGCCAAAGGCTAAAATGCAAGTTTCCACAATTGTCTAAAACGTATAGCAATTCCCGCTGCACTTCCCCACAAAGGCCAGCTGAGAGGAATGTTACCATGTTGGCAATTTATTTATAGAGGCTCTCAAGGTGGCTGCTTCTCATGGACGATTGGTTCTGATATTTGCATTTGTATGGGTGCCGCGTGTGTACCATGATTCTTGACACCCCAGGGTGTTCGTACTCTAAAAAAGACAAAAACATGTACACCAATAGGGAACATTTATATTTCAAATGACTTCACCCGGAAGTCGTGCCCGTAGGGCTGGGTTTGTACAGCCACCAAACAGCCGAATCCAGTCAGTTTTCTAGGTTGTTCCAAATGAGTATATAGGACAACATGTTAGACAGTTGGTCATTTGACCAAATTAAAGAGAGTTGTAATCTCCCTAATAGTGCATTCTGTGCATTATTTACATTCATAGAAATAGAAAACTGTTGGACAGGAAGAATTGCAGATCTAAATAGAACAGACCAGATGTGCTGTCCTTAAGAAACGAACATGGTCAGGGCTCCATAACATTGACTTATGCTATACTCAGATATACCTCTACCCCTCACCCTGTAAACTTGTCAGAGAATGGGCGGTGGTGCTGGTGTGGAGGAGAGGGAGCAGGGAGGCGCATCTGCAGCAACACAAGGGGCCTCATTATGAATATGGAGGTACCCATGGTGCTATTAGCGCCTTGGCTGCCTCCATACCGGGCTCCAATACCGGGTTCTGAGAATGAGGAATTACCGGGTCATTCCGACCTTGGAGGACCAGGTAATTCCTCATGCACAGAACCATTCCCTATTCCCATTTGAGCCCCAATAGGGCTCAATGGGAATGGGGATGGAAATAATAACGGGCCCGTTAATAACAGTCCCGTTATTCGCTCCTTGGTCCCATCGCGGGACACGATAAGGGCGTCTGGTTTTACCAGACGTCTGTTCTGGGTCCCACTAGGGGACCTCGTAATCAGGCATCCCGCCTCGGTATGAGGCCTAGGGAATTTGTAAACAGTAAACTAAGTTCAAGTGGAATGGCCTCAACACTTTGCTGGGAGTAGATTGATTTGAGGACTTCTGCAGAACAAAGAATTCTAAAAGCAATGTTCAGTTTTTAACACGTGTACAAACGGTTTTCTGTTAGTCTCTTCAGTGAAAGGGTCTGTTTTGTATTTTTGCTCTCCTGTCTTTTATATCCTGTAAACCAACCGTCTAGTCTTTTTGCTTCGTTGTTTCTGGTAACCGATACCTTTTTATTCTGTTTATGTTTGAGTATTTTTCTTTGGCATGTACTAAGAGAAAAACTAAAACAAAAGGTAAGATCTTGCATATAATGAGTTTGGAAAGAGATTTGAGTTCAATTTTTTAGGTTCATTCTTAAAATCTGGCTGGATGTTACTATTCAGTTGGACAACGAGCACAACCAGGTTTTCAAGAAATTGTCATATTGTCTTCTTGTGCCCCCTTCATTCAATCACGTTGTCTTATTATCCTTCATCCTCAAGTACTGAAGGCATGTTCTGTACAACACAAACATGTTATATGTATTTTATTTTATGTTTTCGAAACCAACAACTGTCAGCGGCATTGCAAATAATGAGAACAAATTGCAATTACATATGTTTGATTGTAAATCAATCGAAGACGTAATTAGTAAAGCCCAGATAAACAAGGTTGTAATGTATATTATCCTGAAAAGAGTAGGGCTGAGGATGAATCAGTGACAATTTAGCATGCATGAGGTGTGTGACACCACCACAGACATATCAGGATTAATGAGACCGCATGCTATGTGTATGACTGTTCCCCGACCCGACTCGCCTTTCAGAGATGAACGGAGCAGTACAGTCAGTGGTCCAGCCTTTT
Organism: Ambystoma mexicanum; assembly: GCF_040938575.1. Lineage (NCBI taxonomy): Eukaryota > Metazoa > Chordata > Amphibia > Caudata > Ambystomatidae > Ambystoma > Ambystoma mexicanum. The sequence goes on from NC_090922.1 coordinate 414,563,624, forward strand.
CTCTGTCACTGATCTCATAAATGACATGGGGCCTCAATATATGACCCTGGCGCTAGCCGTGCCCTTATTAAGGGCACGGCTGCCGCCGGTAATGATTTTTTACCAGAGCCTAGAAAAGGGCAATAACCGGGTCATGCTGACCTTGGCGGACCCGGTAATTGCCCTTTTCTGGACTCCGGTAAAAATTAATCCCCCTTCCCATTTGAGCCCAATAGGGCTCAATGGGAATGGTGAGGATGCTAACAACGGGCCCATTAATGACGGGCCCGTTGTTAGCACCCTGGTCTGCTAGCGGGTCCAGCTAAGGACGCCTGGTCTGGCCAGGTGTCCTGAGCGGGACCCGCAGCAGACCTTGTAATGAGGCAGCCCGGAATGAACGGTGCCATTCCCTTACTGGCACCGTTCATTCCATGGCTGTCAGGGTCCTAATAAGGTCCGTGGTCTTCCCCAACCCCACCAGGCTTTTATATGTATCTGACATTGTCTTTTCTGACAATTTACATTCAGCCTCCAAGTATACATTTTGGGACTGTAGTAAATGTGTCTTTTGTTTGTTTGTCTGTTTGTTTGTTTGTTTGTTTGTTTTATTTATATCTATAGCGCCCCGACACCAGAGGTATCTGAGCGCATTGGAACAGATACAAGAATTGCATAGTAGGCACGATCATAAATCACAGAGAAATACAAAGAAGCAGTAATTGGAACAATACGATGAAAGCGAGTAAGTGCAATGACGCAGTGACTAGATCAAATGGATACAGGCAATGAACAGATATAATACAGACATGATAATCATTTTTGTAGTACTAGTAAAGTGTACAGTATGAGACCTAAGGGGTGTTGAGGATCTATTCTCACGTTAGTTCTGCTCAGTTAGCCAGGTAATAGACTTTCTTCTGAAGATAGGAAAGGATTGGATCAGCTTCAGGGATTGTGGGAGTGTGTTCCATAGCTGGGCCGCCATGACTGGGAAACTGCTCCCTCCAGACTTTTTTAGTTTGTACCTGGGGACTACCAGTCAAGAGGTATTTGTTGACATCATGGTCTGAACTGAGGATCTGGTGATGAATTTCTCAGTTAGGTATAGTGGAGCTGCGTGGTAAGGAATTTATACGTGATAGACATGGTTTTAAGCTGGATCCTTTCCTTGATGGATAGTCATTTGAACTGTCTTCTTGTTTCTGAAATATGTGCTCTCCTAGGGATGTTCAGGGTAGTCCTCAGAGCATTATTTTGTAAGATTTGTAGTTTGTTGGTGACGCACTTATTAGTGCCCAAGTAGAGTCGGTTACAATAATCCAACTTAGACAAGATGAGAGCTCTAGCTAAGGTGAGACAGCTCTCTGTGGAAATAGAGGTTTGCAGGCCCTTATCAATTTACCAGTGTAGGCTGTAGCCGAGGCTGTGGCGTTAACTTGTTTATGTAGGTTCAATGTAGAATCAAGATAGAAACCTAGAGTTTTTACCTCTTTAGCCACTGGAATATTGTTCACATCGATACTGAAGGAGGCATAATCTGTGTTAAGTGTATTTAGGTTAGCTGGGGAGCCTAGAATAAGAAGCTCAGTTTTATCATCATTCAAGCAGAGGCCATGGGTGGCCATCATGCCTGAATTATTAGATACATTTTGTTCACTAGCAGTACGTCAGTATCATAAATGCCCGTTAGAGGGAGGAGGATCTGAGTGTCATCTGCATAGTTAGTGTAGGTGACACTCACATGGTCCAGTTTATTGAATGAAGGCTTCGTGAAGATATTGTACATGGTCGGTGATACACAAGAGCCTTGGGGGACTCCACATGTAATGGGAGTAGGACCTGCTGATGGTGAGAAGACTCTCATGGTCCTATTGTTAGGAAGGATTGGATCCATATAACAGCATTCTGAGAGAAGGGCTGCTGAGGGGAGGTGGTTGTATAGTACTCCATGGTCAACAAGGTCAAAAGCAGCCAAAAAGTCCAGCAGAAGTAATAATGCCATTTTCCCATTATCCTTGAGTTCATCAATCTGGGTTTTCAAATCAATCAACGCCGTTTCTGTGCCATGTAGAGGTCTGAAACCAAAATGCCGAGTCCCAAGGAGATGGTTAGACTCCAAGGCCCTCATTCCGAGGTTGGTGGTAGTCATGGCGCAATTTGCGCCATGACTGCCACCAATAACGGGTCCGGCACCGGTATAGTTCAATGGGGATTTACCGGTGTAGTCCGACCTTTGCAGGACCGGTAAGGCCCCATTGAAAATGTCATTCCCCATTCCCATTTGAGCCCCGGTAGGGCTCAATGGGAATGGGGAGGGCGCTAATAATGGGCTCGCGACTTGCGAGCCCGTTATTAGCGCCCTGGTCCCTTAACGGGTCCCGTCCACAATGGCTGGTCAGACCTGCCGTTCCTGGTGGGACCTGCTAAGGGACCTTTAGTAGGGCGGTAAGGGATTACCGGCACCGGTCTCCTTACCGGTGCCCGGCATCCCTTACCGCCCACCTTGGAATGACCCCCACAGTATTCCTGAATCTGGAGGTATGCAACCCTGTCCAGTATCGTCAGTAAGAACGGGACTGTGGTGATTGGCCTGTAATTGGTAGGAATAGTTGAGTCCAATTATTCTTTTTTGAGGAGGGGTAGAACCTGTGACTCCTTTAAGTTGCTAGGTACAATGCCTGAGGTGAATGAGGCATTGATTAGTTTGGCTATGAATGGTGCCAGGGCTCTAGCGGCATCTTTGATTATTTGAGCCGGACAGCTATCTCCTTGGCACCTTGAAGGTTTAAGGGATGCGATAAATTTTTGAAACTCTAGGATGGGGACTTTAGATAATTTGAAGTATTGATATGGTTTGGTGGATGGCTTTTGAGTACTGCAAGTCGTATCTATATTTTGCAGGTTCGGAGTAACTACATTTTGTAGGTTTAGGCGTTTGTCAGCAATCTTACTTTGAAGTGTAGCTATTTTGTTGGTAAGAGCATTCTGAATGTTCGTACACCATAGCTTGTCCTATAGGCAAGGATCCGTTGGGGGAATGGGTGTCTCCATTTCTCTGCGGATAACGAAGAGCTCTTTAGTACTTTAGTTTACTCTTTGATATGTAAAAATCAAAAATAATTACATATTGACTTGATCCTTCAGGGTAGTGCCTTTCTCCACCAACTCGTCAAAATGCAGCCCCCTTTACAAACAATAAAAGCAAACACTGAGAGATTCATATCCAGGGCACTGATAACAGAGGTCAAAGCACTGTTTCCCAAGGTGCAGAAGGGAAGGCTAATCCGTTATTACATCTCACCTAACAAAACATTCCATTCCCAATGAAAACACCGTAATAGAGGAAAACAGCGGATCGTTTCTGCACAAAGAGTAACATCACTGCCATTTGAAAAGCATAATGCATACAAGGAAGAGACATGTTTTCGATGTGTACATCTAACAAATCCTTAGCCAGCAATGTGGTGTAGATGGGCATATGGTAAAACTACTGAACGTAGCAGTGGACAGCATTTTCGCTTCTCCACACTACATTCCATTCATTTTGACTCTCCCAGATGGACCCATGGCTCCCCTTTGAGCAAAACCTCAAAAAATGGGAAAGCAGCACTCTAGATGTTAATGCAGCTAATGGTATTTCACTAAAAGACTCCGGTAGTTCTATTGTGTTCCAGGAGTTCACCAAACCTTTCAACGCACAATTGCCAAGGGGGGTGGGCACTGGCAGCTGCTGCGCAATGGTGGGCCCGGGGTAGTACAAGGAGGATCTGCTGGCTACCCCCACCAGAGCACAGGAGGTGGGGAGGGGATTGCCATGCCACCCAAAGGTGGTCCTGTCCCTTAAAGGGAGGAAGGCAAAAACATTGTAGATACTTCTGACACTTTGTTCCAAGGTGCAAGTCTGCCAAGAGCCACCCGTATGCAGATCATTACACAATTACAAAGTCAAGCTGAGGCAGACGTTGGACGAAGGAAAACTGTGTGGGAGTGCAGGCTCAAACTCACATTGTTACCTCACAAGGGCTCAAGAGCTGGAAAGAATGTATTGTGCACCATGCAACTCCCAGAGAGAGACATGTTTTCAGCCCCAAAGAGCTGGTAAAAAGCAAATTGCTCTGCGTAAGAAATCGAAAGCGAACAGTTCCAAAATTGCAGGTGAACGTATGGCCCTTTGGGTAGCGTGTCATGCAGTGGATGAGAAGCAGAGTAAATCTTACACCAAATAACGGAACCACTCAGGAAGATGGCAAAGTTTTCTCTTTTAATATCAATTGTCTAAACGAGGGAATTACAACGGACATCAACGGACGTCGCACAAGCTCGCGGTGCATCATACAAAAAATTACATTTATATAGTAAAAATGTGTCATACGTGATGTCATACTACGTGGCAAATAAGAGAAACCTACGAGGGGTTGTGATACAGTCAAAGGAAGCATCTAAGTATACTTTATATAAGGGGTTGGGTTGTGATTGTACATCAACTGTCCTGTGGATAATTTATGCCCACCTCTAGTGCAAGTCATCTTCATCACTACTAGGTACACAGTATATCATTGGCTCTCAAACTATAAGTGTCATGATTTCATGAGCAATGGAACGTGACAGCGATATTAGTGCGGAACTATCTGATACTTCCAACATGGCTTCCCGAGTAGCCTACAGTAGTAGGCTAGTGTATACGGCGACTGAGAGGGCAGGACTTCCGGGTGAAGCCACGCCCATTGAGGAAGCAAACAGTATATGCAGAGGGCTGAGGGACGACACAGCACGTAGCTACTCTACAAGAGACTGCATCACGCTTTGTGAGTTCGTTTCAGGGAATTATTCTTACCTTGCTCTCGAATTCTGTCCTTTGACTACCTTTCCATTCTCTAACTCTTTTTCTGATCCACAGAGACTAATTACTCAAAGGCTGCTCAACCCCCGGAGTATATGTTCGATCCCTCTTCCTACCGGCGATTGTTTTCAACGCGTTATCCCGGTTCTGTTCGTGGAAATGCGGGTAGGTTTACTTAGATTCAATCTAACAGTAGATAGAGAGGGGATGTGACCTATAACATAGATCTTCATCTACGCACCTCTTTGCGAATTAGGTGGAACTCCGGAGGCATCGGATTGGAGGAACTATATCTCCCACAATCCTTCTCCAATCGCCTCTTCGTTCTGCCAGAAGCTCCCAGGTTAGTGAGTCCGCTTTCAGTAGGGGGTTGCTACTGCTATAGAAATTCTTCTCACTTAAAATTCATTCGATGCTTCGATATCAGACTTACAAGAGAGGCGGATCCTGGCTATCACTTTTTTCCTCACGGCCATCTTTCCTTCTTCATCCATCTAGGGTAGGTCCCTTAGATTTCTGGCTTCACTTTCTCACTTTTTTAAAAAATTCCGCCTGAACTAATCCTTTTTACTTCTTTACTTTTGTGTTCAGCTGAGTGGAATGGTGGAATCAATGTCGTCCATCACAGGGATTTCAGACCGAGACCAGCTCATCTCTACTCGCGGCTTAGGGGAACGCAGGACCCGCACTCCCTAGCAGCTTAGCCCTGGGTTTTCTCCCCCATGAGGGTTTCCCTTGGAGTGCCGTCGTGGTTAAGTGTTATTTCACGGGTTTGCGGCGGTGGTCTCAGGGGGATTCTTGACATCAGCATTTACCGTATTGGCACTCGACAGAGTCCTTCCTGAAGATCACGTAGGAGAGTAGTGATTATTGCATATGGATTTGATTCTGCTGTGAACCACAACATTGAAACTAGGTAGTTGTTTGATCAGAGAGATAGTAGTTACAGTAAGGCCCTTCATTATACAGCCCTTTACAATTGTGCTAGTCTGGAACAATCAGTTCACTAGCAGCACGTAAACTCATGCCCCAGGTGCCAGCAGGTGGACTTGACTGTACCTCCCCACCCAATTAGCCCAACATCTCTCATCACCCATGCCTTTTGCCATGAAGATTGTCTTTGAACTTGGCCTTGCAAAGCATCCTTATCCCTGGCAATATAAGGCAGTGCGGGCATGCACTATCGTTGTTCTCAAACTCTTTGCACACCTCTATTTCCATCCTTGGCTCATGTGACAGGAGACCACGGTTTGGTCCATTTTTCAGTATTTAATTGTCTTAAATTAATAAAACTTGACACTCATGGTGTTCTTTCTTTGCACCTTATCAAGGGATGATTCAGCATCTCATGTTCACCGCCTTCAAGAATAGAGAACCAGTCTTGGCTGCTTCAGCCTTGACACCAGGCCAGACAGTCCTTCCAGACTCATCCATTATCTCGGCTAATTCTTTGCTGCAACACATCTCTCGGCTCTTCTCTCCATGGGTTTAAGCTTACTAAATGTGTGACACTGATGTCCAGCTTTTGTACAATGGAGGCTTTGCCTGCAGTCTATTCACTACTTATAGCCAGCGTCTAAGATTACTTGATCTACTTGCATTACAGCATCTGTACAGTTATTGACCGACTTGCATTTTCTGCAGTGCTCTTCACACATGCAATCTTCTCCTTGCATATGAAAGTTTACTCAGTTCTTTACTTCGTCATCAGTTTCTATAAGGGTCATGCATCTTCTTCAGCCAGTCTTCTCTGTGCGTCACACTCGATTCTTGTGACGTCACCAGCTCCTTTTCTTGCTCTTTTTCATATTCCTTCAGGGTTTTCCTCCATTGGATTGTCATCTCGTCGTGAGCATATCTGATAGGGGTTCTGACAGGGTATCTTTTCTCGAAAATTCGCTGCAGAATAGTCACAACTGCTGGTGCCAAGCATGGCACAATATCTGGGCTCCAACATACAGTTGGGAGGGGGAGGGACTTCCTGCAGAGGCTTTCGGCTGCTCCTCTTCACAGGTCTACTTCTTAAACCCTAGGGCCACAATTCCATATCATAGCTAACTGTGGAACCAAGCACACGTGCAAGATAGTAAGGAAGACATTCTGCTTAGCCAATTCAAAATTCCTATAGCAGAAACCACACAGGTTGGCCGGCTCTCCTTCTCAGCTTGCCGGTTACTGGCCTATCCGACCTATACCATGGAGAGTTTGAATCGGAAAAGTGAGCGTATTGGGAGAAGGAGCCAGACCCTGTTTGATGAGAGCTGAAGTTTTGAGAAAGACTTGGGGGGGAGGAGATTGGAAATGGAAGAGGAGGAAGCAGAGGAAAGAGGAAGATGAAAGAAGAAGAAAAGTGGAGGGTAGGAACATCTATAGGATGAAGGAGATGATAAACAGAAACAAGAGATGGAGTGGAGGAATATCATAATTGGGACAGAGCAGGTGATATTGGGTTAAGGGGGGTAGAGGAGGAACACTTGCAAAAGAAGGAATGGAAGTTGTCAAAGAGTGTGGAGAAGAAGTGGAGGAGCATTGGAAGTGTCCGGAGGAGAAGCAAACCCTGAGGGCAGAAAGGGTTAGCCAGGGAAGGGTGGAGGGAATCACATCTGGTGAATCCTTGAGGAGGTGCAACAGGAGAGGATGAGAAGTGAACATGGAAGGGTAGTAGGGAAAACACACACTTTGCAGAACGCTGAGGAGGATAGAGAGAGTGGGTGTTGGGCAGCCGTAGGTGGTAGTGCCAGGACATCAAGACAGGGTGATGGAACCAAAGAGATGGAGGAGGCAGTGCGAGTACCAATGTCCTTGCTTGAGACTCTGGGCCTTCATGCTCGCCTCTTACACAATTGCACGGGGTTATTACACTTCTGGACCTGACTTTGGGAGAAGATCAGACCTCCTGCCCCACATTCCAGCTAAAAAAGACTCATCCAGGAAAGCGAGAAGACTACATCAAGCATCGACTCTTATAGAATTTGAGTGACATGCCGAGTGATGCTAAAAAACCTAACTGACTGACTTTGTTGTGTTGCAACCAGAATCAGAAGGCATCCTTACAACAATGTATAGATCACTTGCCTTTTTATCTTTTGGTCCGTTCTTTGCCAAACCCCTACTGAACATTGCTGTGTTGTGCCTTTCATGGAGTCCAGATGACTTCGTGAAAAAAGGGACGGGCCAGAGTCCACACGACAAAGTACCGATATTGGAAGTTTGAACCAACATATCCATACCAGAAACACAGTAAATTTTCCAACATTGTTCAAAGTATTTGGGCAAAAAACTGTTGTGTGCATGCAGTATTAAGTTGATCTCTTGCCTGCCTTATAACAGCGTGTTTAAATAACACCAATTATGTGTTCAGAATTCGAAAGGCACTATTAGACTTAAACCAAGCAAGCACTGGCAATGCCCTTTGGCCTTTTTAGGCATGGGAAACGTATTTGCCAGGATCTGCTATAGTGGTATGAACTGGCCATTGATAGTAATAGCTGCTAAATGGTGCAAGTAGCTGGGCATACATTTAGCACTGCCTGGCAAATGTCTAATAGTTATACAAAAGACAAAACTGTTGGATTTGCCAATGCTTGTTTTTAATAGGACTTCAGTGAAGGACACACCTAGTGCTTATAAATCAAGTGGCTGAAGGCAGACCTGGTTAAGACAATTCTATTGCATATGTAGCCATTTTCAGCTCCAATTAAGCCCTTAACTCTCAGAAGACTGCTTTAAATAAACTTGGGGACGGGTTGTTTGGCAAACCTTGTTAAGTAGAGGTGCTGGTGGATGGTTTTAACCAATGGTTGTAGTCATGGCTTACTTGATTCTTGGTTGTTGAAATAATAGAGCAACTCCTGACTTGTCATCAGTGAAGGTTTTAATGTTGTTACACAAATGAACCAAAATGAAAACTCATTCTTTGGGAATCTTGGAGTTTTGATTCCCTGACAAACCATGTGTTAGGCTGCAGATCTTATCACAGTAACCAACTTTATTATGACCAGTGAGTGCTGGGGCCCAATTGTCCTTCAAACTCCAATCAACCATATCTGCTTTGAATAAACACTTGCAGGCACTTCAAGCAGAATGTTTGATCGTGAGGCTTGATAAGGCTAGTTCAGGAGGATGACTTTTGTGTGGGGAGAGGCAGGAAGCAGGTGGAAATAGCCGTTGGGATAGGGATTATCATGGCCATGGGCAGTCAGTGGGTGGGTAAATAAACAAACACATGTAAGCTTTGCATCCCTCATATGCAATCTCTCACTATCTATACTCTAATGCAATCGTGTTGACTACACCACCTAATGTCAAAACTAAACTTGTGTTGTGCGTGATTAGACTAAAAATGTCCTTCAACTTATCTTATAAGCACACTCAGCGTGCCCACTGGGAATCCCTGCGAAATATGGAACTAAATGTCCCCGTGTGTACACAAGAACATAGAATCTCTAAGCACCCTTGTGCAATTGCTGCAGAATCAAGAGCGTGAGCATATTTTGCTGACAACTACCATGGCATGGGGGCTTCTTGTGCTACACTCTGTTCTGTGCCCGAACAAATTGCCACACTTACTTCAAGTGTGACATTCGCAGCAGAGCTTAGAGCTGCTTCATCTTTAAGCCTCTGGCATCTTTGGAGGACCAGAAAGGTTGAAACCAAAAGAGCACACGTTGTGGCAATTAAGAGCAGTCAAGTAAGTGCCAGTTTGCATGCACCATGTCCTTGCCGAGGGCAACACTTTGTAAAGGACGCCAGTAGCCTCTGGTGTTACACCTATGCCATTGCCAATAAAGTGCATTGTGGTCTTGTCCTGTGTGCTATTTCATTGTACAATGAGCCAGGCTGCCAACGCAGACAGCTATTCAAAAAAGTGATTGGCAGGCCCTTGACGTTCTGTGATGCCTCCTGGATGACCTGTGCCTGTCCCGGAGATACTGTGCAAGGCACCTGGAAGTGAGGATGGAGCAGGTCCCCTCGCTGACATCTGAGCTGCTGCTAGGGATTAGGCACTGCAGCCGGCACTGGTGCAAGTGCAAAATGTGCACGGTATTAGCACTAGGGCACAGCTTGCCCTTTGAAAAAAACACTGCAACACATTAAAAAACCATTGCACCTCGCTAAGTGCAGTTTGGCATATTAAAAGCACCAGGGATAACATGGCCGTAGTGCTACAAAAATACATTTTTGCATCAGGGCAAAGTTTTGCCTAGTGCTAATACCATTCCGTATTAGCACTAAGCCAAACTTTGCCTTGTGCAAAAATGTCGTGAAAATGCACCTTTTTGCACTAGGGCAATTTTTGTGCTGGTCCTTTTAATATGCCACACTGCACTTGCTGAGGTGCAATGGTTTTTTAGTGTGTCCCATTGTTTTTAGTGCTAACACCGTGCAAACTTTGCACTTGCACCAGTGCAAAGTTTCTGTATTCTGGCCCAGCCCTTGTGGAAGGTGGTTTTGGCGCACCTTGCTTACAGACATAGGGGGGTTTGGGTGTGGGTATGGGGGTTTAAAGACAGGTCTCCATCGTCTCTCCATCGCAGGGTTGGAAGGCCTGTCCATGGGTAGACAACTGACGACTACATGAGTCATTAGCTGGGCCTGGAGCCAGCCTAGATTGGTGTACACAGAGGCACCTGCTCTGTGTTCCAAACGATCTCCAGGTCAAATGAACATTCACTGCGGCAACGCATATTTGGTCAAACAAAGTGCAGTGAAATGAAATAGTAGCTCGCCAGCAAGACAGGCGTCCATTTACAGGGCTTCTCTGTGGCTAGTATAATTCCCCTGCAAGCTACACATTTTTCAAATTTGCATTTTTTCTTTCCACCAGGCTTTGGCCAAGATCTAAGAAATGTATTCGGATTGACATCCATTAACACATATAAAATATATAGACAGCACAAATAAAAACATAACCGTTATAGCTCGGCGCAAGGGGCAGCATGCACGGGTGATGTCTTCAATGTCACCCACATGAGGAACACGTAGTTCGTGGGGGTGGGTGATGGGCTGGAATGTGATGGAGCACGAAGGAAAGGAGAAGGGGTGTTCCACTCCCCCCACAAATGATGAGGTACACTGTTGAAAAGAACCTCATATTTGGGGTAAGGCGCAGGGGGAAGAGTATTATGGGGACCAAGAAGTGAAGTGCAAGGGAGTCGTCGCCCCTCCACCCCAAAAAAAAAGAGGGAAGCCCAAGTGTGGCAAGGAGAATGCAATGCAGGAAGCAAGCGTCCGAGAGGGAAAGGCGAATATGAGGTCAGCTGAGTAAGGTACACCCAAGTGTGGCAAGGAGAAGGCAATGCAGGAAGCAAGCGTCCGAGAGGGAAAGGAGAATATGAGGTCAGCTGAGTAAGGTACACCCAAGTGTGGCAAGGAGAAGGCAATGCAGGAAGCAAGCGTCCGAGAGGGAAAGGAGAATATGAGGTCAGCTGAGTAAGGTACACCCAAGTGTGGCAAGGAGAATGCAATGCAGGAAGCAAGCGTCCGAGAGGGAAAGGAGAATATGAGGTCAGCTGAGTAAGGTACACCCAAGTGTGGCAAGGAGAAGGCAATGCAGGAAGCAAGCGTCCGAGAGGGAAAGGAGAATATGAGGTCAGCTGAGTAAGGTACACCCAAGTGTGGCAAGGAGAATGCAATGCAGGAAGCAAGCGTCCGAGAGGGAAAGGAGAATATGAGGTCAGCTGAGTAAGGTACACCCAAGTGTGGCAAGGAGAAGGCAATGCAGGAAGCAAGCGTCCGAGAGGGAAAGGAGAATATGAGGTCAGCTGAGTAAGGTACACCCAAGTGTGGCAAGGAGAAGGCAATGCAGGAAGCAAGCGTCCGAGAGGGAAAGGAGAATATGAGGTCAGCTGAGTAAGGTACACCCAAGTGTGGCAAGGAGAAGGCAATGCAGGAAGCAAGCGTCCGAGAGGGAAAGGAGAATATGAGGTCAGCTGAGTAAGGTACACCCAAGTGTGGCGAGGAGAAAGCAATGCAGGAAGCAAGCGTCCGAGAGGGAAAGGAGAATATGAGGTCAGATGAGTAAGGTACACCCAAGTGTGGCGAGGAGAAAGCAATGCAGGAAGCAAGCGTCCGAGAGGGAAAGGAGAATATGAGGTCAGCTGAGTAAGGTACACCCAAGTGTGGCGAGGAGAAAGCAATGTACGAAACAAGAGGGCAAGAGGGAAAGGAGAAGATGGGGTCAGCTGAGCAAGGTAAACCCAAGTGTGGAGAGGAAAAGGTAATGCCGGAAGCAAGAGTACAAAAGGGCAGGGAGAAGTAGGGGTCAGCTGAGAAAGGTAAACCCAAGTGTGGAGAGGAAAAGGCAATGCCGGAAGCAGGAGGACAAAAGGGCAGGGAGAAGTAGGGGTCAGCTGAGAAAGGTAAACCCAAGTGTGGAGAGGAAAAGGCAATGCCGGAAGCAAGAGTACAAAAGGGCAGGGAGAAGTAGGGGTCAGCTGAGAAAGGTAAACCCAAGTGTGGTGGGGAGAAAGCAATGCAGGAAGCAAAATTGCAAAGGGGAACGGAGAAGATGTGGTCAGCTGAGTAAGGTAAACCCAAGTGTAGAGAGGAAAAGGCAATGCCGGAAGCAAGAGTGCAAGAGAGAAGGAGAAGGACAGGCCGGTGGGTTCCTCCCGAAAATGGACAGGTGAGCAGGATAATGAAAAAGCACTGACGACTTTGGAAGTGAGCTTGTCAGAAGGAAAGAAGGAGGGCAGTGCAGAGGTTGATCCCCCACAAGTAATGTAGGAGGAGGAAGAGGAAAGGAAATGCACAAGGAAAGTGTGGATGGGGCTCCGTAGGCAAAATACAGTCTTTTGTGCTGGCCATTGACAGACAACCATTTGGTCGTTCACAGATTGGCCTGGATGGAAATGACCTTTGGGCAAGCAATCTTTGGGCAAACGGCTTTACAACATTTTGCTTCTGAGAGATGTCACTTTTTTGTTTATTTTAACAGCATTTGGAGTACTAGTGGACCATTCTGAGATATGGGTGCTATCTCACAAAGAGACTGAAGTTCTAAAACTTCACTAAACCGCACAATCCTTCACAATGACTGCTTGCTTTGCCTCGTGATCCTTCTCTGATAGAAACTGAAAATAGTATCAATTTAGACATAGAAATAACTGGCTAATTTCTTGTTTTTTCAAAGTTGTATTTTTGGGCAATTCTGGGTCAGTATGCTATGTTATTGTGCATTTGTATAGCACCTTATATACCACTGGTACAATCTCAAAGCGCTGTGGGTTGAACGCCCTTGGCAACTTAAGTCCAAGTCAGTGGAGAGAGTAGGGTGGTATGTGGTGCTTGGGTGCACTCAGTATGTGTGCGGCCAGTGCGGTATGCACGGTTAGTAGCTGCATTGTAATGCTAGGCGTGGTGCGGTGGTTGTGTGAGATCAGTAGAATGTGGGTAGCAACTATCAAGTGCATTGCAACTCAGAGCGGCTCAAGAAAGTTGCTAGAAGTTTATGCTGACTGCCATCTTTCATGACTAAGACGGGACTGAGCACTCAGACAAGCATAGCTTTGATGAACAGGTTTATTCTGAGATTTACAAGAGAAGCAAGAAAGCAAAGGTCAAAACAAAATGAGATGGTCCTACTCGACCATAGGACCTCATTATGACTAGTGCGGAAGCCGTAAAACATGCTGTATTTTTGAATACAGCATGTCTTACTGCTCTGCACTATTCTTCCATACTAAAACCTTTAGAATCCACCTACTTCTGTGTGCAGGAAGTTACCTTCATGCAAATGCACTAACGGATCTGGTCTGCAGTAATTCTGCATCTCCCCAATGAAGTCAATGGGATGCTGAAATGGGGAAAAACGACAGGGTCTCAGTGACTCTAAATTATGCACCACCTTCCTGTTACCCCATTGTTCCACATTCCGTATTGGTATTCCTGTCTGTTGGAATTTCTGGGGAGGATGCATCCAAACTCGTAATGTGGCCCATTAGTGCTTGGTATTCCCCAAACAGGCTTCTTCTACAATAGAACTTTCCAGCCCAATGTGGCCTCCCTGATGAATAGAAGGGGATCTCATGCTCGGTCAGTGGTTCTCTAGAAGTGGCCTATCCCCTTCTGAATTCTCAGGTGGGACTGAGGATGGCCTAAGGAAGGAGTATACAGCGCAAAGATAAAAAGGAACACACTCCAAGCAAAATGGTGGAAGGAAAGAGGATTAATGTTTGAAATAGCCAGGTCTGCATGAACCAGAGGTCCAATGTCCAATCTCTGTTCTTGTTCCAGAAACCCCTGGACATCTCCCAGCACAATGTGATGTATGTCATTCTACCTCCAACTGTGAACTCCCATCACTGGCCTCTTGCATCCAGGTACCACTTCACTGGCTGACTCTGCCCCTGTCAATCCCCACGTTCCCCCTCTCTCGCATTCTCTCTCTTGCTCTCCCTCTTTTTCTCTCTTTCACTCTCCTTTTCTCTGTCTCTTTCGCTGTTTCAGTCTCTCTCTCGCTCTCTCTCTCTCTGTCTCATTGATACATTGTATTCCATGTGCAACAAAACAAGCATCTGTGGGTTGGCAGATAAGGGGAAATGGGCAGTCTGTAAACTCAGTCAGTTTCCATAAGCTACAGCACTACAGCAAAGGGCTACGGGAGGCAAGAGCCTCTGATTCAGAGAAAGTGCTACTTGAAATCTTATGCCACAGTGATCCATTTTGCCTTAAAGCTCACTCTACCATGCTCAGGTGCTGTGCTCAGTGGCCTGCTGGAAATTCTGCCCAGCACGGCAGGGCAAGAAAGCATTTGTAAAGTGTCAATCAGGCATTGGTCTGTGCAGAGACTATAATATCCCTGCGCATTTTGCCCAGAGGTTTACCTTGCTATCTTCCTCAAGCCCCAAACTCTTCTCACACAGTCCACAGTGAAAATCCCCCCTCCGCTACCCCCAACAGACACAAACTTGCCAGGTTTCAACGTGGGACCAGGCCTTCGGTATCAGTGGTGCTGCAGCCCTGCAGGGGGATTCTTCATGATCAAACCAAGAGTAGAAAAGATGGTGGGAAGGATGTGAATTCCTCAAAAATGTGCTGCGCCCTGGCTTAAAACCGGTGTTGTGACAGCTGCAGGATGGTAAAGTGCAGTATTTTGGTAGTGACATAGAGGGGGGTTTGGGGCTGGTGGATTTGATGGAATTTCCAATTAGACTGCAATCTTGAGTTTGCAGTGTATCGGCCCACTTTCTAGCTAAGGGTCTCAGGGACGTTTCGTTACTTGTGCCACAGCTAAATGATGGGACCAGGGCAAAAACAGCCATGCTTTATTCATCCAGATTTTAAGGGATGTTCTTCTAAGGGTAGGGAGTGGCTTTCAGGGATTAGCATATGCACAAGGTGTGATCTGTTCCCCCAGGGGTCTCCTGAAGCCAGGGAATGTTCTGTCTCACCCTTTAACAGGTATTTACTGTCCAGAAGAGAGGAAGGAGATCGGAGGCTGTCCGGCTGTCTCCCTAAAGTACACAGAATGTTGACTGAATTAAGCGCTTACAGTTACAACTTTTACACATGTTGGTAAGATGTCTCCGCGAAATGTCAGAGAAATGCAGCACAATTGCTCCTAAATTCTAAAGTCTTCGGTGACCACAAAAGCAATGCTACATTACCCTCCCTTGGTGTCGTGCTAGACTACTGAGAAATGTAAACAGGGGACGTGCAATACAGAGACAAATCCTGCAGCTCCCTGAAAATTGAGCAACATGGCATTTGTGTTGACAGAATCAGGAATTGTGTACAAGCCTGGGGTACTCTGTAAACTAGGCCAAGGGTTGTAGCATGCTGTCCGTAAGAGCTACTTTAGTCAAACATGCCCAGTGTAGAGCACTATATACATCAACATCACAGACATCTCCCCATGCCCCTGGTCTGATCACATAATCGTCAACTTTGATATCCCAGTCCCTCGCAACAAGAGACAGGCAGACACCCACGTGCCTTAGACCTGGACAAGAAGTTCCCATAAAATGAACAAATATTTGATTCACCACTGCTGTCTACTCTACACCCTAACCACCTCACCCATAGGGCCAACAACCAGTGGAACTAGCTATACTCTACCTCAAGACTTTGGAGACAGCAGTGGACGTGGTTGCCACACTCACCATACACAAAGCTAAAGGGTTTGCACATACCAATGTCTGGTTCTCAAAGTATCTCCAACACCTGAGAGCTAAGAAGCATCCGGCAGAAGGTTCCTGGAAAAAAACACCTTACAGACACCCATAAAATCCTGTTTCAATCATCAGCCAGAAGCTATAAACTAGCCATTATCAAGGCCAAAGGCACTTCATACAACTCCAGGATTGCCAATGCCAACTCTGGCATGAAGGAGCTCTTCACTATTCTCAAGGAACTGGGAGTCCCAGGCCCAGCACCCTCTTCCATTACTAAAGACGTAACCTTGTGTACCGATATTCAGAAGGCCCCTTTAAATAAAGTTGCCTCTCTCCGCCACGTTTGACCTAGTTGACCACAGTATCCTTTGCCAGCA
The DNA here is from genome assembly GCF_040938575.1 of Ambystoma mexicanum. NCBI lineage: Eukaryota > Metazoa > Chordata > Amphibia > Caudata > Ambystomatidae > Ambystoma > Ambystoma mexicanum. Next base: position 414,579,937 of record NC_090922.1, read on the forward strand.
TCTCACTTCAGCAGCCCACTTCTCCAATGAAGCTACATCCTGGATATCTTCCATCTAGGCCGACAGAACTATAAGGGTTTCCTCAGAAGTAGCCTGAGCCCCCCTTCCTCCATTACATGTGGCGTTCCCCAAGGTTCCTGTATCTCCCCCACGCTGTACAATATATTCACTAAGCCACTTTTTGACCTCCTGGACTCCATCGGCATCACCTACACTAACTATGCAGAAGACTCCCACTCACTCAACTCAATATACTCAGTTGTCCAAGCCTGGATGGCCGGTAATGGATGCTTAAATGATGAGAAGACTGCACTCGTGCTGGTTGGGCATCCCTCTGTATTAATACAAATATAGACGCCCAATTTGCCAACTTTAAGATTGATAATCTCCTGATACCAGTGTCCACATCAGTAAAAATCCTAGGTATCTACCTCGACTCGACCCTCTCCCTCACGTGCCAAGTAAATGGCATAGCTTCATCAGCAGCTTACACAGCGAAGCTCATCAATGCTGCCAGATCATTCCTCAACCCATCTAATTGCCTAACCATCGCTAGGGCCATCACAGGAGCAAATTGGATTACTGTAATGCCCTTTTTGTGGGTACATCCGCACACAACATTCACAAGTTACAGGTAATCCAAAACAATGCCATTAGAGCAGCCCTCAAAATTCCAAAAAGAGAAGAGAGCAAATAAATAAATAAATAAATATGCATATACAGATATACAGACAACACAAAGAAGATGCTTTCAGCTCCCTGAAAGTTGAGCAAAACGGCATTTGTGTGGTTAAGTTCAGGTCCAAGTGCATGTCCAAGAGTGGGGCGACTGGTAGATCAGTGCATGCTGTGAGCGGAAGCTCTGCCTGCAACATGGCCAGGAGTGAATCAGAAATCGTTTGGCAAGCACCATTGTCACATGCAAAGAGGCTTTTGCTCTGTGCTCAAGAAGAGGAAAACTCAAGAGTGCAGGAAGCTAGATCGCAAGGTCTGGTTGCAACCATGCTGTTACTGTCTGATTCAATGTGGCGGACAGGACATTTGCAACCCTCGGAAGCAGCAGTCGGGGTACTTGCTGATCCTCATTCACAAAAGATTAAAACACTTGCATGGAATCACACACACTGACCACATAATTTGGTCTGCATCCTTTTTAGAGACCACTCAGCCTCGTGACAGTGCACTAAGCTACATATCCATCCTGATCAATGATAAAGTTCAAAAGTAAGTGCAGGGAGGTTTACCCCAAAGTCCTTGAACGTATCTGGGGCTTGACATTTCTTCTTGCGGGGACCGGGGTTCAGTTGGCTCTTCAGTTTCTTCTTCCAGGGAATCCATCACCGGTTCTGGTACCCACTGAATTAGGTGATCCAAGAATGTTGGTTCTTCGTTTGCACTACCATGCCTTTCTTCTTCCGTTGTTTCTTACTCCTCACAGGGCCTCTTGTCTCCCATGCTGCCAGTGTTCCACATTTTCACTAGGGGTTTAGGATGTTCCCATGCTGCCTTCCTAGGCGGTTATCACCTGCATTTGCGAGTCAAATGATACCTTGAATTTACTATGTAGCCCTGAATTCTTTACCAGGACGTTGTCTCCTACTCGTAGATTATGTTTTTCGTTTTTTTGTCACAAGCGGTCAGCTCGGTTTTGGGTAGCGTTGGGCATCCAACTCTGAAGGGGCCCATATTTGGTTTGTCGGGGTCTTACTACGCAGTACCCTTCCTAATAGGAGATTGGCTGGGGCAATGCTGGCGCTTCTGCACCTGGATTAAGTCCTGAGAGCTGCATGGCCACTTGCTGTTGCACACATGTTTGGATGCAGTGGAGAGAGAGGGTGACCCTTGGAGAGGTACCACGAGAGAGGAAAACGATAACTGGACATTTGGCGTCCCTCCCACAGACATTTTGTGTCAAGAGAGTTGAGCGTGGAGACATTCCCGATCCTTTGACTGGTGGCACAAAAAACGGCATAGAAAAGAGGGCACAGTGGTGACTCTGACACACAGGGCTCATCTGTGCACCAGTGATGTGTGGGTTCATTTTCAAGTGATGCAGTCGCCTGAGCATGAAGAATTACAGTATCCTAGGTCCAGAGCTAAATTATTGAGAAAGCAACGAGTACAAAACATTGTAAGCAGTGAGGCATAGTGTGGCTCCCATTTGTGTCCTGAAGAAGGCTGGAGCATCAAAGGGCTATAGTGAAGGGCTCATATAATCTGGCTGAAACACATGTCAATGACTATTTTGTTGTTAAGAAATAGACACACTGTTAGAAAATATTTGGGTGTATTGTTATATGGTAATCAGATCGTTATTGTAAAGCCCCTATTGACTAAAAGAGCCTGTGTATATTGTTTGTAATTGGTTGCTACTGTGAATATGGTTATAAATGGTGAGGCAGGATTAGTTTGGTATGCATGCACTCGTATAATTGAAGTGAGAGCTAATAGTGGCATGAAGATGTTTTTTTAATGTTTTTCTAATGTTATATGTGGCTGAATGACAGTAATTTATACTGACAAGAAATACAATTATTTATTCTTTTTGAGCAAAGTCATATGATTAGAAATGATTCCAATCAGTTCTGTCCTTCATTTTAGGTCTTGATCTTTGTTTTGGTTATAGTATGGGTTTCACCTGGGTAATCAAGACTGTATCAGGTACCCTTTTATAGTATGGTACCTCTGTGCTGCATTGTCCGACATTCCTTCAGAAACTGAAGGACTGCTCTTTCTGAGTCTTCTTCATATTCTGTCACAATGTGCAGCATTTTATGAAGGTTGAGCATGAAGTGCTCTGTGTCCCTGTTAACCTGTGGCCAGCAAGAGGTGGGGAGGTGGTTCTCCGGTTCTGTTACGCTGCTACGTCATCCTGGAATTTTTCTTGAATTTGCACCCTGTAAAACATGGCCCATTGTTGAATTTGAGGGACAATGGCAGGCCGTGTGTTGCATATATTTTCTCCAAAACAGTTTGGGTATCACTTCGGCGACCGCTCTTGATCAGATTATTTCAACCACAGGTAGTGTGAACATGTGTTCACTAGGACCAAGGTGTGTCTTTCGCGGGCATAAAGCCAAAGACTGGACTGACACGCTACCAGGGTTTGCCCCCCTCTGGGCATGGATTGTAGATGGGCTGGTGGGGTGCTGCACCTGTTGCCTGACTTGGTATACATCTTGCAATAATGTTTTCAACTGCCGGCTCCATTTCAGGGAACCAGGCATTTTCCCTCACATGGGCTTTCGTTTTGCCGGCTTCCTGGTGTTCTGCATGAGCCAAGTACAGCACTATGTTTGTTAGGGCTGCAGGGTTGATGATGTGTGTGTCTCAAGCCTTCTTCCAATAGCGAATGCTCATCTTTCCTGAGAAAAAGACTTTTCAGGCCACACTAAGTCGTCTCTGCGTGATGTAGCTGGGATTTTAGAGCCGTGGTGAGAGCATGTTTGATTGCACTGAAACACTCGTCCCAATCCGTAGCCTCCTTGATATCTTGCAGTGATGGTGCCTTGGGGATGTTCTCTGATGTGAACAGGTGTCCATGCTGTTGATGACTTCTACTTGCTTTTCTTGGGCTGTAGCTTCTCACAAGTGTTGGCAGAGGAAGTCAGCAGAGTTTCCTATTGCTGGGTGGTACTCAATCTTCAGATTTAATTCTGCAGCTGGAGCTTCCATTTTTTGATGCACGGAGGTGGGCATAGAGAGGACCCATTGAAAATCGGGATAAAAGGTTTATGGTTTGTGCAGACCTTGAAAGGCCTACTGTACAGGTAGAGATGCAAGTTGAAGATTTTGTATATTCCCAGCCCTGCATAGAATAGCATTGCAGATTTGTTAGAGTCGTCATCATTCTCCTTAGTGGTGGCGAAGTATAGCTCTAGTCTCTCGACCCAAAGCCCCCATTTTGGTACTAGGGCTGATGGTTTCCTTAGGGTCTCACACTCTGAGATGGGTATTTGTGAGGGTCCTGCCATGGAAGGTGTGCTGGGAAATGTCTTCTTCCTCAGAGTCCACCATCCTGCCTTCGTCGCCAGCTGTTGGATCCTTCCTGACCTAATGAGTATCCCAGCAGGCCAGGGAGTGTGGTCTTCAGATGTGGCAATGGGCACCCAGGGCACAGAGTGCTAATCTCTAAGGAGCCCCCAGCAGGCATATAGGGGTCTCAGGTAGAGCACGGTTAAAGGAGCACACACAATAGCTGGGTGAATTCCAATAAGATATGCACGCCTGCATGGGGTGAACCGTGTGGGCCTGCCACTCATGCCCACCGACTCACTTATCTATTATGTGCAGTTTGTGAGGAATCTGAGGGCATCCTCACTTCTACTCCCCCTGGATCCTCCTCTGAGGTGGCCAGGGAAAGGCCATTGCTCCTGGATCCCAACCCTGGAGGTGGATATGCGAGGGAGGATCCCCTTGGTCGAGGGACCTTGGGGAGGTGGGAGAGAATGTCTTTGGGTGACACATGGTATCCCCCTTTCCCTTGTTAGAATGAACCCTACCCTCCCCCTATCTTCATAGGTTATTGTCAGGCATTACCTCTTTCTTCCACACAAAATGTCCCACAACCATTTTCTTTTAAGACTGGGATGAGGAGGAGGTGACTGGGATTTACGCACACTTCCATTCACTCACACCACTTTGGTACTATCACAAAGAAGAGGACTGTGGAGGAATACCATTGCAATAGCCAGGCATGTCCAGCTAATAGGCTTAACTATGGGCAGGCAACTAAAGACAAGGACTTGCACCTGCAACCATTTAATAGGCACCAGGTGCATAAAAGGAGACATCATTACGGAAAAAGGAGAAACCTGCCTGGAGGACAAGGTGTGGCTGGCAGACGTGGAGCAGGCTGGAGAGGGGCTGGCGGGAAGGACGCTGTGTGCAGCAGAAGGGTGAAAGAGACACCGGGGCCTATGTGGGCGGTGAGAGGGTCGAGACATCTGCAGAACCCCTTTCCTTGTGTTCACAGCCAGAGCTGTGGGACACTGAAGGCTCCCGAGCACAGCAGGCCATTGGTAGTTTCGGCAAAGGAAGAGGAGAGCTATGCACAACAAGCAGCAAGGTTTGAAGATGGTAAGCCCTGCTCGCCGGGCTGCCAGAAAACACAAGGGGAGCGTAAGGAAGCTGGAAAGGAGAAAGAAGACACGAGGAGGAGCGGCCGCATACCAGTGAGTGTAAAGAAGGCAACTCTCATACCGGGGCACTTCAGGGGCTGCAGGCAGTCATATGTTAATGCTGAACTAACTGAAAATGATGATTGTTGGTTTTGAAAACCAAAATGCTGAAAAAGCTCCAAAGTGTTATTGATACTTTTAAGAGTAAAACAAGTAATATCGAATACCGAAGTAAAGGAAAGATATGATGAGCATATACAAATACAAAACAAGTAATGAAAGCAAGTAATGAGCACTTATGAACAAAGTGAAAAGCAAGTGATGAGCACTCATGAATACTGTGAAAGCAAGGTGGTGTAAAAGGGTGAACACCAGAGATTACGTTGTGTCGGTGGCGTAACACAAAATGTGGGGGCCCCCCTGCGAGCCATACTGTGGGGTCCCCCTGCAACATCGGCAACAAATCACGGGTCGCGCCACACTCTGGGCCGGCCTAAATTGTCACGCTTGCGCAATATACACAAACGTGCTACTGAAGGGTTATGCCGCACACTGCACTAGGAGAAAGATATAGATATGTATTTTAATGCAATATACAGCACACTTTCTGAGAAAAATTAGCTATAAAGCCATAGTGTTTGCAATTGTTTTGTAGGGTAACACCAATCCAATACATGTAATTCACCAACAGTGCACAGGAACATTAATGCCTTGCTATTAAAAATGCCATGCCACATTGAAAACATGTCCAACTGGCTGCACAATGTAGACCAGTGTACATTACAGTAAAGCATGCCAGGCCACATTTAGACATACCTCCGCGGCCTCTACCAACACAGCCAAACTCTTTAAAATCTACAAGGAACTGGTCAATTCCTGTTGCGGTCTCTATCTCTCCTGTTCCCTCCAAGGCCCTCTGTATGGCTCTGGCCTCTCACTTCTCTGCTAAATCTCAAGACATCCTGTCCTCTATCTCCTCTTCCTCTTCCTCTCTCGGCCCCCTTTGGCCATCTCTACCTCTGCCTCTCCTTTTTCCTCTTTCTCCCTGACAACACAACCAGGTTTCTAGACAAGTCTGATCTATGATAGCGTCGTCCAAACAGGTGCTTCCCTGCTTCTCCAGAACCATCAAGGACCATATTGACACCCTTGCTCTAGCCTTGGCCGATTTCTGTAATCACTCTTTAGCCACTGGAACATTCCCCTCTCCCCTTAAGCATTCCCTTGTGCACCCACTCCTCAAGAAGCCCTCTGCTGATCCTACCTGCCTGGCAAACTATTGCCCAATCTCCATCACCCCTTCCTTGGGCAAACTCTTGGAAAAGCTTGCCATCTCCCAGCTTACTCTCCACACTGAATCTGTTGGTTGTCTCCATGACCATCAGTCTGGCTTCAGAGTTGCCAGAGGCATGGAAACTGCTCTCCTGAACACCAATGTAGATCTGCTCTATAACCTTCATTCCAGAATTCCTTCTGTCCTCAGCCTCCTTCTTTCCTCTGCTTTCGACACAGTCAACAACGCCATCCTGATCAATCGACTCCGTGAGAACCTGGGCATCACGGATCAGACCCTGGGGTGACTGACCTCCTTCCTCTTGGACTCCCCCTCCCACTCCGAGGTCCAACCTGGTCCCAATCTCTCTGCCACCTCTCTCGGTGGCGGTCCCCAGGGCTCTATACTCTCACCCTGGTTTTTCAACCTGTACTTTGGCCCATCTGATCCCTACCTTCTCCTCTAACTTTCAGTGTTATACGGATGACTCAGATTTCCTTCAGGCTCCCCTCAGCCTCCTCTCCTCTCTCGCTTTTTTCTGACTGTCTATCAGCGATTAAGGATTGGTGCGCCTCCAACGATCTCTACCTTAATGCCAGTAAGACGGAGATCCTTCTCATTGGGACCCTGGCACCAGCTTTCCCTCTCTCACTCTGGCCGTCCGCCTTGGGCCCTCTTCCTTCACCTTCCTGCGAGGCATAAACCTTGGTGTCATCTTCTATGCCACTCTCTCTTTCTCTCCTCACATCTCGGATGTCACCAAGAAGTTCCACTACCAGCTGCTCCCCCTCAAAGGGACTCTTCCCTTTCTCACTTTCCACCAGAATCTCACTGTCTCCAGAGCCCTGGTTCTCTCTAGGCTGGACTACTGCAGCAGCCTCTTTTTCATTCTGCCTTCCTCTACTTTCCGTCCTCTACAACTAATCCAAAACAGGACTGCAAGACATATCCTTGGCCTCAAACCCAGGGATCATGTCTCTCCAGCCCTGAAATCTCTCCACTGGCTTCCGGTGGCTGCAAGGATCAAGTTCAAGATCCTTTGCAGTGTCGACAAGGCTTTCTGAGGCCGGGGCCCGCACTTCATTAAAAAAGGTCTCTTCCAAAATACCTTCCTTCTCGAGCCCTTCGCTCAGCTACCTCCAACTCTAAGGGTTAGACGCTTCTCCAGGCAGAGAGAACTCTGCTGTTGCTGCCCTCTGGAATGGCCTACCTTCCCCTTCAAACTTGAGCCGGACCATCTGCAGTTTCGGAAGCAGCCCAAAACGTTCCTTTTCTCCTCTGCTTTCTCTCTCTCCCTACCCTACTGACCTACCTGTCTGGTGTACCGACCAATTGCTTGGATACCCTCAGAGTCTCTGTGAGTCCAGGCTCTTTCTTGATCGGTCACCCTTGCACTGTCTCTGTGCCTACCATGCACTTAGGGGCTCTAACTGTAACCCTACAGCCCCTTGTTCTCCTTGCACTACCCATAGCCATGCTGCCCTGGCGTCACTTACTCAGAGCATTGCAGCCCTGTTTTACCCTCTCCTCTCTCTTGCACTTCCCCACTCCCTTTCCTCTTGCACCTGTCGTTCTCACAATGACAAAAGGCCTAGTGAGATTGTTTGGCTTGTCCTTCCTCTATCTTCCCTCCCTTGTCTTGTCGCGCATAGAAACACTTGTGTACAGGCGCGTTATAAATTACTTTTATCATATCATTTTATCAGAGATGCCCAGAAAAATATCCAATGCCGCAGTAAGAAATTGCTAGACTGGCAGCACCCAAATGCCAATCTAGCCAGGTAATTACACTTAGCAGGACTGCTTTATCAGAAATTCCCAGTAAAAAGAAAGTCATAGCAAACTGAGGAATGACTAGACTGGCTGCACCAAAATGCCTCTCTAGCCACTAATTAACCCCTATCATCCCTGCTTAGCCTGGACATGGACAACCATTATGATTCATCGCACAATTCTGCCCCCCCACACATCCCCTCTCCCTCTCATCCCCTACTCCAACCTCCAAAATCAGCTCCTTGGCCAAGAATTACCTCCACGTCCCTCTTCCTTGTCCCATAGCTTACGTATGAGGCTCCTTGCCTCATAGGTAAGTACTGGGATGAGGAAGAGTGGGACTAGGAGTAATGAAGATTACAGGTAGCAAGTGAGGCATTACCTTCATATACCTCTACTTCATCCCAGTACTTGTGTATGAGGCAGAGTGTGCAAGTACTGCCTCATACATAAGTAATGGCACAAGGAACAATAGGGCTAGGAGTAATCAAGGCATTAAACACAAGTAGTGCTGCAACACCATTGAGTTGACTGGGCTTCAGCACTCCACCCATGACATTTTGGGTTATGTTGACTCGACCTGGCTGACCTTTAGAGCAGTTACCGGACAGAACAGGACACTGGGCCTCATTACGACCTCGGCGGTAGCCCTGCCGCTATTGGCGGCATGGCTGCCGCCAAAATCGCGTCCGGGTCCTCAGAATGAGGAATTACCGGCCCATTCCGAGTTCGGAAGGCCCGGTAATTCCTCCCTCCAAGGACCCAGACCCAGTCCTTCTCCATTCCCATTTCAGCCGTCATAGGGCTGAATGGGAATGGGAGAGGGAGCAAACAACGGGCCATTACGAGTTGGCCCGTTGTTTGCTCCCTCTTCCCCTCGCGGGACCCGGTAAGCACGCCTGGTTTGAACAGGCGTTGCTTCCTGGGTCCCACGAGGGGACCTCGTAATGAGGCGGTACGGGGTAAATGGCGCCGGCACCTTTTACGGTGCCGTTTACCCCGTACCGCCAGGGTCGTAATGAGGCCCACAGATGTTAAACGGCACCTGGGTTTTGCTGTTAATAAGGGCCCAGCAATTACCAACGTAAAGCATTTCACTGCTAGTACCTGCATTCAAATGCCACATTTTTGAGGCAATTGAAATTGCAATGTGGGTCTAGTACTTGCATGCCAGGGGAGTGACTGGAAGGGTAGAGAGGGAATAGGAGACTTAAAGGAGAGAGTTAACTGCCTGTAACATTGAAGCTGCACTAGAATAGTCTCATTAAAATGCGTAAAGAAGTTAGATGCCCCCATACAAATAAGTTTGCCCCTCACCACGACCCGTGAAGTTAGCACCTCTTGCAACATTTGAAGGGTTAGCCCCCAGAAATGTAGGTTTTGTTGTGCCCCTGTACACAAGCACACACACCATTCACCATATACACACCCAGCCATCCATACATTTAATTGTGCACTCTTTCACCATACAGGCACACCCAGGTAGCCATCCATACATTTAAGTCTGCACCCTTTCACCATACAGGCACATTTAGGCAGCCACCCGTACATTTAAGTGTGCACCCTTTCACCATACAGGCACACCCAGGCAGCCACCCATACATTTAAGTGTGCCCCCTGTCACCGTACACGCACACCCAGCGACCCATACATTTATGTGCACCCTTTCACCATACACTCACACACGCACACGTCATGGGGTTCTGGGGAGCCCTATTACTTCAAAAAGAAATTGGGGCTCATTACCGGGTCCGGCGGTAACCGTGCCGGTGCTACCAGCGGGTTGCCGCTAGACCCATGAAAAATTACTGGACTCTTTCGAGTCTGGCAACCAGGAAGTCAGGCGCCGGTAATTTTGGTAATCCCCATTCCTGTGGAGTCCCGTAGGACTCCATGGGATTTGGGACACGGAAGCACCGGCACTGTTGTTGACGGTGCCGGTGCTTCCATGACAGGTCTGCCTACCGTGACCGATGTGCCCGGCAGGGTCAGACCTGTCGGGCACAGCGGCCCCAGCAGGTAGACCTGTAATATGCTGGTCCGGAAACAACAGTGCCTATAAGATTACCAGCACCTTTTGTTCCGGGCTGGTACGGTCAGAATGAGCCCCATTGTTTCTTTTTTATGTCACTCTAACTTCATTAAGAAATTATTCATTTAAGGATTGAACCATAACGGAAATAATTTCTTTATGAAGGCAGAGTGACTTCAAAAATAAACTATTTATTTTTGAAGTCATAGGGCTCCCTCCGTCCCCATGACATGGAGCCCTCCAGCCTATGGTCTTCCATGTCATGGGTTGGGGGGAGCCCTCAGCCTTCTTTTTGTAGTCACACTGCCTTCATAAAGAAATTATTTCTGTTACATAAATCATTTCTTTATTAATGCAGAGTGAATTAAAAAAAACTTTTTTTTTGTTGAGAAAACATTTTTTTTTCAAGTGGGGCCCCGTCCCAGGATATGTGCTTGCAGGGACCCCCGCACCACGGGGGCCCCTCTTACACCAGTGCGTTGCGTGGAAAACACGTTGTGGCATAGCCAAGAAACTGCAAAGGACAATCAGAAATGAGTGTTGACCAATGACAGAAGTTCAGAGACAGAAAACCTGTGTTGGCAAGAAAGCCGAAAGAACGGAGAATCATGACAAAGTGCCAAGAGTTATCGGTTGCATGGCCTGTAATGGGTGGACCGTGTGGTCCGACAACTACGACTAGACCGAGTGACCCCTGATTGAAAAGAGCCAAGGAAAGTAAAGAGGCTGTATTTTCTAACAGTTGCTGAAGTGAATGAGAAAGAAAGCAATTTGTGTGAACTATTGAAAATCTGGGATGAATACCAAATTGAAATGGAACTGTTTTTGAAAGCCAAGCAATTTGAACTGGTTATAGTTTGGAAGCTTGAAGAGCTGACTTCTTGGAGAAGGTAACCCCAAGACTTTGTGAACTGTGTTGACCTCTTGGGGAAGGGAACCCCAAGGCCTTTTTGAAACTCTTTTGAACTTGGGGAAGGAAAAGCTCGAAGATGCTCAGAACTTTGTTTCAAACACTGTTACTTTTGTTGCTGACATCCCTATACTTTGTATATCTTTAGCTGTGAGGGCAGGCATAGGTTTTGGACACCGACAAACTTTTGAGTTGAACTTACTGACACAGACTATCCTTAGTTTCTTTAGGTAGGGAAATCCCACCTTTGTATAGGGCAAGATAGGCCTGACTCCATCCTGAAATTTAAGAAAAATAAACCTTTTTATTTTGAAAATGTAATCTGTTGGCTGTTTTTTACTTCATGATGCCTTCACTGGTGACGCTTCGCAATGTCACCATGTAATGGTGTGTGTGCATGTAGGGCATGCAGCACATCCACCACACTTATCAGAATACACCAAACATTCCTCAACAAAACAGTTTCTGGGTTCCATCAAGTACGCTTACTATGAGCTCTAGAGCACGGACATGTGTTAATTTAGGTGCAAAGGGGTTCCATGTGTTAATATCCCCGCAAAAATATTGCCATACAAAAATATTGGCATATTTGTGCGGTGATATTAAGGCATGGAACCTGCGGGGGATACCTCTGCATCCCCGCTTTATTGTTAAATGAGCGGGGGACACCCCCGCAACCCTTGCTCCCAAAAACTCCAAAAAGTATCCCCCCAAAAAATATCACCTATGGCCATTCCAGACGGCATATATACGGCGATATATTTGGTGGGGATAATATGTAGTGATATCTGCAAAGGGTTGGGTATTGTTATATGTATACTGTTATGAAGGGGCCTGTTGGTGTCACCTACATAATGTAGTACAATTATTCAAATGTGGGTATGTGACAGATTGTCATTTGGTGATGGTGTAGGAGCCCTCGCATTTTTATTTTTATTAAATTAATAAAATGATACAGGTAATTCCATCTCTGAAAGGGAAATCTGCTGATGCGATTCCCCTTTCAAAAGCTCCATGCCAAAAGCATATTGTGTACCTGTGTCTTGCTGCATCAGTATCCTCATTTGCAGCGCCTGCCCTACCAGTGGCACAGAACAGGTTAAGAGGTCACAGGTGCACATTTGACAGCTGCAGTGCCAGCCAAGTCTTTGCAACACAAGGGCTTCATTTAAGGTATGCACCCCTGTTCAAAACCCTATAATTTGTGTCTTCCTTTTGGTGGCAGAATAATCTTTAAGTATAAGCCTTCCTTGATTCAGGGTATGGTGTATGGTATACTCATAATTATTACAGCCACATCCAATTTGCTATCCCACTTGTCAGCTCCTGTGTGTGCGACGTTTTTTTCACTGAGTTTTGGCACTGCTTTTTGGCCGAAAAAACTCATCGAAAATAAGGGGGTGCGGGTAAGAGGTTAAAAAAGATGGGGGTGGCCTTAGAGTAGGGGGACTAATATAGGGAAAGAGGGGACCTGAGGGGGAACCACACAAATTAAAAAGAAAATTGATGAGTTTTTTGAGTAAATTACTTCAAAGTATTTCCTGTCGGTAAAACGACCTGGAACCCCCTGTAGCAGAGCTTAGAGTGGATGGATCGGACATGGCTGGGATGAATATGTATGAATCAGACACTCTCCTCTCTCCACATATCCACCTCCACCGGCAGGTATCTGCAGTCTGCCTGCTTCATTCATACAGGAGAAAACAATAACCCAAATTACTCCAAATGTAACACAGGTCTATAACGGTTCACACATGACACCAGAGGACACCTGCCTTACTCTAAAAACATGTCTGACTTTATCGTCCCAACAGGCCAGTTTTGCCACCACTCTTCTGTCCCGCTCTGCCACTGATGGTAATCCCATGGGTGCATGGCATTGTCTGGCATAGCCTCTCCTTTACCTGCTCTTAAAGCTCCTAGCATCATGATGATGCTTATCCTGTGCTTCCCCCACAGGGCACATCCAACCCGGGTGGGACACTGAACCGCTATTGTTCTTGGAGAAGCCCAAGTCTCTGGAACATGTCAGCCCCCTAAAGTTGCTGGGTGTAGTGATCTGCTTACTCAGATGTTTGGATGCACATGTTGAATTATAGGGTGGAATATTAGTATAGTACTGGGTGAGTGTTCTGTAGAGAGGCAGATGTATGCGTCATTTATAGAGCCCACACCCTCACTACTGTCATACTGGAAGAACAGCAAGAAAACACTGTGCATGACACCTGGTATCATCCTAATACCACATTGAAGGTATGAGAGACGTTATGCGCTATGACAACCGTATCGAATGTACCCTTGAACTGATGCGGTAGACATGAGCCTGCAGATACCACTGGACATAGAAGAACTATAAGCAAAGTCTGACAGATGTAAAATGACACCACTAGAAAGAGAAGATATGTGAACGCACTGAATTCGATGTATGGATATTTAAAGAATGAAGATGTGACTGAAGTAACAAAGTAAATATAGGTGAACATAAAGAAAACCATATACACTGAGTAGATAAGTGACAAAAGATGTAATCGGAGGCCACCAGGGGGTGCAGGGAAACTGGCAGCCTCTACGTAGACTTCTGCCCTGAGGCCCCGAAAAGTAGATTGAGCCCCCACTTGTACCCCCCACATCGGGGAGAACCTTGTAGCTGGACATAGGAATCCATCCGGCACCGACTGCTCAAAGATTGGAGAAAATTGGTGGTGAGAAGGCCTCCCATTCCAAGGACCACGAGAGGAGCAGGAGCTGCCTTACCATGGCAGTGCTACGTGCCGCGCACGGGAGTGAGAACCTGGCAGATCCCATAGCATTTGAACTCATTGCCCACGGCCCCGAGCTGATCCACAGGTGATCTGCATGCGGCGAGGGCCTGAAGGAAGGGATATGGTCCACCCATTGTTGAACTCACATTGACTCCGGCGGGGGAGTGCCGTCCTGACTTGTTGACCCTATATGCCTGCAGGATACGTGTGTGACCAAGTGGGTACACGCTGGCGCTAGAACTACTAGCACGTTGTGAATTTCGGACGGCTGTGTGGAAAACTGCCAAGCCCCTGTGCATTGGGCGCACCCTGAGGTGTGATACAGTGAGTAAACTGCTCCTGCCCTTGCAATACAGTAGCACATGCCCTGGTCAGGTGGGGGACACTTATCTGTGCACACATCTGGGCCATAGGGATCTATCACTCCCCCCCATTGTCACTCCGGAGTCCACCCCGACCCAGAGGAGTGCTTGCAGAGAGTGGAGGAGTGCTTGCTAAGGATGGAGTGAGTTGGTCCATTAGGGGCCCCCACTCAACCAGCTCCCGGCCCCCATGAAGGACAAGGACTGCTTACTTGCAAAGCCCTTCTTACTAATGGAACACCCCCACATTAAACTAAGAGTGGTGCACTTACTTGCTGGCTGGACCACAAGACAGCCCGGCCAGTGAAAGGTCGGGCCCACAGCGTAAGGGCGTGTTCCTTCCTCTGTGGCTGCAAACAGGGAGGAAAAGAGATTCTATGAGTGGGCCCAACTCGTTTCAGGACAGGAGTTTAGGTGAAGGAACTCAAGACCCAGGCACGGAGACCCCAGGACAGACAACTCCATGCACAGAAGATAAGCGACCCACACAGTAGGGTGAATCGAAGGGTGTACACCCCTGCCTGAAGGGCCACTGGTAACACCAAAATCCTGACCTGAACAACGTAACCTGCCAATTGTCATTCATCCTGCCAGGTGAAAAGGGGTCTCCCTAGGAACCGGTCACGCGCCGGTATAGGATGCTGTTTACAGAAGCTGAACAGAAGCATCGAAGGGTTGGGCCCGGAGTACTGGGGCATGTGCCCTCCTTCAGGATTCTGAGGCAGGGAATAATTCAAGCAACAGCATTCACGTCCTTCGAATAGAGAAACTCTGCCTACCCCCTGACTTAGCACCCCCCTTGTGGTGTGGGCCCCCGACGAATGACATCTGCCCGCCAATGAACGCTGAAAATAAAGAAAAAATCTGAACCCCACCACACTGAGAAGGGTAGAACTGTTCGAAGAGGATGAGAAACTACACAGTGAGGGCGGGGGGCGATGCGCATGTACTGGGACCCGGTTGCATGGAAATAAGGCAGAAGTTAGCCACATTCAGGTAAACCCCACTTTGCCCTGAACCTGAGACCCCACATAAGCACACCATGGCGACATCGGGGACTGACTCCGCCGCAATCAAGGGTGATGTGGCAGCCTTGCTGGAGGAAATCAAGAACATGAGAGCAGATATTGGCGGAAAGGTTGACACAATCACCCAAAGGATCGATAAAATCGAGGAAAGACTCGAAGGTGTTGAGAAGGTGTTCCCTGAACCAGTGGCGGCTGCTTACATTGGGCGGGGAGGGGGGTGCTGCCCCGTAACTACAGAGAGAAGAAGAGAAGAGAGAGTCTCTCTTTCTCTTAAGAGTTATTTTACACATGTTTTAAACCTGTGCAGAGCGGCAGATTAATTATTTATTCGGTTCAACAATTATAGCGATAGGGCCAGAAACCTGGAAAAAGCAAAAGGCAGAGGCCCAGTCACTCTTGACAGAGCCAGAGTGACGATCTTCCAAAACCTGTCGTCACTGACCTTGGCCTTGAGACGGATGTGCATGCCCCTCACAAAATGGTTAACGGATCAAGGAGTCCTCTATAGATGGGGTTACTGATTCTCTCTTACATTCAAACTGGAAGGATGTAGGGAGAGGCTGAGAACGGAAAGAGACATCAAAAACTTCATGACCGAATTCCTGGGAAACCAGGAAAATGAGCAGAATCAAGACAGACGGCGGGACAACGACAGACAATGGCGAATCCAAGGGCCAAGGCAGAGATGTATGCCTGGCTCCAGAAAATACAGGAGGATGAAAGCCTCCCTAGGGATGGATGGCTAAAAGTCTCTGGAAGTCCAGAGTGGTTTTAGAGAGTCTAGGCAGTGAGGAATGGAGACTGGGGGAGCCCCAGACTATAGAGGGTCCTAGGAGGTAATTACAGAGGGGGCATGACCTCTGGGGGAATTGGGGGCAACTTCTGACCCTGTGTGACGTTTTTGGTGTTAATGGGGGAAAAGGGGAGCTCAATGTTAATGAGGTTGTTACATGAAGGGACCGAGAGGTATCGGATTCCTGCTGGTGGTCCGGACTCAGCCTGGTGATGTTAACCTGGCAGTATCAGATGCCTTTTCGGGGGAAAGGAGGAGGCGGGGGATGGGAAGGAACAGGGTCTTCTTCAAGCAAACTACGAATGATGATGTGTGTGCTGAATCATGAAGTTGGCCGCTGGGGCTTAACAAGAGCTCAACGAATACACTAAGGAAGAAATGGCGGTAGATCTAGGCCCCCCGAAGGGACAGCCTCCTCAGGGTCGGGACACTGAACGTCAAGGGGTTGAACTCACCTACGAAAAGGTCTCTAGTGGCCAGAGAGTTTCGAAGAGCGAGACTTGACGTTTTGTTTCTGCAGGAAACCAAATATGCATGGGGAGAGGAACGCAGGATTCTGGGTCCGAGATTAGGAGTGGAACACTGGGGGTCAGGCCCCCTACTTGTAAGGAGAGGTCTGAATTTGAAGGTGATGAAATTATATTGTGTATGTTCGACACAGAGGTGTTTTGGCCCCGTAGTTGTGATCCGCCCCTTAGTGGTCTACTTATACAGTTCTGGGATGGGCCTTCATCAGGACGTTTGTTGTTGGAAAGAACGCTTTACAAGTCATAGGGCTACCCTTTTGTTGTATCTTAAATGGTCTGTCGGGGGACAAACATTATAAATACAGTCGTGAGTGGGATGATCGATGTTGGTTTACTAGTTACAAACACTAACTTCCGTCCTGGGCTACTGACCTGGATTTAGATCACATGCGGGAAAAATGTGTTCATTTCTTTTCTTTGTTATGGGTCACGAACAATCACAAAGGTGACCTTACATCTCACCTGTTAAGGCAAAGGAGTGAATGCTGTTTAGTGTCCAGGATTGTATCACTTACAATCATTTCTTATTTATACTGCCTGGTTTCGCGTACTTCAATCAAAAACTGTTGCGAAATGAAATGGGATAGGAGATGTTGGCCCAATACTCCCCGAAGATTGGATCTTGGCCCTGATGTACCCCAGGGATATAGCAATCTCGGCCAGAATCAGACTTATCCAACTAAAGATCCTCCACAGAATATACCATCCGCATCTAACACTGTATAACTGGGGGAAAGCAACCGATCCCAAATGTCTGCGCTGTAAACAGGAAGAAGGTACCTTCTACCACATCCTATGGCAGTGCACGCAAATACAATACTTTTGGAGACGACTCTCGAGGGTCATGGGCCGCACGATACCTAATGACCCCAAACTTCTCCTCCTAGGAATTGAAGAAGAAGGAGAACTGTCCCGCTTCGAAAGGCTGCTGCTTTCAACGTCCGCAGGGATCGCCAAAAGAAACATTGCACAATTGTGGGGATCAGAAATCTGCCCAAGCTATGACCAATGGTCTGCGGACGTGGATGCTGTCAGCTTGATGGAGCGTCGAGCATATCAAGCACGTGGCTGCCCTGGCAAAGCGGATAAAATATGGGGAAAATGGGAACAAGTACTATGAACACGCAGTGTGTGGGCGAATGAACTGCAACACGTAGCCTTGCCATCAGGCCAGGACTTAACATAACGTAATGTTTTGCCAACATCCGGTTGTGTAGCCAAGACAATAACGCAGCTGTTCTTGTATATGTGTAACTCTCCTTAGTGGATGTGTATATGCGCCCAGATAATTTTCATGCGCAATGCCTTATTCATATGTATCCAAATTATGTTTATTTTTATGTTTATTTTCACTTTTATTTTCTTTGATTTGATTAGATATTGATTGTTCTGTATACATAGACAAAACCCAATAAAACTTGTTATTAAAAAAAAACTGTTGCGAAAGAAGGAGTGACCACTGACCTACTTTTCGGTATCAGCGGCAGGTCCTTTTATACATGTTTTTTTTTTCTTCTTTCTTTTTTTCTGCCTCTGCACTGCTTCTCTTTTTCTTACAGCAAACACTAATTTTGAACAAATAAGGGGCAACGGGAAGTATTTAGGCTGGCGGTGCAAGGCAAACTATATATTATACACCATCTAGACACAGCACTTTATTTCATTACTTATGGTGAAAGTTAAATGGTCATGATGGAGCTATACTAAAAGCATTCAAGTATGCTTCGGTGAACTCAGAGATAAGTGAACCCAAACAGGGGAAATGTTTTCTTTTAGCGCTATATGCAGTAATATTTTTGAAAAAGTGGCTACCTTATTATCTTTTCAATGTGAAAAAGGTCATTAAACTGAGATCTTTGCGTCGGTGCCATTAGAAATATATGTTGCACCAATGTGTTTGCCATTATGTCGTCCCAGGCATCATCACCTGTGCCGTTACTACTTAACAGAATGATTCCGGATCGGAAAAAAAACCTAATTATTCTTCTTAAAAACACCTTCCGCGTTCTGCTGATATTTGTTAATGTTAATGTTAGTGTTACTGTTAATGTTAATGTTAAAGGACATTTGTACCGAGCACTATCACCATCGGAGTGGTCCCCTGGCGCTCTGGCGGCTCTGAAAGAGGAGGGGAGGTTGAGTTAGTGGGAGGAAGCAGGAAAAGTGCAAGAGAGCAGTGATGTGCTGTTGGCTGCCCCCGCCCGGTGGGTCCGTTGGCTGGGCCTGGGGTGTTTGCGGCAGGTAGTCGTCGTGTACTGTTGTGCGAGTCTATGTGTGTTTTTTTTTTGTTGTTGCAATATAGTGAAGTTTGTGCGGTTTGTTGTGCTGTAGATTTTGGTTGTGTTTGGTTTGGAGTTTGAGAGGGGTATGCAGAAGGGGAAATTGTTAGCAGGGTTGGTTAGTTTGCGTCTCTATCCTGAATTGAGGCGCTCGGCTTGCGTAGTCTCCCCTGATGCGGCTCTGTCCTGATCTGGGTCCGACTGGCATACAAGGTTCCTTACTCCTCTGGCCCCCACCTCTAACATGCTCTCTCATAGCCCCCACTATCCTCCCTTCATACTCCTCTGGCCAGTGCACCTGCCAGTGTCAACATCTCACGTGGTGTGGTAATTTAGTGTGGTAGTTTAATAAGTTTAAAAACAAATCTCACTGCCTAGTATTCGGCATTCCCAAGTTCAAACTTTCACGCCGCAATATTGCCAGCTCGTCATGTTGCTTACTTTTTTTTGGGTTCTAGTGTCCCACACTAATGCTGTCTCTTTTGTCACAGTCAATGTGTGCACGAGACGTGTGCCGGGTAATCTCGTTATTTAGCGCAAGGAGTTTATTGGTCCCTTTTCGCTTTTTAGCCGACTCAGGTGTGTACCTTATTTTTGCAGGTAGAGAGCTGGATGAATGACGAAGGGGAGCCTTGAATGGTAGGGGGCTATAGAGAGGTAGCTTTCGAAGCACAATGGGGAGGGGAGATGCAGAGCCCTCCATCAAGGTGTAGAATCAGTATGGTTGCAGCATTCTCAACCCACTGGAACTTGTGGAATAGTGCTCTGCAGAAGCATGATACTGGGCTCTGGAATTGTTAAGGTGGGAGAAGATGAGCGCGTCTCTACCTTGGACATGGAGGGAGAAGCTAAACAAGGATGATGCCAAAAAGAGCACTGTCCAGGTGAAGGTATTTCAAAACCAAAAGTTAATCTGCAATACTGGGGGGAGATTCTTATCAAGAAGGGCACACATGTTTTTCACAGTTTTGGAAGGCTTTCTGGGAGCCTCGTAAAAAAGGCCACTCATGCTGGTCATCTTAGGGGAGCCTGGTGCACTCAATATGGGCCTGGTGAACTTTGTGGCTAATCGGATATAATGTCCATAACGATACTGCACAGAGGAAGTGACGGTAGGAAGTGAGACCAACCTTCTCTGATGGGCTTTTGGGGACTCCTCCCTACAGATTTTGTGAAGAAAAGGGCACCCCTGAATAGGAACTCATGAAATATGGCAATACTTCTTATAGCCCCGTTCTTTAGCACCCATAGTACCAGCTCTTGAGGGTCAACGTCTGTTTGCCTTGCTGGGCCTCAGACCCGTGGCCTACAGAACATGCATAATTCTCTGCTATTCTACGGCTACTGGAATGTGATCTGTATTTTGCATGCATATGTCTCCAGTGGGCACTCAATCCAATGAACTAGCTCACTAGAATCGTAACCTGTTACATGCAGGATACAAAAAGATCTCTTTGGTGCATGGTTTTTTTTACACATCTTTGTATTGCGGTTTTAAACGAAGGTACAGAACTGTTCACAAAAGGGTGAAGAAGGAGCATGATTTTATAATGTACAGAACAGTTCAGAGAAAAGAGAAAAACAAAACATTATGGACCAGCATCGATACATATTTCAGGTTTATTATCTTTGTAATAAAATCAACTAACATGAATTTAAAATACGACCAGTTGACAGCATTATTCCATAAAGAAAAGTGTCTTCCTTTACGGAGTCAAAAAGTGCAAGCACATTGAATTCGCCATTGGCCTCCCACATATCCCAAATGTTCCCAAGCTTTTGGAGGCAGCCCCTTGATCAATACACTCGTCCCTCCATCAGCATAGGTGCGTCCGTATCTCTCTCCCACTTCGACAGCTTGGGTGGAGATTGAGTAGCCCATGCCATTGCGCTATTGCATTTTGATAACTCTAAAGGGTTGGACAGGAGACATTTTTCGTATCGGGAAAGGGTGGTACCGCTCCAGATACCCAGTTAGGAAAGCTTCTTGTCCCCAGGCCCCCAGGCACCGGTGTCTCATGTATCATTGATTAGCAACGTAGAACCGCACACCTGTACCTCTGTATCACAGAACATGACCATATTATATGATCAAATGTGCCCCATGCAGTCCGGCATAGCAAGCAGTCGGCGTCATTGCTCGGGCGCATTTTAGCAAAAAAATTGTTTCAATTATATGCAATAAAAAAAAATGTAAATGTAAAAAAGGAAGTCACAAGCATAGTACGTCCTGTCGAGGCTTTCCAACTGGACTAGCCAAAGCTTAGCCGGAATGGCGATTTCTTTTGAGGACATTAAGGCCTAGTGGGCCAACATCAACTTCCCACTCCGATCTAAGCTTCGAGAAAGAGTGGGGAATAAAACTGAGTATAACTCAGTACAGTGTTGAGATGGGTTTCGACAGGATCAGTGCATCATTAATATTGTCCTCCAATGGGGATTGTGATGAGCGGTCATAAGAACCATGAAATTGTGAGAACATAGCATGTTTAAATTGTACATAGGGAAACGGGGCACCGGCGGTCAGCAGGAATCGATGACTCTGTATTGCAAAGGGTTGAATCCGACTCCCAGAATGAAGTAGTAGTAGTAGTAAAATAACTTTATTTCGGCACATGCCAGAAAAGCGCAAATCATCAACAGTCAAATACAATATAAACATTTAAAACACAATAAAAACAATAAAAGAAATAAAAGAAACCAATTAAAGCTTGACACTTCAGTTACTCAGGCGCCAAGCACTTTTCAAATAGTGCGATTGAATTTGGAGCTCACAGCTATTTTTAGTGCATAGAAAGAATTTTAGGGCATCTTTAATGCCTTTTAGGTTATACTTCTTGTAGAGAGGGACAAGCCACTTGAGGCGCAAGCTCATATACATGGGGCTTATCAATACAAAATTAGTAAGATCTTCAACACCTTTCCTGCAGATTGTACACATAGTCGAACCAACTTTGCCCCAGGAGCTAACGACTCGTGCAAGTGGGAGTACCCTAACCTCACTTTTAAAAACAAAGCGCGTGCCTACTTATCTTGAATGCAGGATAGGCATGTTTCAGCTCAAGATATTTCGCCTTTATACCTACAAGACCAATCTCTGAAAACGTAATGCTGTAGTCCCAATCCTTACACTTTTGCTTCATACTTTCGTTATCATGTGATCTTGATTGTTGAAGGCACACATTGGGGAAAGCCAAGTTTCCTAATTAGGTTAAATATATAATTAACCCACAGAAGTGCTCTTGCCCCTTCTTGTGCGAGCACATCCAAAAAAGAATCTCTGTAGGTACCAAGGGTGGGTGAAGTACACAGTTTATATTAATACAATAGGGAGTGCAGCTTGGCATCAAAGACCACTCCATCCACCCCAAATTCAAATTTTAGGGTGAGAAATGGGGTGCTCCTTGGGAGAGAAGGAAGCTCTTTCATCATAACTATTTCTTTCTGCTCCATTCTCCCAAGGTCAGAGTGACCCCAGACGTCAGCGCCATACAGAGCGGACGAGTTGGCACAGGCCCTTAAAACCTACAGTGTGGGAAGCACTGCATTCCCACCATATTAGTGCATGAAGCCCCGCACAGCCGCCACTTGCATTGTGTAATTGAGTAGAGACTTTTCAATATGTTTCCCACAGTGACCTCTTACATCAAGATGAACCCTCAAAGAGTGGTAAAAAAACCACCCTCTCTAGCCCATTAGTCCCCAAACGAATTGGGGGAAAAGGAGTTACCACATCTCTTGCACTAGAGCATAACCTTAGTTTTAGATAGAATACTTTCAAGGCCCAACCTCACTGATATGGAGTCAAACTGGATGCCTGTTCTTGTTTTGCTGATCAAAACCATATCGTCAGCGTATAGGATTCCCATTTTCCTCCCTCCCAACTTAGGGGCATCCATGTCACAACGCTCAATCTCAGCGGCTATCTGACTTATGTACAGGCTCAACAGAGTAAGAGCAATAACACAGATTTGCTTACCAACCTTAGATACTGGGAAATGTTTCAATTGACCTTCACCTACAGGGGTACACACGCAAGCGTAGGTGCCAATATGCAACTGTGAATGGCCGCTACAAGGTTAACCAGAACCCCAAAGTGGAACAAATACTGTCAGAAAGTACATCCTCTAGCAGCTCAATAATTGTATTCTCCTATCTCCTCGCAAAATCAAGTATTTTGAGTTCAGTTTGATCTCTATCGCCTTATAGGGGAGATTTCAGGGACACTATACCATGCCAACCAATTACTTTTGTGACTGTACCGTGCATGCGGGAGGTTGTGAAATCAGCGGCAGCTTATTGACAATCATATCAGAGTAGAGTGTTTGGAGTGAATTGCCGTCTTTAAGCCAGCTAAGGTCAAGATCAATAAGGGGGAGATTGCGATCCCCATAAAGCCACTCAGTGTTGACCGTCAGTTGGGAGGCCCAATACTACTAGTGTCCAAAGCTATTTTGGGATGGGAATGCCACCACAACAACACCATCAGGATCCTCTCAATCTTATCAAACCCTGTGCCAGGTATCCAAATCTGGAGTGTTTTGAAGGACATATAAGTATTTAGGTAAAGTAATTATTTTAAATAAAGCAGCACGCCAAAACAACGAAAGAGGAAGAAATTCCCAGAACTTAATATCTGAGTTGAATATTTGCGTGATGGGTGCTAAATTATATCCTGGGAAGTGTTTCGGGTCACAACAGATTCAGATACCCAGATACAAAAGGGTATTGAGGACCACGAAAGTCTA
Organism: Ambystoma mexicanum; assembly: GCF_040938575.1. Taxonomy (NCBI): domain Eukaryota; kingdom Metazoa; phylum Chordata; class Amphibia; order Caudata; family Ambystomatidae; genus Ambystoma; species Ambystoma mexicanum. The sequence goes on from NC_090922.1 coordinate 414,603,544, forward strand.
CAGTGAGGTAGAATAGCCTTCGGTCCATCCTGCACTGGAAAGAGGATTGAATCACTCCATATAACACGCAATCTGCTATACCGTTAATTTATTCCTGAAATTTGTATGACTCAGGGGTAGGATCTAAGGGGGTACCCCAAAAACAAGAGAAGATCATCCGTGTATAGTGATACTTGATCCTCTCAACCGGATGACCAGACAAAACCCTTCAATAGTGGGTCCCCCCTTGGCCATACTGGAAACCATTCGATAGCAAGGAGAAAAACCAATGGTGAGAGGGGACAATCCCCTTTCCCGTTCCGCTCTATTGGCAGAAGAGGCAGGGGGAGATTCCATTGATGCCAACCATTGCTTGTGGGTGCACATAGAGCAATTTCATCCACTGGAAGAACCTCCCACTGAAGCTCATTGCTGACATTACAGCCCACAAGAAGTCCCAGCAAATAGAGTCAAATGCTTTCTCAAAGTCAATTGCCACCAAGGTGAGAGCATCTTCAAGAGAGCCAGCACCATCTAGGGTGATGTGTACCCGGCAAATGTTCATTTTCGCATCACACTGCCCGGTGAAGCCATTCTGGTCTAGGTGAATCAGAAATGGTAGAACATTCATCAGGCGTGATGCTAATATTTTTTACAGCACCTTTTCCTCAGCATATATGAGTGAGATCGGCCCGCAAGAGGCACACTCAACAGATGATTTAGCTCCCTTCTGTATCAGAACACTAGTTACTCGCTGCAGATCAGGGGGCAGTTCCCTGTTGTCTCTGATCGCCAGGAACATCGAGAGCATTGGACCGGACACCTAACTGCGCAGTATCTTTCATAGCTCAATCGGGAAACCATCAGGGCCTGGAGATTTTCCCGACTGGAGAGCGGTTAATGCCGACGACAGCTCATCTTCTGGAATTTCAGAGTCTTAAATGTCTCTTTGCTGGGACGCAATAGTGTGCAAAGGAATTTCATCCAAAAGTTCAGCGTGCTTTGGTTATGATAGAGCATCCAGAGCTGCATACAGATGACCATAATCATCTCTGAATGCTTCACAAATGTCCGCATTGATATGTTTTAGTTCCCCTCAGAATCTTTAATCTCATGCGCACAGTTTGGGAGTGAATCACATTTTTCCAACCATGCTAACATCTTCCCAGCCATATACCTTTGATTTGAGACACCACTGGGGAGATTTTCTATACCGATATCCGAGTGATGTCTGTAGTTGGTATGAAAAAAATAATGAATTTGTGATAAGGAATGAAACTGGGAGCACTGTTTTTGAGGGTGGAGCATACGCCAGCAAAACCACGGCACCAACAAAGTCATGGATGCCGTAGGAAGAGCGTGCTCTTGGCACAGGAAGGGGAAGGTGATCTAGGGTACGGTCCGTGACATAATTGAAATCGCCTCCCACCACCCACCAGTTAGCCTTATAGTGAATCACTAGATGACGTATTTCAAACAGTAAATCAGTGTGTATTGGCGGAGGGGAGTAGGGATTAAGCAATCCCACCAGTTTCCCCTTAAACAAGCCAAAAATTAGTACACATCTGTCTCTATTATTTGGAAGTACTGTTTTAGTACACAAGACATGTGTTTATGAAATATTGATCAATAACCCCCCAGAGCATCTAACAAGCCCTACATGGAGCCCCTTCTCATAGTTGGTTTTCCCAACAACTCCCATCCACCTGCCCATACAACCACAAATCTGGTTGTATATGTTGCCCAGACCTGTTTGTTTCCTGATATGTAACTAAGTATGTTCATTATCTGTAACAACCGCCACGATGTCTCTGGGCTGATGTGCGCTCTACAAATATGAATAAATAAATAAATGTAACTTAGATGAAAATTATTACTATGTGGGAGTTAAGATCAACAAAAACACACTCTCTATCGTGCAGTGGCACCACTCTAATATGATCTGTGCTCCACACTTGTTTACATGCTCTGGTACGTATACTGGGTGCAAGCAAATTCGTATCAGACACAATCCATATCAGACAGTATGACCCATATAGGACTAAAATGCATCAACATTTTATATAGTGGATTTCTATGTGTCCCTAGTATCACTCAATGAGTAGAGGGTGAGGCATCCAGGGGAACACCAGGGCTATCTTTGCCATTAAGTTGTTCCTTCCTACTAGGACAGTTGGGTCTCAGTCTTTGGTGCAGTTCCACCCATTTCCAGGCTTGTTTGGTATCAGTCAAGAATGTGCATGGCCCTTGTAGAATATTTTCAGGTTGACACCCATAGATAATAGGCATTTCTTAACAGCATCAAAGGATTGTCGAGCCTTCTGTGCCGGGAAGGTGAATTCTGTAAAAACCCAACAATAGAGCCCTGTAGATCGATAGTTCCTTTTTTCCATGTCCACCAGCTCCGGGAAGCTGGATTCCAGGAACAGTTCTGAAGAGGGACACTGAGCTCCTCCAGGGACAGCGACCACTCAGACATTGCTGAGCCAGGCCCTCCCCTCTGCTTCCTCCACTCACTCCTCCAGAACATTAGTACATCACAGCGTATCCACCAGATGGGCTTTCATTGTAACAAGAGAATCCTCCACATCAGATAATCTCATCTGCACCTAACCCACTTGGGCAGAAATCTTGTGGATGTCCTGCCTCAGAAGACCTCTTCGATACCAAGAGAGTCTATCTTTCCTTTCATTGAGGATCTTGAGTCTGTTATTATCTAATTTAGCCAATATCGAATTTAGGTGACCCACTGCCTGTGCACCCTGCTATGTTTTGTGCCTTGAATCGCCAATATCGAATTTAGGTGACCCACTGCCTGTGCACCCTGCTATGTTTTGTGCCTTGAATCGCCAATATCGAATTTAGATGACCCACTGCCTGTGCACCCTGCTATGTTTTGTGCCTTGGATCGCCAATATCGAATTTAGGTGACCCACTGCCTGTGCACCCTGCTATGTTTTGTGCCTTGAATCGCCAATATCGAATTTAGGTGACCCACTGCCTGTGCACCCTGCTATGTTTTGTGCCTTGAATCGCCAATATCGAATTTAGGTGACCCACTGCCTGTGCACCCTGCCATATTTTGTGCCTTGAATTGCTAAAATCGATTTTAGGTGACCCATTGCCTGTGCACCCTGTGAGTGACCTATGCTCCTCTGTTCTGATTGCCAATATTGAATCTGGGTGACCCATTGCCGGTGCACCCTGCTATGCTTTGTGCCTTGAATTGCTAAAATCGATTTTAGGTGACCCATTGCCTGTGCACCCTGTGAGTGACCTATGCTCCTCTGTTCTGATTGCCAATATTGAATCTGGGTGACCCATTGCCGGTGCACCCTGCTATGCTTTGTGCCTTGAATTGCTAAAATCGATTTTAGGTGACCCATTGCCTGTGCACCCTGTGAGTGACCTATGCTCCTCTGTTCTGATTGCCAATATTGAATCTGGGTGACCCATTGCCTGTACACCCTGCTAGCTACCTATACTCCGTGCCCTGAATTGCTAAGATCGAACTTAGGCGACCCATTGCCTGTGCATACTGCTAGTGACCTATGCTTCTCTGCCTGATTGCCAATATCAATTTTAGGTGGCCCACGGCCTGTGCACCCCGCTAGCGACCCTTACTCTTGCGCCCTGATTACTATAATCAAATTTAGCTGACCCACTGCCCTTGCACCCTACTAGCTACCCAGGCTGATGCTGTGTTTGCATTAGAGCACTGCCTGCCTGCACTGGATTATTGCTCCCAGTCCAGGTGCCTAGACAGCTCACTGAACTCTAGCTCTACCCACCCAGCACCCACTAATATAATGCTAGCACTCCTCACCATCATCATGTTCCCTTTTTGTATAGTCCCTAATGTTACACCATGCACCAGAGGACACTTCATCAAGGTTGGCGATGGATTAGTTAGACCAGGTTGTCCACGCCACTTCCCCATCCCCTGCCCCACCCCTTTCCTCCCCACACTTCCCCCTTTCCCCATACCATCTCCTCAGGCCCACACTATGCCCATCACCATCAAGAAGGTAGCAACCTCAGACATCCCGTGCCTTAGTCCCAACCCGCCTACATACAATCACACCATACCCATCTGCATTAATGACACAACCACACCCATCCTGGGCATTGAAAGACTCAATAGACTCATGTCTAGAACCAAAATGTCCCTACGAGCTACCTCACTCACCACTTCACCCAATAAACTGACCAAACTAAACACCACGCCCACTAATTTCCAACACAAAAGATTCCACAATGCACCACTCAAACCCCAAACCAATAACAAAACCACTGACTCTTCCCCCATCAAAGGTAACACACCACCCCCTGCCCCTACCTCCACCCTCAAAACTACACTCATCAATGCCCGCTCAGTAGGTGCCCATGCTATAGATATCCATGACCTCATTGAAGACCAACACCTTGATATGCTGGTGGTCACTGAAACCTGGCTTCACCCAGCAGCAGGACCACTTCTAGCCCTTGCTATTCCCCCAGGATTCAGCATCCTGAGAACAGACAGGACAAATACCCAAGGAGGCGGAGTTGCCATAATAGCCAAAACCACCCTGGAAATCAGAGCATGCCCAATAGAACAGATACAAGGTTATGAACTCCTACTAGTCAAGTATACCTCCAACCCCAAAAGCACCACCAACCTACTAGTGGTGTACAGATCACCCAACAAAAACACACACCCTGACTTGGACATCCCACTACTCCTAACGCCCCTCATCAAGCCTAAAACCAAATGCATAGTCCTCGGTGACTTTAACCTAGGATGCAATGACCCCCTCGACTCAGAAGCATCTACATTTTATACAGCCATGTCAGAGATGAACTTCATACAACTGGTAGATAAACCCACCCACTCAAAAGGAAGAACTTTAGACTGGCTTCTCACTCTTAACTCTCTACTCACCATTGACTACATCCTCCCAGTCAATTGGTCAGACCACTATGCAATTAACTTCACCATAGACAATGCCAGTACCGAACACATCACCCTTAAAAAACCAGAAACATTTGAGACTAGAAATATCAAAAAGCTCTCTTCCGACAAACTCACTCCAGCCCTGAGTGCCTCCTTTGCCCATATGGTTCTAGGCACCAACAGCCCCTCCTATCTATCAGAACAATACCAACAATGCCTCACCCAAACTATCGACCTACTTGCACCCATCACCACTAAAACCCGTAGACCTGATAAACGCTCCTGCTTTTGGTTTAATGAAGAACTTATAGCCTTAAAACGCACTAAATGATCACTTGAACACCTCCATAAGAAAAACCACACCCCAGAATCGGCATCAGCCTTCGCTGAAGCCAACAAAACTTACAAATCAGCAATAATCACTCAAAAAGCCAATGCCTTCAACCTCTGCATTGCTAACGCGTCCTCAGACAGCAAAGAACTCTTTACCATTCTTAGAGAGCTCGAAAACCCCTGTCAAATCTCAGCACCTTCAAACGCTAGCAAAGACTGGTGCACCACCATTCAAAACGCACTCTCATCCAAAATCCTCCTACTACAAAATAAAATCGATAGTAAAAAACACTCCTAGCTGACAAAACTCCACCCACCATATCAACGACCATCTCAAACGCCACTACTGGTCCCCCATTCCAATTCTCACCAGTGACTAACAAAGAAGTTTTCGACACTATAATGAAACTCAAAGCATCCAACTGCAAGGAAGACCAATTCCCATCCCATCTAGTGAAAAAATGCGCCCCCACTCTCACACCTATCATCACTGAATTCATTAACGCCTCCTTCCTCACAAACACAGTCCCCACCAGTATCAAAAAAGCTTGGGTGACACCACTTCTAAAAAAACCTTCCCTGGACCCAACAATACCCACTAACTACCGACCCATTACAACGGTCCCATTTCTCCTAAAAATAATCGACAAAATAGCCTCCTGCCAAATTCAGAACCACTTGGAACAACATCACCTACTAGGAGACCGCCAGTCAGGTTTCCGTCCCAACCATAGCACAGAGACAGCCCTCCTTGATCTGAAGATCCAAATGGATGCCACCAGAGAAGCAGGTAAACTCTGCCTTCTGATGCTCTTGGACCTCTCAGCGGCCTTTGATCTGGTTGACCACGACAAACTCTGTAACACTCTAGCAAACAACTTCAACCTAGCTCAGAACGCTACCAGCTGGATCAAATCCTTCTTGGCTGACAGGACTTCCAGAGTATCCATCGGCAAAGAATCAGCAGACCCAGTGTCTGTCCCTGCAGGTGTGCCGCAAGGCTCCTGCCTATCCCCCACTCTGTATAATGCCTACACCAAGCTATTATTTGCAGCCTTGGATGCCCTGGGTGTCATCTATACTAACTTCGCCGATGACACCCAAATCCTCATTCCTCTCTCAGGCAACCATGAACAAGACTCCCTCCTGGTTAACCAAATCTACTCACTCATCCAAAACTGGATGGCTAACAACAGCCTCTGTCTCAACGACGACAAAACCGAGCTCCTCATACTAGGCTCCTCCAGCAAAATCAACACCCTTGAGCCCGCCTTTAAATCATTCACCATTTATGGAACCATAATCCCTGTTCTTAAACAAGTCAAGACCCTCGGCGTGTACTTAGATGCCACACTATCCATGTCTAAACAAGTAAACACATTAGCCTCATCCACTTCCTACACCTCTAAACTCATCTCCCTCAGCCGTAAATTCCTCTCTACCAACAACTGTGTTACTCTAGCCAGAGCACTCATACTGTCTAAGCTAGACTATTGTAATATCCTATTCCTTGGCACCTCCAAAGCCAACATAGCTAAACTTCAACTCATGCAAAACAAAGCCCTCAGAGCAGCTCTAGGCATCAAAAAATCTGAACATATATCCAACACCAGAAGAGACCACCACTGGCTCCCCATACAAGCCAGAATTCTATTTAAAACCCTGAGCATCACCCACAAATGCAGGGCTAACAAAGCGCCCAAATACCTCAACAACACAGTCATGATGAAGCCCCAGACCAGACTCCTCAGGTCCAACAAAAACGCATTCCTTGAAACCCCCAGATACAAAAGAGAGAAAGCAGGGGGCAGCAGCTTCAAAACACTGACCCCCAGACATTGGAATGCGCTACCTACCCACATTATGAATGAAACCTCATTCCCCAAATTCAAAAGCCTTTTGAAGACTTGGCTCTTCAATAAGTTCTAACTGAACCAGTGCACTAATCCCCTCCAATCAACTATTTTACCTGACTGCTTTGTATATTAGTGTATATTATTGATTCCTATTGTTGTACATTTTTGATTGTTATACCTTTACACCTCTATGTTCATTCTAAGATTGCATTATCCCATTGTCTGTAACTACGCCGTGATACCCCCGGGTCTGGGCGTATAACAAATGTAATAAAATAAAATAAATAAATAAATAAATAAAATCTCTAAGACGTCCTGTATTGAAAGATCAGTGGGTGCAGCCAGCATCATTTCTAGAGCAGTAGATAGCAGTGGGGGCACCAAAAGGGAAGCCGTCTCCACAGTAGAGGTCTCAGGGCCGAAGGCATTCTGCAGCAGTGCTGGATATAATTGCAGAAGTCGTCTGCAGCAGATATTACGAACTAAGGGATGCCAGGCATCATCAAAATCCCCAAGGCTCCCCACGCTTCTCAACACACATCTGGTTGGTGCCCTTCCCCGGCCCTCCTCTCTTCCCTAGGCGCCTTAAGGTTCAGGATTGCCGATCTGTGCTATGTGAAGCGGGCCAGAATGCCGCCATCACTGAAGCTGCTCTGCCTCAGGCATTCCAAATCCGGGAGTGCTCTACTCCGGTGCCAGACAGGTTCACAGAGGCTGATCCATCAAATAAATAATGTTTGCAGCTTTGGGCACCATCTAATCAGGATATATGAGTATGATGGTGCTGAGCAGCGAAGATGGCTGCTACTTCCAGCCTCTGTGTGCTAGCGCCGCCCACCAATTCAGCGTATGTTTAATGGACTGAGATAGCTTAATGGGTTTGGAACCTAAAACCTGCACCTAACACCTAGTAATCTACAGGAAGCACAGAGCCCTGTGAGGTATTTTCGAAGGCAGCAGAGATTTTGGGAAAAATAAGAATAGATGAAAGGTTTGCATGACGAGCAGAAGGGATGACATTGCTGACATTGGGGAGAGCTGTTCTGCTTGAATGCAGAGGCTCGGAAGTCAGATTGAAGAGGGTTCTGGAGGTTGTATCAAGGTACTCAGTGAGTCGATTGAATACTACACGGTCTATAATTTTGGAATAGTGTGGTAGAAGAGAGACCTAGCAAATGTTGGCAGGACAGTTATGATCTAGACAAGGTTTCTTAAGGAGAGGAATGCCAGTAGCTGTCTTATAGAATGAGGGAAAGGTGGCATTGTCAATTGAGTCGTTGAAGAGGGAAGTGAGAGCAACACTGGAAGCTATGTGCTTCACAATGTATGGCGACAGTGGGTCAGTGGGGGAACGAGGAGGGTTACCATTGAGGAATAGGGAATTAATCTATCAGGGCTGGTGGGAGCAAAGGAAGACATAGTAGCAGGAGAGAAGGATAGGAGTGGTGGAGGAAAGTGAGTAAGAGGAGGGGATAAAACATAATTATCAAGGTTATTGTAAATAGTAGACATTTTAGAAGCCAAGTAGAGAGCAAGATAATTTGAAGAAAGAGTAGAGGAGATGGAGGTGAGCTTTGACGGTGAGAGAATTGAGTTGAGAGATTTTTGGGGGTGTTTAGGTTGGGAGGATTGAGATGAAATGAGAGAGAGATAGAAGTCATGTCTGGTAGAGTCAAGAGTAGAAGAATAGTTTTGAAGAGCAGCGAGATCAAGTTGGAAATCAGAGGTGTGTCTTGACCTTTGCCAAGTGCAAAGGTTTTTCTGCACTGTTGTTTTCAGGGTATGGATGTAATATTCATCAGAAATAATAATACTCAAGGTGAATAAAACATGTTTACAATTCAGGAACATTTGCACAAATGGTAATAATGAAGGTATTTGAAAATGTCATGTTTAAAATAGTAATAAATGAAAAATAAAATATAAGCACTTTGAAATAAATGTAACAATGTTCACAACTATTGTAAAAATAAACCACATTTTTAGAAATGTGCAAAATTATAATAAAAATAGAGTTTATATATATTTTCATTTACATAGTTCTACAAATTCTAAAAATGTACAACAAATATATTAATATACGTTTCATTGTTTCACACCTTCTAACAATTTTAAATTAATGTTGTACTTGTACACCTCCCCATCTAAGGCGAATGGGAAAAAAAGTGCCTGGCCCTGGCTAACCTGATTTCACACTGAAAAATTAAATGGCTGGAATGCTTCCAGGTCCAGGATCTCCAGTTCAGAATTCACCCTCTGCCCCTTTTCCATGAATACGCCAGGCACAATCTGGCATTGCCCCTCTGGCTCTGCCTCCTCTGTATTACTGTACACTGTGCACCCAGACAAATTATTGCAACAAGATCAAATGTAATCAATGTTTTTGTGGCCCTGGACGTCTCCACACCCACCTATCAAATACATCCCTCCCCAAATGTTTGGGAAAAGTAAAATATGTTTTTACCAACAATTCACAAATTAGTTGTAGTGCATGTAAGTGATGATTACTTCTATTTTAGTTTGGAAAGAATGTAAGGACCACAAAGCAGAGCTAAGGATGCATGCAGATGCTTCAAGTCGTGAGGATACAGTCAATCCCGCAGTAAGGCCAGTCACCAAAAAAAGCAGGAAATGGAAGTGTATACTATCTAGCCTGCAGTGCATGGCATGCTCTATCATTCTGTTGACCTGGAATTAATTGGTTTGTGAAAAATAATTACAGTAGTGTTTTTCAGGAATGTTTCTCTGCTCCTACTTCCTTCATTCAGCAGGTAACATCATCAGAATGTATTGCGTGGTTACAGTGGTTTTTGAAGAGTAAAAAATGCAGCACCTCCAGAACATCCTTTATCATGCTAATAATCAAATATGCGTAATTATGGTAAGCCTGCAGAAGCATGGTGCTGACGAAAAATGTTGCAACTTTATGAAGTTTGCAAAGTTTTGAGCAAACTTGTGTGCATGACTAGGAGTATAAGTAATTCTGAACTGCAGGAGTCAACCAGGCAGCAGGGTGTAAATGCTGTACAGTGATTGCCTATATGTTCCTGTAAGCTCATTGGTTACTATCCTACTTTGAAAATCATAGCAGGTATGAATCATCTTATAGGAGCAGGTCGCCAATCACCGAGGTATCATAAATGGCTGCCTCCCCAGCACCATCCTGGAGCTGGAAATGCAATTGCCCAGGATTGTTTAAAAAACCTGCTTCTGTGTTCGGGACCGACTTGAAAAGGTAACCTTTTGTAGTGGGTTTGAATAATGTTAAACATATTTCCAAGAGCACAAAGTCACACGGTCAGACTCATCTTTTGGAAAAAAATGTCTGACCATATTTCGCCCGTCTCTTGGAAATTGTATATTGGCTTTCGACAAAGGAATGATCGACTATCAAGTAGACCTTTGCTGACCTCACAGTCACCCAGATGATTATGGTTCACCATCCACAATCAACTGAATTGTATCTTCTGAAATGTGGGAATTTTCATGGAGAAAGAACCCTGTGCAGTCAGCTTCCTGTCAATCATACGGCTCAAAACATGACAGGCCCACGGTACCGACTTGTTTGCATAAATGTCCAAGTCCATGTCCAACTTGTGCATAGGCGCATTATAAATACCCAATAAATAAATATATAAATACTGACCATACGTATAAAAACTTGGTATAGAAAGGCAAGTAAAATTATGAGAAAAAAAGGCAAAACACAGAGAAAACAGGGTAACAAAGATTTGGAGGAGGGAGGAAAGGGCGAGGGTTAAGTGGCCATTGGGGTGGAACCACAATTAAAAAATAAATACTAAATTTAAAAAAGACCAAAAGTTTCAGGAAGTTATGAAAACTGACATTTTGTAGAAAATACATGTGCCCACGCATGAGCGACTGCACCATGTGCAACTCTCTCCCTCCACAACACTGCGCGGAACTGGGCCTAATGTCAAAGAAGATCAAGAGAGTCTTGGCAATGCATGCTACATTCCTCTAAAGGCCTGCCACAGTGACAGAATTGTCACCTTCTATTATTGATTAGCAATCCCCTACTCATTTCTTCTCCCTTTTCTCATTACTGGCTTTAGCAACATGAACATCTGGAAATGTTACCATGCCAAGCTCAACGAATGAGAACGGCACTGGCCCGCTCTGTGGGCCAAGGCAAAAATATGCAACTTTCAAAGACACCACCACCAAGTCTATTGAGTTATATTCCCGTTACATAGATTAACAAAGTATAAGGACCAAGCAAGAGATACTGTGACAGGGTCATGTACCATACTGTGACAGGGTCATGTACCAGACCCTGCAAAAGGGGAGGCGGGACCCCAGTCCGCCTAGGGTGGGGAACTACAAGAGTGTTTACCAGAGAAAGTCCTGCCCCAAAGCTGCAGTGAAGTAGTTGGAAAGGCACCAGTATCTGTTCCCCTTGATGTTCATGGTTACGAATAATATACAAATTAATAGTACCAGTTGGAATCAGCAAACGCCTGCCTTACACTTTGCTGACTAGTATTCTCTCTTTTCCATTTCTTTTTAAACAAAACACCCAGAAACCCCAGCGACAAGAGATGAAACACCCGACTCACGAGAAAGATAAGCAGCGAGGAACCCCGAGATGACAGAGTATCACTTTCTGAGCACGGGCAACAAAGATGCTTCACTGCATCAGAAAACGTACACTGAAGTCAACAATGACTGCACCTAGCTGCCATAACGGAACACCAGCAAGCACGTGTTGAGGAAACAGGCATGGCTTGAAGGACATTTTATATCTGCACACCCGTGTAATCCGGCCCCTGGAGAAAAGTCAGATAGAGATTGCTGAGGGAACCATGTGAGCATGCTAGACAATGAAAAGCGGTGAGGAGGGCAAACAAAATGAAGGGCACTATTAAAAGGAGCAAGCAGAATGGGGGAGTGGCCTCAACGGGGAGACCATCCAGTGGAAGAGCAGCATCCATTACCTTGGTGTGACCCTAGACAGAAAACCCAACTGGGAAACCCATATCGAGAATACTCAGCAGAAGGCAAAAGGAAAGATGGCAGCACTGTATCCACTCCTGAAGCCGAAGTCCATGCCCCTCTGTAAAAAGATCAACGTCTACAAGGCGATCATCAGACCAACCCTGACATATGCCTCCCCAGCATGGGTGACCTGCCATGAGCGACACTGGAAGAGTCTTCAGATAGTCCAGAACAAGGCCCTGCGGATATTGTCTGGATCTACAATCTTCACAAGGACAGCTGACCTTCACAGAGAACTGGACATCGAGTTGTTGGACGAATATCTAGCGAAGCTGAGTAAGAACTTCTGCCAAGGATTGGACCAGAACCAAACCCTCTAATCAGAATACTCACTGCCACCACTGCAAACTCCTTCGACCGCTACCCTCGGCCCATCACGGTGAAGACCCTGTGAAACCAGCCCTACTGTGACAAGTCCACACAGACCAAGAAGAATCCTAACCCACGACTACATACTCAACCCAAGAAGATGGAGTAATGATGCTCAAGCCTCGGTATCCAAAAATCACTGCTGATGGATAAAATCTATCAGCAAGAAGAGGAAGACGAGAGAGGGGGGTTGGGGGTTGTTCAGTTGAGGTCCAGTGGAGAGGAGGCAGACCAGGACACCAGGCAGAGGATGGGCTGTGAAGCTGAACGTGGAAGAGACTAAAAGAGTGCTTGTCAGGTGACTTATTTGATGTGAGAGAAGGTGGTAATTGAGTGCGACAGTGTGTGTTTGGGGATTGTAAGCTATACGTGAGGGTAGTGTAAGCATAGAAGGATAAGTGAGTGGGAGTGAGAAGTGAGAGTGAGAAGTGTGAATGATAAAGTAAAACAGGGTGAATGTACGTGGGATAAGAAGTAGGAACGAGAGTCGAGAGTAGTGGAGGGGAGATAGTAGTGGAGAGGTTGTGGAGAGGGGAGAGTAGAGGAGAGGGGAGAGTAGTTGAGAGTGGAGAGTAGAGGAGAGGGGAGAGCAGTGGAGAGTAGAGGGGAGAGGAGAGTGAGAAATATAGAGGGAGAGTGAGTAGAAGAGAGGAACAAACATAGGGAGAGAAATAGAGAGACAGAGTAGGTGGGAGTTGTATTAACATCGGAGGGACAGGAAAGGGAAGGATGGGAGAGAGAAAGAGTGTGAGAGAGAGAGGGAAAGAGTGTAGAGTGGTAGGAGGAGGGAGTAAGATAGCAGAAGTAAGAGAAGGGAAGGCAAGAACACCAGGGACAGCAACGTGAGGGTGTGAAAGAGGGATAACAAAAGGAACTGAGCAGTTGAGAATGCACCACTTTCCACTGTGAGAACCAGACATAATCTGGGAAATATTAGGACAGGTTCCACCCAGAAAAACCCTGGAGGATGTGAGATAGAGAAGGCTGATGCCATTCGGCCCTCACTACAGTCAGTATTCCTGCCTGTAGGGGCTGGCGATCTCTAGTTGCCACTTGCCAGCCACTGGGATAGGGAAGTGTGGGCCAGAGTAGTTGCATGATGATCCAGGCAGGTGGGATTCTCAGTAGAGATGAGAAAGGGGTGGGCAGCCTTCAGAGTGGCCTATATTTTCCGCACACCATCCAGCTTCAGCCTCATTTGGCATTTGTAAAATAACACCCTTGAACTATCTTCTGTAGTACTGGCCTTCTTAAAGTCATATGTGGCACTACTCAATGCTGGTTTAATCTGAGATGGCTGTATATATCTGCAATGTTCTAAAACTGAGAGCAATGTTTGTAGCAGGAAATGTGCAATAATTCCTGGTCTACTGCATTATCAAACTGCAGCACCGCTTTGTACATGAGGCGGGACACCGATGATCTGAAAGGGGGAGTAATGTTCTTATGGCAGTATGCAATAGTTATGAGAGTGCTTTGTTGTCAGACTACATTGTTAACGGACACTGTATTAAGTTAAATAATAGCACTGTATAAAACCCATCAAGTGGAGAACTATCAAATATTTGACGAAAACGAACTTTATAGAAAAGCTGCGGCCATGCCGTGTGCAGACATGTGCAAATCTGAACAAAACGTTCTCACTCAAACTGCCTTATGTCATTCTCCATTGGCCCTTTTTAAACTCTCTCGCGTGGGTGGGCCCTGCTACGAAGGGAGGACATTCCAGGCAGCCGCCTGGGCCACCAGTGCCAGAAGGGAACCAGGAGGGGCCAGACTGAACTTACACAACCAACTTATATTTCCCCAGAGAAAGAAAAGCGGGAGGGGAGGGCATCAAAATGACGCACTTCCTGAACGGCCTGGATCCCGCCTGAATGCTCACCGACTGGAACGCCTGTACGCCGACTGGGATGGATTGGAATGTCTAGTGTTTCGCTTGTATGGTTGTGAAAACCTGACAACAATCTAATTTAATTAAGGCTAAACACTGGCGGGCAGTTCACCGAGGTGACGAGTCCCACAATCCCAGACAGCGGGTCACCTAAGGAAAGGAGGACTGGTGCATGGAGACTGAAGCATATAGATAAAGCGGACATTACAATACCATGAGTCTGCACAGTGCACAATTAGACGATCAATCTTACACTTTCACTGCTCTGTTTCTCAAATAGTTTTGGCTTGGTTTTTTGTTTTTCTTCCACTCAGCTTTAATCTATACAGCCACTAATCATTGTTTCCTGGTGACGTGTTTCCACAACGGACAAGAAGCTGGCTTTGTGGGGCTTCCACTTCATGTTTTCTTTTATACTCTTTGTAGCTGCTGTCACTGACGATCCCCGCAACGATACGTTGTAACTATAGTTACAGCTCTTGCAGATATTGGCCCTCATTACGACCCTGGCGGAAAGGGGAAAACGATGGCGGAAATGCAATACCGCCATCGAATAGCGCTCGGTGCGACTATGACCCGTCACCGCAAAGTACGAAGCCATTAGCGACACCGTAGTGAACGCCAACGCTAACTGCACTAAGCACGCGCGCGCGCGCCATGCCAAACCGCAAACACCACCATGGTGCAACGGTACGCCAATTCCGACCCTAGCGGACATGTACCTAACGCCATCAGGCATGGCGGAATGGACCATTCCGCCATGGCGAGAAGTACGGCATCGCGAATCAACCGTAAACGGCCCCACTGAGTGCCTGTACACCGCTCCCTGCCCACAAAGTACAACTCCCTGTAGGTGCAATGAAGTCACAATGCAACCAGTGAAATGTACAAAGCACCCATGCATGCCAACGAACAAAAGCAACACAAGAGGGGCCAATGGGAGCTGCAGGTCACAGATGGCACGAATACAGAAGCCATCCCAATGGACATGACCACAGTCCCCCACCAAGAAACGCACGCAAACACAGGCACCTGTGACCAGCAACATTCCGAAATTCACATCATTCCACCAGTCCACCTGGCTGACCGCCATCTGTCACACAAAACCCAATCCCCCGCCCCTGAGCATGACAACATCCAAACTGTCATATAGGCAGCCCCCATCCCTGACCTCACGGGCTCAGTAGGCAAACGCGCCCAGCACAGTACCACGCAACTAAACCCCGAAGCAGGAACCCAATGCAGATCTCCTCACAATACATCGCCCCACATATAGGCACATGCCACATCACTTGCAAAGAAAAACGCTACACGGGCCAAATCAGAATAGAAATTTAATGCACAACAAAATCACCAAGCCCATACAGCCATCAGGCCATGAACTCCAAAACACATTTCACCATTGTGGGCTGCATCCGCAAGAAATGACCAGCCACTACTTGTGTGACGCCCTGTCCCATCATGGTACACAGAGCCACAATCACGTACGAAAAGGCAAAAAGGAAGCGCACACAACCGCAGGGCCGTCCCAATGGGGAGGCACTAGTCCAGCTGAAAGGCCGAAATGTTGCTCCGAGCCACCAGTACTGCGTAAGGGCATGTGGGCCACTGGCGATCGTCCCATAAGATCGTAATGCTGCTCCACCGATTAACACGAAGCAGCAGGTGTCGGGAGTAAAATCCATCTGCAGGAGTGGCATACAGATGGCAGTGGCAAAAGGGGAGGAGATACCTGTCAACCAAAAGAAAAGAACAAGAACAGAATGGCCATCAGAACTACATTCGAACAACTCACTTCAATGAGCACACGAAATCCACAGCCATATGCATGCTAGCCCACTCCAAAGGATCATCACCACCCCAAAGCCACTTGCGACTCATAACCATCTATACCTAGGTGTAAACACCATCACGAACGAGTGTACCTGTGCATGCGTCTGCCAAAACAGAATCCATCAGATGGGAATGTTAACGTGCATGGACACAAGTGTCTGAGGGCGCGTCGAGACAGGGAGGGCTCAACAAGGCCAGATAGACGATGGTCCCACTATGGCAGCCCTGCATCACATAGCGTAGGGGAGGCGGATAGATCCCAAGAAGCCCTGTACATGGCAAACTCTGCATCAAATCACCTGCCCATGCATCCATTCATCATTCCCTCATCCCGGGATCAAAACGCCTGAATAATTACTCACATGACATTAGAAACGTCCATTGAGTCTGTGCGTAATGCAGCCTGCTAAATCCACAGTGCCCCAGCCCGTAAATCCAGTGTTGTGAAGTAACATGTATTTGGGAATGGCCGGCCTCATCGCCCACGTAGCTATTGCGCATCCCAAACTATTCATATCAATCATTGCTCCCTCGCCATGGGCCCTGTCTCAAGGACATAGAACAATAGAACGTTATATTTGCAGTCAGACCTGTGGGCATCTCCTCGCCGCTAGCTGGAAACCGAAAGCGCCGCCCTTCGAATTCCTCATTTGCAACATCACGTCGAAAAGGCATCTGTGGCCGTTTGAAATCACTAATTATTCCATCGAGTGCGGCTGTGTGTGAAAATGGCAACTGCCTTCACCCACAAATGGGACGCCCCGCCCGTCGTTGCAACTCGGTACAGTGATGCATGAGGGCCCACCGTTACTCGAGTACTACGTTCCACTGACCCTTCACAAGTCCGTTCGCGACTGCACAGATAGTATGGGAAACAATGGGACCACAGCAGAATGAACATATCAACCAATCTTACACGCCCATCGGGTACAAATACATGATTGCAATAGCAAGATACCATTCCCCGAATTGCAGCGTAGTGCGCGGGACGTGCTCGGCCAAAGGGGAGAGCAGTTTGCACAGGTGGAATGAATCACCACAGGTGGAGGCCATACAGCCTGAAAACACATAAATTGCACAGCCAGTCTCCTCCCACAACCACAGCGAAATGCTACCGGCAGGACTCGCGATGTTGGCCCTGGGGGACCTGATAGCACTGCAAGTGCTCCGACTCCAAGAAGAAGACGAACAACAACTACAACCGGCCGCACGGAGGAGACGCAGGAGGAGGAGGAGGCCAAGGCAGGGCCAGCAAGGGCCGCCAGCACAGCCACTACCACCACGCAGGCAGCCCGCAATCCCACGCCTCCGAGCACATCCGTTCAACCTCACTGATGAGCAGATCCACACCCTCTACCGTCTGGACCGGGACACCATAGCCGCCATTGTGGACATGACACAGGCTGACCTAGTCAGCATGATAGATAGCCCAACCGCAATCCCACCCCTACTGAAGGTGGTGTCTGTACTCCACTTCCTGGCCACAGGCACCTACCAGCACACAGTCGGACAGTTGCATGGCATTTCTCAGCCACTGTTCTCACGGACACTATTCCAAGTGCTCGATGCCCTCCTGCAGCACGCAGACGACTACATCTCCCTACCACGCTCGGAGCAGGAAATAACCAACACAAAAGTGGGATTCCATGCACTTGGCGGCATACCGGGTTGCATTGGTGCCATCGACTGCACCCATGTTGAATTGGTCGTGCCACATGCCATGGAGGCCCAGTACCGCAACCGAAAACAATTTCATTCCCTGAATGTACAAATGGTGTGTGACTCCAACAGGATCTTTACGCATTGTTGTGCCCGATTCCCTGGATCAACCCATGATTCCATGGTCTTGAGGAACTCTACCATACCACGCTACATGGAGCGACACGCAGGGAACAGATCCTGGCTACTCGGTGAGTCTCATTGCATGCATGATGATGTGGGGTATGTGATTTGGCAATGTACTGGCAGGAAGGGGGGGGGGTGTGCGTACGTATCAATGGCATCCCACATCCTACGTTTCTCGTCCACATACAGGTGATGCTGGATATCCACTGAAGAGATGGCTCCTCACACCAGTCCGGAACCCACGGGACCAGCATGAGGAGGACTACAACCATGCCCACTCACGTACCCGTGTAGTCATTGAGCAGGCATTCGGCCTACTGAAGGGCCGTTTCCGCTGCCTCAGCAGGTCTGGCGGGGCACTCCTGTACCGCCATGAGAAGGTTGCAAAGATGGTGATGGCATGTGTCATGCTCCACAACATGTGCGTACGTAGAAATGTGCCCATGCCCCCTGACGCAGAACTGCAAGCACCGGATGATGGTCATGATGAGGGTGGGGATGTGGCAGCACCTCAAGGAGTCTGCGAGGCACCGGAGGCCCGTGACATTCGTCAGCATCTCATTGATGTATGCTTCTAGCACTCATGCCTGGTGGCTGATACATGGACACGGGACACGTGGCACTGTGTGTGTCTGGAACATGCACGAAATGGACTGTACGCCTATGATGGCCTAGTACACAAAGATCAATGTCCACACATCTCATTGGTTGATTGTGCACTGTTTATGGCATATGTGATATCATGTTGTACACCCTATCGACCCGCCACCCAAGTGAGCCCAACACACCCCCTCCACCCTCCTACCTCCCCCCCGAACACCAGTGTTCAAAGATGCTCATTGTCAGTGGGCTGTCGCTATTGCATGCCCCCTCTGCGGGTATCAGGGGCACCCCTGCCTGTGGAGCGCCGGGTCCTCCCAGATCTACGTTGGGGGCTGCCCTGGACGGAACTTGCAACGGATGATGTGTCTGCCTGCTCACGTCCATGCATGTCCCTAAGGGTTTGCGAGAGCTCAGTGAGCACACGGCGCACTGCGGCAAGTTCGGCACATACGTCTTTGGACGTCGCATGCAGTTCCCCCCTCAGGCTCTCGGTGCTTCTCTCAATTTGTGACCTTAGCGTCTCTGTGCCTCTCTCCATTTCTGCCCTAAGTGTCTCAGTTGATGTTTCTATGTCTGCCTTGGTGCCCCCACATTCATCGGCATGGTCCTTGAGGAGTGTGGCCAGTTGCTGCTGTTGTTCGATCAACTGGTCGAGGGACTGTTGCCTCTGCTGGGCCATGGCCATTTGCGGGGGTGTCGCAGAGGGGCTGTTGACCTCATGTTGCCTTCCCACAGGGCTTGGGGGGGATGGCCAGTCGTCGTCTTGTGGGTGCCCCTGCGTGGTATCCTCATGTTGTACGGGATGGGACAGACAGGGGGATTGGGACAGGTCATGGATGGATCTGACTTCGGCATCCCCGTTTTCTGTGTCCGAGCATGCTGCCATCAATGGGGTGTTACCTATGGTGCTGCTGCCACCAGAGGCAGTGCCTTCTGTGGCATCCATTGGGGGGACCTGTGGTGGTGGTGTTGTGGGCATGCTGGCTGCTGGGGTGCCTGTTGATGTCCCCTCCTGTGTGCTGCCACCTGATTTGTGCTGCTGCCGTGTCTTGATGCGTGCAGCTGAGGTGGAGGGTCTCTGGCCGTTGGTCTTGGCCCTCTTTGCAGGTGTGCTGGTAGGGGTGTCCTGTTGCTCGTCGTTTGGATCGGACCCTGTGGTGGAGTTAAGGAGAGCGAGGGTTATTGATGGGTCTGTGGGAATTGGAATGGCATAGTATCACATGCTTTGGGGTGGTACCTGAGGGTGTTTTGGGTCGGGGCCTTGGAGGTGCATTGATTTGTGTGTGGAGTGAGGGTGCAGTTGTTTGGCAGCCTGCAGTTAGGGTGTGCCTGCTGCACGTGTAGTGCGTGTTTTAGGGGTTTTTAATTATTTATGTATTTATTGTGGTTTTTAACGTGCGCTATCAGGCCGATGTGTGTGGACGTTCTCCTGGACATGTGTTTCTGTTGCACTATGTGGACGCATGGTACTTCACATGGATGGACTGTGTGGATTGTTTTATCTGGCCCACCTACCTGAATCTTCGGATGTCTGCACTCCTTTCTCCATCCCTCCGACTCCCTCAATGCTCTCCATTCCGATGGTGGAGGCACAGATTTCTTCCCAGGGGGTCAACTTGATGGGTGATTCAGGACCTCCCCCGGTGGCTGTGGCAATGTTGCGGTTGGCAGAGAGTATGCTGCGGACGCGTATCCGCAGGTCGTCCCATCGCTTGCGGCATTGCTGTGGGGTGCGGGGTGCGGTCCCCACCGCACTTACCCGCTGTGCCACCAGAGCCCATATGGCCTTCTTGTTTGCAAGTGCCGTCCTGGTCATTTGCGTGGAGAAGACCACGGCAGCATTCTCCTGGAGGGTCTCTGTTAGCACGGTGAGTTCCTCACGGGAGAAGTGGACCTGCCGCTTGCGGTCGCACGCTTTCTTCGCTGCTTTTCCCATTTTTCTTGGTTTCGCTAGGGTGGTTGACGGGGTGGGGTGTGTCTCAGGGTAGTGTTTTTAGTGGTTGTGTGGTTTTAGTGTATTTATAGGTGTACGCCGGGATGTTTCCCGTTCCGGGCCCGTGTTTTAACTTCCGTTTCCGTATATTTCCGGCCACCGTACTTTCCGGTAGGCGCACACTGCGGTGACCGCTAAGAGGGGTGGCGGTATTGCACCTGGGGCGCCGTACGGCGGCGGTGTGGGCCGTTTTGGGGTCTTTTCCGCCATCGCGGACTTTGCACTTCCGCCATGCCGTGGTGCTCGTGCCCGATGGGTCGGAATGAGCCGCACTTTGCTCCTTCGTGCAATGGCGGAAACGCTATTTACGCTTTGGCGCTCCGGTCAGTCGATTTCCGCAAGGGTCGTAATGAGGGCCATTGAATATAAAGAAATGGGGATTGGTTTGTACATTACACACGGAAAACGGATTTTTTGCATGGTACTAATGTAGTAACCACTAAGGTGAATGTGTGGTCAGCGAATGGTGCTACACTGAGACCTATACAGTGATATTAATGTGTTGATTTATATAGTGCTTCATGTCACCTTCCTCCATCTTCTAAGCACTGTAATAAAAATATCACTATTATCAGCCACTCGTGGTACTCAATTTACCAGCCTGAGTGGGTTTGCGTCCAAAAACCTGAGTCAGCCCGACCGTGGTATCAGATCCATCATACGTGGCATTGTCCTGTTCCCATGGAGAGCGTGTTGTGCTTGAGCTATCCTCTTAACTGGGAGGAGAAGCGTCCTCATATCTTCAGATAGCAAGAAAAAAACACTCCGATCAGGGTGTACTTTAGAACATTGTTTGCACGGCTAATCCGTAGTTAGTCTGTCTAGAGCATAGCTATTTATAGAATTGAGGTGTTACATTTTGTGAGAAGAGGCAGTCTGGCCACTATGGACTGACCTTCAAGTGTTAACTCATCTCACAAACCAATGGAACAACGTGGCTTTCTAATACGTTTCCATCACAACTGCCCCAGAGCTTGTACTAAGCCAGACACCTGTAAGTGAAACTATATGAAAGGATACATTGGTTTTTGGAATGTTAAATTGGAAAGGATCAATATGATGCAGGTTAAGCGAACCCCAAAGGTTTACCCCTCTGCGGCAGACCTATTTCTACTGAATGGGGTCGTCAGAATATATGTATACAAAACGAAGGGGTAGGGACTAACAAATGTAAACAATACAGTGACCATCTCGTATTCCTACCTACTGCTCAGTCCTGAAAAAATGGACCTAGTAGTCGAAACCTGAAATCTCATATTCAATGTATTGCATTTTCATATCATAATTCAACATAGTACAAATCTAAAAAAAATCTATAAAAAAACATCTAAGAACACTCACAGGCTTGTTTTCAAAAACAAAAATCAGAACACAAGATACATGAACACATTGCTCACAATAAACTCCGGAAAAACATCATACAAAGACACAATAGGACAAATAATAATTGCACCCTATTGATCCATTTGGTGTATCCACACTCATAAGCCTGACATTTTTCTGTCCCTAATCTTTAATCGAGTTTCTGGTTCTTGTATCTTGGGTATTATTATTCATATTAAGAACACTTTCTGAAATTGCGATCCCAACATGCAAACAATCAAGGGAATAAAAAAGTAAGAGTGAGAGAAAACAAAAGTCACCAACAAATTCATTAAAGATATTCATTCATCTATAAATACCAACATTCAAACCACCAAATTGGAAAGGACTCCATGGATCATCGTGAGTTCAAGAACTACCACCATATGGAGTTTATGTGAACTTATACATGTCTAACATAGGAAGCTTTTGATGTTCAGTGGCTTCACACTTTTTTGAGGGTCTCACGTGGATTTCCATGTTTGGGTTTACATAGAAAGTATTAGTTCTCGTGCAGACCAAATGCAAGTCCAAAAACCTGAAGAGTTATTTCCTCATCACTGAAAAACTGAGATCGTTTAATTGGTCTGTTTCATCCACATTTTGCATTCTGATTGGTGGACTGTATCTGGGCTTTCTGAATGGAGCAATAGAATGTTGTTCAACCACTAAGCACTATTGAGCAGGCAGTACATTGACATCCGGAGCTTCATTTGTCACATTGTTCCACAACGGAGGAAAGTAGGATCCATTATTTATTCTACATCTCTCCATTTGACAGGCACCCTTATTTGTATTATCTCTTTTCTACTGAGTCCCCCTGAGCAGAAGCATTTGGGTGCCCACCCCTTCAAATCACCTTTTCCTGTGTGCGTGTGTGTGTGTGTGTGGGACTGGCAGAGAGCATTAGCAGGATTTGGAAGGACACTGAGGAGCAGCACTGGAGGCTTCTGTTCAAGCAGTGTTCTCAGCCGCATGGTCAGAGTCCGACAAAATGCCAGTCGCAAATTTGCACAGTTATTTGGCATAAGGCAGCATGGATAGTTTCCTGAAGATCCCGCAAGTGTACTGATGGCACACGCAAGCTCTCACTAGTGCTCTGTACACCTGAGGATAGTTTCACCCTAACCACCATGAGCAGTGTTACGTAAGATGGGTAGTGCAGTCGGTTGAAGGAGAGGTGGGTAGGCAGCCCAATTGACTATATGCCATCAGGGTCAAACTGGGACATAAAATCGGTCCGGGCACCAATGAAAAAGTGGCCCGCAGTCACACATTACAATTCAGAATAGACTGAGCACAACCCAAGGGGTGTATTCAGTAAAATATGTTGCAAGTAATGCATTTGAAATCAGATTTGATTAGTAACATTTGTTAAAAGCGATATATTAACTTGGGAAACTGACCTACTGTAAAGGCTGGAGGAGGTGTCTGTACTTCTGCTCTCTATATGGTAGAGGAGAGCCACAGCGGACCCCAGCCAAGATTCTCTATTATTGGTACGTGGTCGAGGAGTCAAGGCCTAGCTTCTCAGGAGGTGATGCAGGCTGGGTCTTAAGTACATTGTAGTCCCCAAGCACCCACAAAGGAATGTCCGCACACTGTATTAGTTAAAACACAGTCTTTATATAATTAATATTCAAGGTTATGTACAATATCACGATAACTCACTTTGTACACGTTTATCTATAATGGCAAATATACAGTTCTACGTGATACCACTATTACTATTAGATCTCTTTAAAGTGCATCAACTGTACGGTTAAATGTCATACAAATCAGTTCATAAAGGAAACCAACAATAGATATAAGAGGAAAGCAGTTGGTTAGAACAATTGGCAGAATACTGGCCCTGCTACCTAGACACAGTTCTGTGTGGAGATCCCCCCACCTGGGTAACCTGTAGAATAAAGATATATCACAAGCCCAGTCCATATATTGTTCACAAGAGTCTTTCCAATAGTTCAGCAACCCCAAAGTACCTGGTGTTGTAGAGTCTTTGTCGGGAAATCGACGGCCCTTCTTGAGTTCACTCCCTTTAAGGCAGGAGCCACGGGTCGTCGAACGTCCGGCGATGAACACGGTGAACTACGGCAGTGAAGTGACAGCTTCGTTCCTAGCGGTGCTCGTCGACGGGGAAGCGTAGACGTCCTGCAAGGAAGAAGGCGTGCGGGGCACCTCGATGTCGATAGTTCTGGACCGCAAAGAGTTTGAAGAACTGTGGCCCAGAAAGGGCGTCGAGTTATCGGCGTCTCTGTGGTCTTTGGCTGGCAGGAACCACACCGGTGGATGCCCCTCGTCGCGTCGACGGCCTGACCTTCTCCGGCAGGATAAGGCGGGCGTCGTTGCAGACGAGAGTGTCCTTGGATCAAATGAAGTTCTTAGGCAACGGGAGCATGGTTGCTCCGGTCGGCCACGGTGGCAGACAACAGCCGGGCACTTCTCTTTGGGATTCCGCGGCAGTCCCCATCTGCGGTCGGCACCCTGTTGTAGGTCTGTCTACCAGGGAGCTTTGGCAAAGATCAGCTGGTGCCCGATGGTCCCTCATAGCTCGGGAAGAGGGCACCTAACCAGGTCCTCTCTGGGTCAGTCCTTGGAGACACAGCAGCTTTCAGATCGACGAAGTGGAGCAGCAGCAAGACTTCTCTTCCAGCAGGGCTTCAAGGTTAAGCTTCAGTTTCAACTCCAGTTTCTCTTCAGCTTCTGAACACGAATTCTAGCAGTGAGAGGCCCCCAGATATACTAGTTGATCTCCCATTCATTCTGCTAGGTCACACTCAGGCAACCAATCGGTCAGAAGGGCATTCATAGAGGCAGGCAGCCAATCAGGTGCATAGTGCATTCAGGCCATTCACTTCTCTCCAGACACGCACAACAAGTTATGTGTATTGGGACAAGTACCCAGCCATTCAACACTCCACACTGCATTCAAACCATTTTCGGGCAGGGCTGTCTCAGTCATTGTGTAAAACACCAGAAAACAGACATCCACAACAAGAAGTGCATATTGGTCACACACTCCATTCACCCAGGTCCCACCCACAGGCGTACCCACAACATACAGTCACTGGTAAGGCTCCCAGGACCTTGGGAAAACAAGGTAACAGGCAATAGAAAGCAAGAGGCCACAGGGGCCATCTTGTTTCCCATCAGGAATCAACTGATTCCAATGCTAGGGCCTGGGTATCCCAAAATGGAGGATACTCATAGCACCTGTCAAATTCAGCATGGAGCTGCCACCAGCCCATACCCTGCTCTGTGGGCCACACACAGGTGCCCAAAAACATAGGTGCCAAAAACATACACTAGGGGCACAGGGTTGTACCCCCACCCATGGGTGCCATAAGGGTATCCCATGGGTCTGTACACCAAACCAAAAGAGAGAGCTGCACCGCCAGGAGTCCCACAAGAACTCCTGCACAGAAAACACAATAGAACACATGATAAAAAGCAGTAAAAAATAAGGATACGGAGGCCCTGTCCCTCCGATGCATTTCCAGCATCACAGTGCCCCCCCCCCCACAGACTGAGGTTAGGGTGCCTAATCTCCTACGAGATAGACACCCTCATCCAGACATCAACGTACCTTCTGGAAAGGCCATCTGCATTATCGTGACTCTTCCCTGGTCTATGCTCTATGGTGAAGTCTAGCCCTTGCAGGCTAATGGACCACATGAGCAGTTTCAGGTTCTAGGCCTTCATCTGCATAAGCCCCATTAGGGGTTTATGATCTATTTGGACCCTGAAGGTAGACCCTGTAAGGTAGGGCCTAAAACGCCTAAGGCTCCAAACTATGCTAAAACATTCCTTTTCAACAGTAGCCCACCTAAGTTCTCTACCCTTGAGTTGTCTACTGATGAATATGATAGGATGTTCCCTCCCTTTGTCATCTAACTGGGACAAGACAGCTCAAATTCCAGTGTTGCAGGCGTCAGTTTGAACGATAAAGGGCTTGCTATAATTAGGCGCACACAACACAGGTGCCCTACACAGACCTTCTTTCAAGCCATCAAAGGCCCTCTGGCAGTCTTCAGTCAAATTAACCTACCTAGGCTGTTTGGGTGAAGTCAGAGCTGTCAGGGGTGCAGCTATGGTTCCATAGTCTGCATGAAATTGCGGTAATACCCAGTGAGGCCCAAAGTCATGTACATCCTGTACTTTACTGGGGAGAGGTTGGATTTGACCCCCTCCCACCTCATGACCAAGATACGTGACTTTCCCCTGAGCTATCTGGCACTTGGTGGACTTGATAGTGAGGTTAGCCCTTTGCAAGGCCTGCAACACGTTATCCAGATGTGTCAAATGCTCTTGCCAGATGGAACTGTGGACGGCAATGTCGTCTAAGTAAGCCACACAAAAGGCTTCCAGCCCACTGAGCGCATGATTGACCAATCTCTGGAAGGTGACAGGGGCATTCTTCAACCCAAAAGGCATGACCCTAAACTGGTAGAGTCCCTCTGGTGTTGAGAACGGCATCTTATCCTTGGCTTGGTCCGTCAGAGCTATTTGCCAATAGCCTGAGGTAAGGTCAAAGGTGCTCACAAATTTTGGCAGCACCTACGGTGTCCACAATCTTAACAGCCCTGGTCAATGGGTGCGTGTCAGTTTTGGTGACGGCATTGACTCCTCGGTAGTCCACACAGAACCTTTAATCCTTGGTACCTACCTGGGAACTTGACTTGGGGACAAGGACCATGGGACTGGATCAGGGACTGGTTGAGGGTTCAATAACACCCAGATCCAACATCTTGGCGATCTCAGCCTGGATGTGGTTCTTAACGGTATCTGACATACGGTAGCACCTGCTTTTGACAGGCACACTGTCACCAGTGTCAATTACGTGCCTACACCACGGTGTAAGGCCTGGTGTCAGTGAAAACAGAGAGGCATACTGCCGCAGCAAAGCCCTGCCGGCCTTCTGCTGCTCTGTTGTCAGATCTGGAGAGAGATGTACTCCCTCCACTGAGCCATCCTGAGGGTTGCTATGCAGCAAATCAGGAAGGGGCTCACTCTAATCCTCTTCTTGCTCTGAAGCTAGCAAGATACATGAGACTTCTGCTCACCTATGGAAAGGCTTGAGCCTGTTAAGATGGAATACCTGAGTGGCTACCCCAGGGACTCCCATGTCAACCAGATAATTGCCTTCGCCCATCTTGGAGATGATACTGAAGGGTTCAGTCCACTTGTCTGCCAAAGCTCTAGGCTTGGTAGGCTCCATCACAAGGATTTCATGTCTTGGAGTCCAATCCACTTGCGAGGCATTAAGATCATGTCAGTACTTATTCAATTCCTGGCTGGCCTTGAGATTTTCTGTTGCCTGACCCATCATCTGTGTCATCCTTTGCTTGAGGCCTAACACATAGTCCCCCACTTGCTTGGTGCGACCTGGAGGGGTGGCCTCCAAACTTCTCTGATCAAGGCAAGGGGCCCTCATACGGGATGTCCAAAAAATAACTCAATGGGGCTGAAACCAAGACCCTCTTGAGGTACCTCTCTGTAAGTGAACAGCAGGCATGGCAGGAGGAGATCGCATTTCCACCTTAGGGGCTCTTCCAAAGCGCCTAGCATGCCCTTGAGAGTTTTGTTAAATCTCTCATCCAGACCATTGGTCTGGAGATGGTAAGAGGTGGAGAACTTGTAGGTTACCCCGCACTCTTTCTACATGGTTTTCATGTAACTAGACATGAAGTTGGATCCTCTGTCAGAGACAACATCCTTAGGGAATCCAACCTGGGTAAAAATGCCCAGGAGAGCCCTGGCAACCACCTTGGCAGTAACAGTCCGAAGGGATATAGCCTCAGGGTACCTGGTGGTATGATCAACCAAGACCAGGATGAACCGATGTCCACCTGAAGTGGGAGGGTCAAGGGGACCGACAATGTTTATGCCCATCCTCTCAAATGGGTGCCAACCACCGGCAATGGCTGCAGTGAGGCAATGACACTGCCTCCAGTCTTGCCCAAGAACTGACAAGTTGGGCAGGTTCTGCAGTGGGACTCCACTTCTACTCCCATCCGAGGCCAGTAGAAATGGGCAGAGAGCCTCTGCTTAGTCTTCTTGGTACCAAGATGACCAGCTAAAGGCACCTCATGAGCCAACTGCAGCAGGAACGGCCTGTAAACCTGGGGTACAACCAACCTCTTGAGGGCACCCGGTTCAGGCTTAGTGGGCTCACTGACAAGGAGCTCACCCTCCCAATAGATCCGGAATGTCCTAGTCACTTCTCTCTGTTCCTGGGACAGGGCCTGTTTCCTCAGGCCCTCGAGAGAGTGGCACTCTCTCTGTCCCTTACAGAAGTCTGCCGGGGAGGGTCCCCCTTTAGACAACAGGCATTGAAGGTCAGGGTGGTTCTCCGGGTTGAGAACCTCTTCCACAGGAGAGTCTTCTGTCTCTTCTCCCTCAGGAGTTGAGTTTGGGTTTTCCACCTGACCCAGCCCGTCTGGGGCATGGATCCCAATGGGTGCTGTAGGAACAGCAGGAAGAGAAGACTCCCCCTTCACAGAGGTGGCCTTCTTGTTCTTCCGTCTTCTTGCCTTAGGCCTCGCCTTTGGCTCGGGTACCTGACTCACAGCCAGACCCTGTGTCACCTGTAACCTAGTGACTGCAGCAGCAGTCAGGGGGAGACCATCCAAGATCAACCCCAACTCCACTAGATCATTACTTAACAGAATGTTAGCAGGGACATTGTCCTGAACCAGGACAGGAAGCTTTGCTGTCTTGTCTCCAATCATGAGTGTGACTAAGGCTACAAGCGATAATTTGGGAGGCCCACCAGCTAACCTGGTGGTTCTCAGAGGAGCACCTACATAGTCCTCTGGCTTGAGCAGGGTTATGTCCACCACTGTCATGCTTGCCCCAGTGTCTCTCAAACCAGTAGAAGGCTGGCCATTCAAGAGGACACTTCTCAAAAACCTACGGGTGTTCTGTGGGATAGTCACCAGTACTTCTGCGTACTGGTCCCAGGCCCCAAAGGACACTAAGGAAATCTCTACAGGAGCACCAAATGTGATCCCTGTAGAGGAGGGGAGGACAGTGTCCTCCACCTCAGACATGGGGTAAGGGTAGGTCAGGCTAACAGCCTGGACTCCAAGTACCTTACCTTTACACTTGGGGTCACCCATCTTGTGATCCAGAGCCCCACAGTCCCAACAAGTGCCAGGAATGCGGGGTACGGTACTGGAACCACTGGGAGCCTGCTTTGCAGCAGATGGACCAGTACTCTTATTCCCACCCACAGATGACTTATTCCCACTAGATTTTTGGGTCTTAGGAGAGGACATTTTTGGTTTACTCGACTGTGATTGCTTCTGGGACTCCTCAGCTTTCTGAGAGGTCCGCTTTTCTTTGTCATTGTCCTTCCCACTGGAGTCTCCACTCTAGCTTTCTCTAGCTGGATTCTTTGGGGCCCATTGTCCCTATCTTTGAGTATCACTTGATGTGCCAACTCCTCTTTCTTCAACTCAGCTTCTGTTGCCAACTTTTTGTATTGAAAGGCTAACTGTTCCCGTTGTAGCTCCAATTTTAGAAGTTCACTCTTCAGGGCTTCCCCCTGAAGAGCAGTGCTGGGGTTTGGAACAGAGGCAGCAGGAATGGTGGCATTCCCAGAATTAGATTCAGCAAAACCCCCAGGGGCAGAGTCCTCATTGGTTGCATCCCCCCTTCAAGAGTTTCACCATGAGTCTGGTAGTCCACCAGGGCAGCTATAAGGTCAGCCCTAGACTTATCCACAAAGTCTAACTCTCTGGCTTCATAAGTACTCTGGAGAGCCTCTAAGCTCATCCTAGTCAATTTACCATTTGCAATAGACTCCATTGCTTGTAATGCAGTTATATTGTACACAACTAAACCTCAATTTAACAAAGTGCAGATATTTTGTAAGCTGCACGGTTATACACTGATTCTTAAAACCATAAGCATCCCACCGCTGCCACCAGTGTAAAGACTGGAGGGGGGTGTCTTTACTTCTGCTCTCTATATGGTAGAGGAGAGGCACAGAGGACCCCAGCCAAGATTCTCTATTATTGGTAGGTGGTCGAGCAATCAAGGCCTAGCTTCTCAGGAGGTGATTCAGGCTGGTTCTTAAGTACAGTGCAGTGCCCAAACACCTATAAAGGAATGTCCGCACACTGTATTAGTTAAAACACAGTCTTTATATAATTAATATTCAAGGTTATGTACAATATCACGATACCTCACTTTATACTCGGTTATCTATAATGGCAAATATACAGTTCTACGTGGTACCACCATTACTATTAGATCTCTTTAAAGTGCATCAACTATAGGGTTAAATGTCATACAAATCAGTTTGTAAAGGAAACCAACAATAGATATAAGAGGAAAGCAGTTGGTTAGAACAATTGGCAGAATACTGGCCCTGCTACCTAGACACAGTTCTATGTGGAGATCCCCCACCTGGGTAACCTGTAGAATAAAGATATATCACAATCACAAACCCAGTCCATATATTGTTCACAAGAGTCTTTCCAATAGTTCAGCAACCCCAAAGTACCTGGGGTTCCTCGTCGGGAAATCGACAGCCCTTCTTGAGTGCGGTCCCTTTAAGGCAGGAGCCACGAGTCGTCGAATGTCCGGCGATGAACACGGTGAATTACGGCGGTGCAGTGGCAGCTTTGTTCCTAGCGGTGTTCGTCGATGGGGAAGCATAGTCATCCTGCAAGGAAGAGACTTGCGGGGCACCTCGATGTCGATAGTTCTGGACCTCAAAGAGTTTGAAGAACTGTGGCCCAACAAGGGCGTCGAGTTGTTGGCATCTCTGTGGTCTTTGGGTGGGGGGAAACCCACCGGCAGATACTCCTCGGCACGTCGACGGCCTGGCCTTCTCCGGTGGGATAAAGTGGGCGGCGGTGCAGGCGAGAGCGTCCTTGGATCAAATGAAGTTCTTAGGCAATGGGAGCACGACGCTGGTGGACAACAGTCGGGGTGCTTCTCTTTGGGATTCTGCAGCAGTCCCCGTCTCCGGTCGGCAGCCTGTCATAGTTCTGTCTACCAGGGAGCTTTGGCAAAGATCAGCTGGTGCACAATGGTCCCTCATAACTCGGGAAGAGGGCGCCTAACCAGGTCCTCTCTGGGTCAGTCCTTGGAGACACAGTAGCTTTCAGATCGACGAAGTAGAGCAGCAGCAAGACCTTTCTTCCACCAGGGCTTCAATGTTAAGCTTCAGTTTCAACTCCAGTGTCTCTTCATCTTCTGAACACAAATTCTAACAGTCAGAGGCCCCCAGATATACTAGTTGATCTCCCATTCATTCTGCTGGGTCACACTCAGGCAACCAATTGGTCAGAAGGGCATTCATGCAGGCAGGCAGTCAATCAGGTGCATAGTGCATTCAAGCCATTCACTTCTCTCCAGATACTCACAACAAGTTATGTGTATTGGGACAAGTACCCAGCCATTCAACACTCCACACTGCATTCATACCAGTTTCGGGCAGGACTGTCTCAGTCATTGTGTAAACCAGAAACCAGACATCCACAACAAGAAGTGCATATTGGTCACACACTCCATTCACCCAGGTCCCACCCACAGGCGTACCCACAACATACAGTCACTGGTAAGGCTCCAGCCAGTCTGGCCTGGACTTCACAACAACACCATATATGCAACTTCTACCCAACAGCCAGTCAGGGGGAAGGGACAGAGTCAGTGCTTCCCAGGACTTTGGGAAAACAAGGTAACAGGCAATAGAAAGCAAGAGGCCACAGGAGCCATCTTGTTTCCTATCAGGAATCAACTGATTCCAATGCTAGGGCCTGGGTATCCCAAAATGGAGGATACTCAGAGCACCTGTCAAATTCAGCATGGAGCTGCCCCCAGCCAATACCCTGCTCTGTGAGCCACACACAGGTGCCCAAAAACATACACTAGGGGCACAGGGTTGTACCCCCACCGATGGGTGCCATAAGGGTATCCCATGGGTCTATACTCGAAACCGAAAGAGAGAGCTGCACTGCTAGGAGTCCCACATGAACTCCTGCACAGAACACACGACAGAACACACGATAAAAAGCAGTAAAGGACAAGGATACGGAGGCCCTATCCCTCCGATGCATTTCCAACATCACACCTACTCTGGTCAAAAATGTGACCC
This sequence comes from Ambystoma mexicanum, assembly GCF_040938575.1. NCBI lineage: Eukaryota > Metazoa > Chordata > Amphibia > Caudata > Ambystomatidae > Ambystoma > Ambystoma mexicanum. The sequence goes on from NC_090922.1 coordinate 414,635,677, forward strand.
AATCTGGCCAAAATCACTGGCCTATACTAGAATCCTGGGTTGCCACTTTGGTAATTGCCAGGTATGATAGTCTTAGCCTGTATGCCAGGCATTGTCTGCTGCCCCCTCCCCCATCACCATCATGGCAAGTAAGTGATTCATCTGTTCACAACAGTAACTCAGAAAGTGTGCACACCTGCAGTCTACGATGTGATCAATCGTGAAGAGAAATTGTTGGACTGTGTTTTGTTTTTTCGTGTGTCCTTTTTCCTGGCCAGTGGCAAAATAATTGAATATTAATGTTTTTTCTATACTGTCAAAGCCACTGCGTTTTTCTCAGAGACTTTCAGCTGTCACGGCTGAGCTGTGTGGCCCAGTTAACTCTCTGCCGAGGCCCTTTGATTTCATTTGCTAGAATGGACTGCACCCACCGTGTTCCTTGGCATGCAATCAGGCCTGGACTGGCCTATGGGGCAAGAGGGCAATGCCCGAACCAAAAAGGCAAAATACTAACCTGGGACCGTTTTTTGGTCAAAGGGAGCCACTTTTTTGGTCCATGTCGACCAGTTTTTATAAGTTAGTTCACCAGGTGGCTAGTAGTTTGGACCAGTGTTACTGAATAAATATTCTTTAAAATGCACAATTTGCATGACATTTGATCAAAAACCTCCCCCCTTGGAAACTACTCAAATGGTCTGTCACAAAAGTAATGAATTCCATTTGCAACTGTGGGCCACTTTTTTTATTGGTGCCTGAGCCAATTTTATTGCCCAGGCCGACCCTGTATGCAACGGGCGCTAGACATGGCCTGGTGCATTTATATGGCTTCCCCAAGGCCATATTCCCTCAGAGGAGATTTCATGAAGGCCTACTCCCCATGTCAAAACCATTCTCTGCCTCTAACATGAGAAGGGTGGCTGTGCTACCCGAAAAACCTGTTTTACATTGTCTAGAAGGTAGATCACCTTCCTCATATTGTCAAATGCTTGTCGGACATACACAAATCCAGCCTAGATCTTAATATCTATATTCAATAGTAGGCCTATATGAGTCACACAATTTTGGGTAGTTCCCAGTTTTTAGTATGAGGCTGATAGTCGCCTCTTTCATCAAATCTGTAGTCTCGCCAGTTTCTTAGAAATAATTGAATAATTCTGTAAGGGGCGATCACAAGTTCACGAGAGAAGGATTTATAAGAGAGCGGTTAGACTCTTCAGGACAGGCGCTTCATTTACTTTCAAAGAAGATATCGCACTGATCACTTTGAGCTTATGGCCCTTTAGGAACGTGCATATTCAATGGGTAGGATCACGCTAGAGTAATTCGAGTTCCAAATAACAGAGCACAAATAACACAAAGGGGGAGCCTGATTTCCAAGTAAACAGGGTGTGCCCTAATAATCAAGTTTTAACACAAAAGAAGGCAAAACACATCTGTGCAGTTATTCTAAGCATAGGCTTTTCATTCAAACAGTGGTCATAGAGGAAGGGGGACCAGAAGTACACCCACTAGTAGAGACACAAGGATAGCATGATTTTCTAACTAATACTGCCTATCTGGTAACTAATTCTAGATTGCGCTGATGTGACGCTTATCTAAAAGTGGATAGAAATACAAAAGAACAATATACTGTGTACTATGTACTTCTGGGCTCACTATCATGTAAGTGTTTGCCGAATTAGCCTCCAAGACCTCTCTCTTTCACGTAATTAAAAAGAAAACAACTATGTCTTTGTTCAGCTGCCTATTATAGGTACAAATCAATTTAGTAGCCTGTAGACTTACTGAACTTTTTCACTGGAGTCTCTAAGGTTAAAATAGTGTTCACTGTGACAATAGCATTAGTTTGCTATAATGCAGACACTAGCTCTGGGCTCTCTCTGGGTCCTTGTAACGTATTAAGGTCCGTGAGGAGATCAGAGCGAGAGCTGCTTCATTGGATGAGGATGCTAAAACCCCTAGTGCAACATCTGCTACCTACCTGTTTCAGTGGTATGGGTTTATTAAAACCACTTTCTTCAGGACAGTCTTCAAAAACGAACAGTGATATACTCACTGATATCTCAAAATGTGGTCAGGTGTTATATACATTACCACACGTCCTCTGTTGCCATATATGAGAGACTCAAGGTGGAACCCTGCAAAAAAAGAATGCAGGATCACGGCATTGTTGCAACACTAAATGAATTAGATAGGGTCAATGCACATCTGTCTGCATTCCCTAATCATACAATATGTTTAAAAAAACACCATCCAGTGACTGCCCAACTTCGTATACATGTGGGTAAAGTAAACACACCTCATCTTCCCAGGTGGTGCCTAAATGTCATGCGACAAATAACAGAACCAACTCAGGAAGATGGCAAAGTGATGTTTTATTAGCAATTATCGAGGGGGTTACAATGAACATCAACGGATGTACAGTCAGTCTCTCCAAAAAACATACTTTTAATAACAATAATGTGTCAAAGTGACAGCATGCTACATCGCAATAATGAAAAACCTATCGAGGGTTGGGATTGGTTAAGGGAAACATCTAAGTATACTTTTCTATAGGAGTTAGGTTTGTTATTGGCTGCCATTTATCAGGTGGACAACTTATGCCTACCTCTAAAAAACATGTAATTTCGGAAACATGAGATACACAGTTTCTTATTGGTCTTCAAACTATAAGGTCCTTTGTTATATGGACTAATATAGAATGTGTGTGCCATGTCTGGAACATGCGGTTCACTTAGCAGCACATAAGCCAAGACCCAGGTGCAGGGAGGTTGGTCATGGAGCTACCTCACCACCAAATTAGCCCAACATCTCTCATCGCCCATGCCTTCTGCCATGAAATTGTCTTTGTACTTGGCCTTGTAGAATATCCTTGTCTTTGGGAATGCACCAGGGTCAGGGCACTCGCTATCGTGTCTGGGACTTCAAGTTCAAGCTCTATTTCCATCCTTGGTTCATGTGACGGGAGACCACGATTTGGTCCATTTTGCAGCTTTTAAATGCTCTAGATGAATTCAAGTGTGGCACCCTTTAGGTTCTACCTTGCATCTTAACATGAAAAGGTTAATCCTCTGCATACTAGTTCTTCCTCGGAACAGATAGCTGACTTTACTTCTTGAATCTTGACTCTAGGCCAGGCAGCCTTGCCCTTCAGTTTCAGGAGCCGATTGTTCTTGCTGTGACACAGTTTTCTATTGCAACTTCATGGGTTCTGGCCTACTAAATTTGTGATGCCAATGTACAGTTTCCATTTTATTCACTACTTATAGCCAGCTTCTATGATGACTTAATCTATCTTGTGTTTCAGCAACTGTATATTTATTGAACGGTTGGTTTTCTGCAGTACTTCGTGCACGTGTAATCTTCTTTTTCTAGATCGGGAAAACTCACTTAATTCTTTACTTCATCATTTGGTTCTTCAGGATCTATACATCATCGTTAGCCCGCATCTCAAGACGTCGTGCACACTTCCTATGACGTCATTAGTTCATTAGTTAGCTTCTTTTCACACTCCTTCAGGTTTTTCCTCCTGCAGGGTATCATCACATTGAGGATACATTCGGTAGGGTTGTCTCAATGGGTATCTTCTTTCAAACACTCGCTGCAGTATTGGTATTATAGCGGCTGTTAGGCATGGCACAATTACATGTCTCCAATGCATGGGAGGTAGGGGGGCACGATCTCCTGCATAGGCACACAGTTGCTCCTCTAAATTACCTCTTCTGGTCGAGTCCTCCACCACCTCCTCCTCAATTCTCTCGATGTCCTTGTATCTTTTTTAAAGAAATGTTTCTTTGGTGTCAATATCTCGGTCACCCCCCTCAGAGTGCCTGCTGTTTTAATGTGTTTGTCCACACTCCAGGTCATGTAGGTACATTGTCCATGTGGGGTACACTAGACCCATCACCCCACATATTTCTTAGGAACCTTTGGATACTAGAACTTTATTCCCTCAGTTGCTACAATGCTGGCCTTTATGTAATCTCTGATGGTGTCATTAGTCAGCTCCTCTGCTTCTGGTTGATGTTTGGCATCAATCATGATCTTCATTCTGACTGCTTTCTTAGCAGTATTCTTACATTGTGAAATTATTATCCTTATCAGACAGAATCCAAATATGATTATCACCAATATTGCTCCAAGGAACTTCAACAAGTTTGCCATCCAATAAGGAATCCATGAAAACAGGAAGGCGAACCAACTCTCATCTTCAATGGCTGAAGGCCAATCAACAATCGCCTCACTGCCATTTATCCACCATGGACAAGCTACTCCATTGTAGCTTGATCCGATGGCAGAGACGCAACAACATTATGAGGTAAGATATTTTTTAGAGACCGCGGCCACTTCTGCTTCTAGACTATATGTAATTTAGTATTGACTTATGGAGAGCTCACGCTCTCACCACTGCAAGCATGTGTCCCCTCTCCCCTCTTCCCATATGGAACCTCTGGGAGAAGGGCGCTTGGGCACATGAACCTTTGCTCTTAATTAACCGCCACCCGGCACCCCCCCACGAGTTTCAGAACTTTATTGAGGGAAACGATTGGGATCTAACCCAATGCCTGCCTTGCAGCAGCACCGAACACGCGGCAAGTGACCCTTCTCTCGCTCCTCCTATGGTCCCCCTGGAAGAAGGGTCATGGAGCACCTGAGCCCCCACTGTGCATAATCACCACCGGGCACCCTCCCACTATTCAAACATTATTGCATTTAACAATTGGCATCAAACCCAATGGCTTCTTTGAAGCAGCTCCTAGCACACGGCACCTGACCCTTCTCCCGGTCCTCCTATGGTATCACTGAGAGAAGGGTCACCGGGCACCTGAGCCCCTACGACGCATAACCACCACCCGGCACCCTCCCCATTATCAGAACGACTATTGAGTGAACGCAAGGGACCACACCTTATGCACCATTCCTAACCAGCACAATGTTATAATTGCATCAAACACAGTGGCTCTAAAATCATGGGAACTAGTACCCAGCTCTGAATAAGGGTTACCCACTATATTCAACTCATGCCACACCAACCGAGGAACAAGCATCCAAGGGCCTTTTGGCAGGCACCATGCGAGATGAAAATAGCATGATAAAGAGGATGCGGCATACCACCCTATTGCACCGCACCCACCATAACAGCACAGACCGAACTAGCATTGGACCTCACCGCCACTTTGTATCCTTGACTACATAGGTAAACACCTCAGCCTAATCAATAAAACAAGGGCGGACCCAGCCCCACAACCTCCAGCAACGTAGGACGAACTGGAAGGACCAGACACCAATGCACCTAGCATAGATCATGGCATACCTATGCCCTTCACTAATCGGGTGAGCCATGTCCAATGATACAGCTCCTTACCGACCAATTCCCACATTCCCTGGACAATATTAACAGTCTTGCACAAACTTTCTTCTCTCCCCCTCTTTTTTCAAAAACCTTTTTCCCAAATTATGATGCAACTTTTTCATGTATATGTCTAAATATAACTAAATGTATGTTGGATTTAACTAAATCTTGTAAACGGTATGAAATGAAAACACACAATGTCAACTCTGACACCATGTCACCTCACTTGGATGTTCCCAACACACACATCATGTAGTTAAATAATGACACCCTGTAAAAATGTATTATCATGTTTTGAACACTTCACACTGGGCTATCATACTCACCTTGCACTGTGCACAAACTCATCTATTATCATGTACCCTGAAACCATACTGGTAGCCTTGAAAAAGACCTTTAAGGTCGAAACACGTGTCGGCACCACTTGATACACCATCAATTGAATAATTCAATTGAATAAAACCAAAAAAATGAAACTATGACCTTGTGGACCTCAATTCTTCATGTACCTGAGCTGGAAACGATAGCGGAAACCTCTATATTAAAATCAGCACACGCGCCAAATGAGTGGAAACTAAAATAAAACTTCTCATGATACATACAACAGGCACCACGAGCACGGGCCTTTTTAATTTTCTACAGACTGGCTGATAGTGCATCTCAATACTAGAGACAGAAGGCGCAGCAACCCACGGTTCCTGGTGCTCCTAACAAAGCATATATATATTACACATAAAAGTATGGAGAACTATTTGGTGTGCCATCCTAACACATGCTGAGCTAATGCTCTTTCCATAACCACATTGCTTTCTTCTGGAATCCTTTTTACAGAAAGTATTCAATTTTGCATCTGCAATTGTACAATGTACTCATTAATCGCTGTCAATAGTCTCCTTATCACTGGACCATTCTTGGGATCATATAAAAAGGGGTGAATATCAACATCCCTCCTAACAAGGGCAGGGTAGGATTGAAACAAGAACACAGAAATAGCAACAACAAGAATGTGTGTACTAATGGCAACAGCCGGTATCATGTATCTGTTTAATTAAAACAGGTATGCTCCACAAAATGAATCTGGATATTGAGCTCCTTTCAAATTTTTAATCAAAAACTGACATTAAAGCATAGTATTTATGTATTATTTGTTTCTTCAATATATTTCTAAAAGTTTATTTCAGCCTATGGAATTCTTCTGCAAGTCTTTCGCAAGTACAAGTATTGGACTGGAATTCTTCTGCAAGTACATTGAATTCCAGTCCAATAAAAGCATGTGCTAATCACTTGCTGCATTATCGACCTTCTTCTTTGTCATCGATTGAGTCTGCACATGTGGGAATTCTTCTTCTTGTCTTGCTTCTGGGTCAGCAACCAATGGAGGGGGGTCTTGGCTTTATAAACCTTCACGTCGCTCAGATGCAGCCAAGCTCATTTTCCCGATACCTTGACTACAGAAAGACAAACTTCCTCAACTATGAAGGGGCCGTTGGACCTACGTTCGTGCCACTGTCAAGTGTCATTTTTTTAATTAAAATTAAATATCCAACATATAACTTCGGTGCTGGCAATAGTTAATTAGGATTGGTCACTGCACCATCCTCTTCTGTGTTCTTAGACCTCTCCCTTTGATGCTTGACTTGAATTGAAATGAAAGAAATACTGGTAGTCACACATGTCAAATAATAGTTGCTTTCATCACCTAGAGTATTTGCTGCACTCTGGGCATCATGCCTAATCCTAGATGGAGGTGTAAGAGGCGTTCTCATACAACCCCATCACTAGTTCTTGCGGGTGAGGTGGTGCTCAGAACGTGGCTGATTCAAGGGTAGATAAGGCTAGGGGTAGGCAATATAGCCATCCTGTTTGCTTGCAGGTGATAAGCAGAAGAAAACCTGCGTTTAATGCTTAAGAGAAGCCATATCTGTTCAAATAACTCATTGACAAAAATGAGGCCCATTATCGGATATTAGTACTTTGCACACACCCCATCTTGGAAAAAATTTGCAAACTAAAAACCTTGCTGCGCAAGTGGCATCTGGGTGTGCACATGGACTGGCTTCGATCCACCTTTAGAAGGGACACACCACCACTAATAGATACCTATAGCCATTACATGTCTGCAGCATATCGACATAGTCAATATGTCAATGTTGAAATGGACCATTCGGTCAAGGTATTACTCCTCTAATTGTTCTTAGTGTATGCCCAGCAGTAAACTTTCAACACACAATGCAATTCACCATGAACTGTGCAACGTGTTCAAACAAATTGGGAACAAACCAGTCTCCTGCAATTGTGGCAGAAAGACTTTCTCTGGTTATATTCACGGCATAATGTAGTTGTTCAAGTGCGACTTTCAATAATGCTGTCGGCATTACTGGCTTTCCTGTGCTTTCCTGTCACCATAAAACTTCTATGGGGGATAAAGAACACCCCCTTTGCTTCCACAATTCGTGCTCCTCCTAAAGCGCTCTTCCCCGAATCTCTATTAATTAGGTAATTGACAGCATTTCAAACCCTTCTCGTACTAACATGGTTCTAGTTAAACCTTCCTTTTTATCTTCAGTATCAAACTTGAAATATCTGGGGAATATGCAACTCTTTTGGCTTCTATGTCCACGGATTTGTTTCCGTGAGAGATAAAGTCTTTTCATTTGGCATGGGCTGCGCATTTTATGACCGCAATGGCCACTGGGATTTGCAGTGCCTTGATGAGCCTGTCCAATAAGGACACATGTTGTACTGGAGAGCGTCTGTGTGGAGATATTTCCTCCTTTACCAACGTGACAGCCCTGCATGTATGGTTGATGTCACATAGGCAGAGTCACTGTACATGTCACTTCCTGTCCTTCATGTTTCTCGAGCGCAACAATAAGTGCTACTAATTCTGCTGCTTGCGCTGAAAAGCAAGACGTAGTCTTGCACTTGCCACTACTTCACATTCACCATTTAATCTGTGTCTTACTACTTCAGAAACCTGAAAGTCTCTCCCCACTAGCCTGATAAATTGTCGAAGAGCGGTCAATGAAAAGAATCTCCCCTCCTGCCAAAGCATTCTCTTTTACATGGGGTATGTCATCATAAAATTCAACATAATTTGCACAGTCATGCACATGATCACCTTCTTCTATAGGTTCAGCTACAAAGGTGGCTGGGTTCACTATTGTACATGTTACAATTTTAATAATTGGATTAGAAATCATTACCTCGTAAGCTGAAGTTCTTTGGGATGTTAGTGTGCCCTTGGGTTTCTCTACAATGGCAAATAGCGCATGGGCCACAAAAAGGGTCATAGAACAGCTCATGACAATACTTGTGGACTTCTCAATTACAAATGCGGCAGCCGCCAAAGATTGTCCGCAAGGGAAATGTCCTCTCATAACTCGGTCTAAGATCCTGCTCTAATATGCCAAAGGTTTGTACCCCAATGTTGTCCTTTGTGTAAGCACTGCTGTCAAGACTATCCCATTTGGGTGCGAAAAAATATAAAATTGCTCAGCATACTTGGCAAACCCTTAAACTTGAGCTGTACAAATGACACTTTTCAACTCCTCACATTTTTCCTCCATTTCTTCAGTCCATTCTGTGAATCCTAAATAGTTACGCTGTGATTTCTATGTAAACAAAACAGAACAGAGAATCACAAAGACACAGGAATCGGTTGTTTCAAAGCAAAATGCATTTTATTACATGCATTGCAAAAATGTAGATGATCTCTATACAAGCAAGCAATCAGCACTCTCTAGCTATGAGTGCAGCTACCCCAATCCAGCAATAGCAAATAGCAAAACCCCTACTAGCTCTCAGCATTAGCTCTGCACCCCTCACAGCCAGCTCTCTAGCCCTAAAACTGTGAGATGAGACTGCTTCCTTCTCTCTCAACCTGTTGATGAGACAGTCTTCTAACCCTGAACCCACTGCATCTAATGAATCTAATGATCAGAGCAGAACAGAACAGCCACTGTTATACATTAGCATTGTGGTGCTGTGACGCACTTACATATATGCATAGAAAGCATTTAATGGAAAACTGCATGTGTCTACCTACGTGCATACATAATTGTGTATTGGAACAGATTGACATGACATATTCTTCTATAGTCTAAAGAAAGTAAAGTGAGCATATTGTGTCTTTTTGCATTGAGAGAGTTAATTTGCAGAAACGTAAACAAGCATTTGTTTCAGCAAAAACTTTTCTCTGCAGTCAGCAAGGTCGTCTCTCTGTGCTAAAGATTCTGATAGTCTGCCAAAAGGCAGTTGTTAGGAAAATATTTTACACTGTGTTCGGCTGCGAAAACAATTCTCTCTCCACGCTGAGAATGAAGCATAATCATATGGACAGAAACACAAAGCAGACCTCTACCAATACACTATGTGCATTCTACATAATACCAAGTGTGCATAATTACATGGTTCTCAGCAGATATTGAACCATGATAGCTTAGAACAAAACTATAGTGCTCAGACATAGCCTACGCTAAATGAATACAAAATGAATACATGTATGAATGAATGATTAATGAATCATTAATAATAATAATTAATAATAATTAGGCATTTATAGCGCTACGAACCCTCAGGTATCTGAGCGCTGCTTATTATTACCCACGGTGTGTGGTGCTCATTTATCGAACTCGGAAGGATGAAAGGCTGAGTTTGGCCCCGCCGGGATTCGAACCTGCGTTAACAGGCTCTGCACGGATGTCAAAGCGAGCGCTCTACTTGCTGTGCCACTTGATGGATTGGGCCACGCAAAATAAACCATAGTAAAATGCAGATTGACAATTCTACCTTTTCCATGCCAACTTGTGCTTTCTTTAGTGCTTGCAAAAGTGGCTTGGCATATGTGCTGTAATCAAACACCCAGGCTCAGCAGTAATTACACAAGCCCAAGAACTGTTGCATTTGTTCACTGTGTTTGGTTTTGCTGTTTTCATATTTGCCTCAGCCCTTTTGGGTGTCACTTTCTTCCCCTCATGTGAGATCAACTGACCTATGTACAACACCTCTTCCTGACAATACTGTAATTTCTCCTTGTCCATCTTATATCCTTGGCCTGCTAAAATAGTCATTAATTGGATAGAGTCCTGCCCACCCTCATCCTCTGTGGTGCAGCAAATCAATATGTCATCTACGTACTGTATCACTGCACTCTTAAGATCAATATTGCCTAGATCCATCTGTAAGACCCTGTTAAAGATTGATGGGGACTCAAAATACCCTTGAGGCAAATGAGTATGTTTTAGTCTTTTTTGTCTAAACTTAAAGGAAGTCAAGTGTTGTGATTCCTTGTGGAACACATTTTTCAAATCGATCACCGTGAGATACTGAGCCTTTACTGGTATGCTGCACAATATTTTCGTAGAATTAGGAACTCAAGGAAACTCTGCCTCTACAATCCGGTTAAGAGGTTGTAAATCATGGATGAATCTCCATGACCCCCTATTAGATGTTTTAATTGGGTACACTGCGGTATTGCACAATGATTCCAATGGTACAAGGATCCTCTGATTGATCAGTGCCGAAATAGTTTGGAATATACCATAATCGTTTTCTTGGAACATGGGGTATTGCCTTGCTCTGGGTAAAATTGCTCCTGGTTTGAGTTTTATTTTAACCTCCCCTATTCACTTCAATAAACCTACGTTATAGGGGCCTGTGGTCCATAGGACACTTGCCACTTTTTCTAGATCTTCCTGAAAAAATGCTGGCCATTGCCACAACCTCATCATTCGCTGTGGGATCTCTCACTTCTCAATCCTTATCCAGTATGTAATGTTCATAAAGAACACCACTTCGTCATCGATAGGTCAGTCTCTGGACATATCGTCATTTTCCATCCAGGCTTGAGCAGGTGAGTGTGGCGTATTGCTGCTCCCCCCCGTTGGCTTGACTTGTGTATTTTGCAACCTTTCTGGTGCCCCCAGTCCCTTGCGTGCTCCTCCCCTCTCCCACTTCCTCCTTCTCCCTCCTCCCGCCTCCCGGACTGCCCCTCCATTGTAATTGGCCCATCCATCGCCTTGCCTGCCTACACTGCACCGTGCTTGCCATTTCCATCCAGGCTTGAGCAGGTGAGTGTGGCGTGTTGCTGCTCCCCTAGAGGGCTTGACTTGTGTATTTTGTGGCCTTTCTGGTGCCCCCAGTCCCTTGGGTGTCCTCGTTCTCCAGTGCTCCTCCCCGCTCCCACTTCCTCCTTCCCCCTCCTCCCACCTCCCGAACTGCCTCTCCATTGTAATTGGCCGATCCATCGCCTTGCCTGCCTACTCTGCACCGTGCTCGCCATTTCCATCCAGACTTGAGCAGTTCAGTGTGGCATGTTGCTGCTCCCCCCGAGGGCTTGACATGTGTATTATGCACCCTTTCTGGTGTCCCCAGGCTCTTGCGTGTCTTCATTCCCCAGTGCTCTTCCCCGCTCCCACTTCCTCCTTCTCCCTCCTCCCACCTCCCGAACTGCCCCTCCATTGTAATTGGCCCATCCATCGCCTTCCATTCCTACACTGCACCGTGCTCAGCATTTCCATCCAGGCTTGAGCAGGTGAGTGTGGCGTGGTGCTGCTCCCCTTAGGGCTCGACTTGTGTATTTTGCGGCCTTTCTGGTGCCCCCAGACCCTTGCATGTCCTCATTCCCCAGTGCTCCTCCCCACTCCCACTTCCTTCTTCTCCCTTATCCCTCCTCCCGGACTGCCCCTCCATTGTAATTGGCCCATCCATCGCCTTCCCTGCCTACACTGCACCGTGCTCGCCATTTCCATCCAGGCTTGAGCAGGCCAGTGTGGCGTGTTGCAGCTCCCCCGAGGGCTTGACTTGTGTATTTTGCTACCTTTCTGGTGCCCTAGACCCTTGCATGTACTCGTTCCCCAGTGCTCTTCCCCGCTCCCACTTCCTCCATCCTTCCTCCTCCCGCCACCCGGAATGCCCCTATATTGTAATTGGCCCATTCATCGCCTTCCCTGCCTACACTGCACTGTGCTCGCCATTTCCATCCCGGCTTGAGCAGATGATTGTTGCTTGTTGCCCCCCCTCCCACGGCCCCCCTCCCACTGCCCTCCAAGGGCTTGACTTCTGTATTTTGCGGCCTTTCTGGTGCCCCCAGGACCTTACATGTCCTCGTTCCCCAGTGCTCCTCCCCGCTCCCACTTCCTTCTTCCTCCCTCCTCCCGCATTCCTACCCTGATTGGTCCACCCTTGGTCCTCACCGACCCTCCCAGGACAGCCCTCTGCCTGGCAGCCCCTACAGCTAAGGGCCGCAAGGCAAAGGGCGGCTCCAGCTAGTGTCTGCAGGTGTCAGCAGGGGAAGCCAGTGGTCAGCCATTAGCCAGCAGCGACTAGTAAGGTAGGAGTGGCCTTGGTTAGGTATTGAACCTCACTCCACCCTGAATACCTGTCCTCACAGCAGACTCTCTACCTTAGGTGTGTTCTTCGCCTGTATTTAGAAATTACATTGTGAAAGTAATTAGAATTGCACTGTTATAGTATTTAAAATAGCATTGTTAAACCTAGGCATTTCCCCCACTATTCAGGACTCTCGAACCTAGGTGTTTTTTGCCATGTATTTAAAAAAATTGCATTGTGAAAGTAATTGGAATTTCACTGTGATAGTATTTAAAATTGCATTGTGAAACCCAGGCCTTTTCCCCACTATTCAGGACTCTGAGGTGTGTTTTTCTCCTATTTAAAAAATAATTGCATTGTGAAAGTACTGCCGTTCTGTGGTTTTGCCTTCTTGCAAGCACTCATCTAGTGAACCTCCTACCACTATCTCTGCGCCTGTTGTCTTGTCCAATTGTCAACTGGCCTCGTCTCAGTCTCGTCTTCTTGCACCCTGCCCTGTGTCCTTCCCTAGTGTTCTCCCCTACCTCTTCCCCTCCATTCCTCTTCCCTCCTTCTCCCTACCTACTCCATGGTGATCTCTGTCTCTCCAATTTTTCTAACTGCTTCTCTATCGACTATCCTGCTCTCTTAACTAAATCTGGTAGGAAGAAGTTTAAAAAGCACACCATGGTCTCCATCCCAGGCCTCCCTATCGCTGACACCTATACAGTGCCTCCTCCAGGCAAACTTTCACTGACATCCTCTTTGTCGTTCCCTCGCCAGACCGATGGACTCTACATATGGTCTCTGTGCTGTCTCCCCCCTCAGGCTGCTTCTACACCTCCGCAGGGGTGTACCTCTGATTTGCACCGCTCCCCGGAAGTCTTTCAAGGATGGCAACCTTCTCCATATTGCATCTCTAAACTCTTGCTCAGCTGTCAAACACTCCTCTGACATCTGCTGCTTCCTGGAGAACTCAACCTCAATGTCCTTGGTCTCAACGAGACATGGTTCACGGCCATCTCTGTCACAAGATTTGACACTGTCCTCCCTGATGGCTACAAGATCCTCTCCACGCCCAGATCCAACCGTTCCAGAGGGGGTGTAGCCTAATCTTCCCTGAGTGAATTCCTGCCTCTGTCATTACTACGCAGGCCTACTCCTCTTTCAAATACCTCATCAGCATGTTCTCTCTCTCCTGGCCATTCCCTTACTGTGGCTACCATCTATCGGCCACCTGGTCAGACCTCCTCCTTCCTCTCTAAGTGGGCGGACCTCTCCTCTTCCCCCCTGGTCTCAACTACTCAACTCCTCCTTCTTGGAGACTTCAACATCCACCTGGATGCTTCCTGTCCTTCCACTGGACTTTTTCGCAAACTCTGCGATTCTATCTCACTCTCTATTCTCCCCTCTGGCCCGACTCACTCTGCAGGGCACACTCCGGATGTTCTAATGTCTTCAGACCTTCCCCTTTCGATCCCTCTCACCACTCCTCTCTCCTGGAGTTATCACTTCTCCATTCCTCCCATCACACCCTCTCTACCCCTCAGGCCAAGCCAACTCCAGCACTGCCACCTACCTTCTCAGTTATCCGACCCATGAAGTGTGTGTCAGTTGAGGCTTTCGCCACCACTTTCTCACACCCACCTCCCCCCTTGGCTGATTCACACCCTGACACAGCCCTTTCCAGTACATCCTCTGACAAACTGGCCTGCGCCTGCTCCAAAGGCAATACGGGCTCTCTGTCCACACCAAGAAGCGAGCCCACATCCAAGTCCACGTCTCCACGGCATCTAACAACTTGGCCGAACTCTTTAAAATCTGAAAGGAGCTGGCCAATCCTGCTGCAGTCTCTACCTCTCTTGTCCCCTCCCATGCCCTCTACACAACCCTGGCCTCTCATTTCATCTCTAAAACTCAGGACATCCTGTTCTCTCTTTCTTTCTCTCTCCCTCTTCCTTCCACTCCCTGCTCTTCCTCTGGCCCTTCTTCGGCCTCCCCTCCTCCCTCCTTCTCTACCTTTCCCCTGTTCTCCTCAGACGAGGTTTCCAGACAAGTCTGATCCATGAAAGTCTCATCAAAACAGGTTCACCCCTGTTCCTCCAAAACCACTAAGGACCACATTGACACCCTGGCCCCTGCTCTGGCTGACTTCTGCAACCACTCCTTTGCCACTGGAATCTTCCCCTCCCCCCTGAAGCACTACCTTGTGCATACTCTTCTTAAGAAACCCTCTGCCGACCCCTCCTGCCCAGCTAACTATCACCCAATCTCCATCACTCCTTTCCTGGGCAAACTCCTGGAAAAGCTGTCCGTCTCTCAGCTTAATCTTCACACTGAATCTGTTGGTTGCCTCCATGACCATCAGTCTGGCTTTAGAGCTGCCAGAAGTACTGAAACTGCTCTCCTGAACATCCGCGAAGACCTGCTCTCCAACCTCGATTCCAACACCCCTTGTGTCCTCATCTTACTTGATCTTTCTTCTGCCTTTGACATGTTCAACCATGCCATCCTGCTCAACCGTCTCCATGATAACCTGGGTATCACTGATCAGGCCCTTGCTTGGCTGACCTCTTTCCTCTCTGATCGACCCTCCCAGGTCCAACTCGGGTCATTCCTCTCCTCTATCTCTATCTCTACCTGTAGTGTTCCCCAGGGGTCGAACCTCTCTCCCTGGCTGTTCAGCCAATACCTGGCACTTCTTGCCCACCGCATTGCCACTCTCTGCCCCAACTTTCAGTGCTATGCAGATGACACGCAACTCATTTTCAGGCTCCCTTCCACCACCTCTTCTCCTTCTCTCATCTCTGACTGTCTGTCCGCCATCCAGGAGTGGTGTGCTGCCAATGATTTCTGCTTTAATGTCAGTAAAACCCAGATTCTCCTCATCGGCACACCTACTCCCTCCTTTCTTTCTGGGGCCTGGGACCTAAATACCTTCAACTCTCTCTTCCTAAATATCTTTCTTCTCGAGCTCTTCGCTCATCCGCCTCGAATTCCCTCGGGGTCAGTCGCTTCTCCAAGCAGTGAGTTGGTGGTAGATCTCTTTCCTCTGATGGGGCCTCCCTCTGGAACAGCCTCCCTCTGGAACATCCCCCTGCCTCTCTGAAACTTGAGGAGAACCATCTCCGATTCCAGAAGCACCTCAAGACCTTCCTCTTTGCTTCTGCTTTCTCTCCTCCTCTCCCTTGCTGATCTCCTGACTGATTCTGAAATTGCACTGCCCCCCCGGCAACCCTTGCACTCGTAGACTGTTTCTGTATCCCTACAGCCCCTACTAGCATTTGACACCTGATGTCTGCACTTACCCTTGCACTTGCCACTAGCTGGCCGCACTTTTATTTATTGTTTTTATTTATTTCAGTATTATCCTATGTACTGCACTGCCCCCTCCCGTTTCCCCTGCACTTTTTCCCCTTGCCCCCTGGCCAGCACTTGCGCAATCTCAATGTCACCTGGCCTAGTAGGATCGTTGTCTCTGTTTCCCCTCCCTTGCCTTGTCGTGCCTTGAAACACTTGTGTCTAAGTGCGTTATAAATGCCATATCATATCATCTGTTATGTCAGTCAATCTGTACCCTTCTTCAAGAGCTATCACTGTTCTCCATGATCTACTTTTGTCATCTAACCCTTCAAGCATGGCTATCTTGCCTCGAACTATAGCTACTTCCAACGCTATAGGGATAGTCTGCCCATCTTTCTCATACATAGGTATTTGTGGTCTAAACAATAATTCATCAGATATCCTCATAATCTTCCCTACCAGACTGGCTAGCCATGTCAGCAAAATGCGTACCCCATATAAAAAGATTTCTAGATCTACCGGGACGACTCACAGAGCTACTTGCCCTGTGAACGCCAGTATGTACTCTCCCACATTTAAATAGTGTATTCCTCGAGTGGAGCACACTATTTCTTGGTCAGTAAATGAAATCGTCATGTTAGGTTCTGTCATTAAATTTCTTCCCAAAATGTCAACTGGTGTCTGCCGTGAATATAAAGAATGAACGGACATGTCATATTCCCCTATGGAGACCGGTAATTTATCAGTAAAAGGAACTAAATTCGTAGCTCCAGCGAATTCTTGAGCATTCATGGCAATACCTGACATTGGGTGTTTTCCCTCCCGTATACATGAACGAGTTGCCCCAGTGTCTACAAGAAAAGAAAATTATTTGACCCTATCGTCACATTGACCCTTGGTTCCTCTTAGGGGGTCTGGTGTCACAAATAGTACTGAAAACATCAAATCACCCTGTGAGCTGTCCTATTGAGGGTCCCATGAAAGGGTTTCCTCCTACCAGAGTGACCCCTCCTATTCTAGGTTCCAGTACTTGTTCTGTTTTTGCATATTGTGTTTACATAGGTGCTCGTTGCGATTGCCCTCGTGGTGGTTGCGTTTGCACTTGTCCCTGCTGTTGTGCTTGCTGTATTGGCAGTGCCTGTGCCTGATCTGATGTGTGATCCTGGGCAAAGCCCACTCTTGTTTGTGTGCTTTATGGCAGTGGATAAGACATCCCCCTCATGAAAACTGACAGTTTGGTACATTTCCTTGGCTCCTAGACACGTGCGCAATAGGTCCTGTCATTCTGGAAGTCCAACTCACTGGGGGTGGCCCTCTGGCAAACCCTCCTTGGTTATATCCCCCCTGAGCACCCTGCGTCTCGTTCTGAGTATTTTGAAATCAACCTTGATTATTCTGAAATCCACCTGCTTTTCCCCTGAAACCCATACCTCTGCCTCGTGGCCCAAACCCATACCCTCCTTGATCCATCGGTCATCAATTATTCGTGTGCAATGTACCTATTGCTTCCTGCATTCCCAATCCTTCTCCATTTGTCAACACCGCCTCTTCCGTGGCAAATTCTTATTTGGCTTCCTCAATTTTTCTATTTTCATCCTTCTTTTTATTCTTCTCTTGTAGTTATCAGCAGTGATGCACTATGGTTAGCTGTGTCTCAGCCCATGGCTTTGCTTCCATTCCCACTTGTTTTTCATCTGTGTTTGTACTGGTTCTGGTAACCACTGACATAAAATATGATAAAACAGTGCCACTGTCTTTTCCCACGGCTCGCGAGTTTAAAGCTGCCATTTCTCCTGAATATTCTGAATGTAAGCAATGGGGTCTTCAACTTCCTTCATTTTTCATGTCATAATAGCACCCAAATCTGATGTGTCAGGATACTGTACCCTGAGAGTCGTCCAAACATCTGCCCTACAATTATTAAATGGCGCTCCATCATGTGCTTTGTTTTGTGCAGTCACACTTGAATACCCCGCTCTCCTCCATATGTCATCAGCCCTCGCCCCAAGAATGGCTGTCAAGAGACCCTTCATGTCTCCTTTGGCCAGCGTATTTCTTCCTGTCATTTTCTCTTACTCATATATCCATTTCCCAGCCTGCGAAGTCAAACTAGGGAGCTTGTACTTCAAATTATCCTTATCCATCTGCGGCCATGGAATGTATTGTGGTCTTTCTGCCCCCTTTTCTAGCAAGGGGAACTGTGTGAACCCCATCCCATAGTCAGATCCCACTGTTGGTCTATCTATGGTGGGGGTAATCATCCCTATTTGCCTTCTTGCTGGTAGCGACCTTAACATACTTACATATGTTGGAGACTCTCGTTTCTCACTACATGATCCTCCTTGGGACGCTCAGGATATGCTATGGGATATGGCATTCTTTCTTTAGGATGTTCCAGATCTGACCTCTTCTTTATCCATCTGTTGGCTTCTCAGGGGGGCTCAAGCACTCTGTCTGCCTCACGTCCTGACTCTCTGTCCTCGTCTGACATTTCCAGACCCCAACTAGTATAACTATCATCTTTCTCTCGGTCTAAATTTAGTCCACTTAAGGACTATGCTCAGTGTTCACTAGTGTTCACTAGTGCGCATATTTTTGTCTTCAATTCATGGTCGCAGTATCAGGGATCCATTGCTGCTCCCTTGAGTTCCATACTCGTTATTTCATCTTAATTATTGATGGGCCTTATCGATTCTTTTGCCAATGCCTTCCGCATCATATCTTTGCTGTTCTAGCACTACTCTAGATGCTGCTGGCATTACTTCCTTTATCGGGAGGATCTCTTCCACTCTATACCATCATAGTTCTGGGCGCTGCCTTATTTGTTCCTTTGGGATGAGACTGGCATCCAAACCTCGATCTCTCTATTTCTTCATCTACTTTCCTTCCCTTTCTCGCATCCTTTCTAGCTTTTCCTTCCTCCTGCTTTCATTCTTCTCTCTTTACTCCTTCTCTTCATTCCTCATCTCTTCTTCTCTGTAACCTTTTGTCTCTTAATCATTGTGCTTCTTCCTCCTCTCTCTTTCTTTCCTTCCTGTCCCTTTCTTCTATCGTCCTTTGTCTATTGTCGTACTACCTTTGTTCTTCTGCCTGTTTTTCATCTTTTTCTCCCTTCCATGGCTAAATTTCTCAATCTATATCTGTCGATAAATTCGACCATTCACCTCTTTCTTCCTTATCTCATATAGATTTACAAGTGTCTTCCATTCCCTTACTCTCTTCTGTACTGTCATCACTACTGTACGCGGGGGTTCATATGTCGGGCTACTATCCCATGCCACTCCTTTAAAGGATAAACTCCCACCTCTTCTAGATGTATACTTTTGCTTTCGGCAAGGTAAGAGGAGCTGAGGGCTCGAAGCCCTCCCCCTTATGCTGATTAAGCATCCAGTCCACCGGTGGCGGGTACACTTTTTCGTCTTAATACATCTTCCGAAGTTCTAAAATTGCCAGTCTTTTCTCTAATTTCTTTCCTGTGTACGCAGCATGCACATATGTGGTCATGTGTTGCAATACTGACAATGATCCCTTTTGCGGCCATGGCATGAACATTTTATCCTCTGTGCTCTTTACCCATTCTGCACTGAACTGTTTGAGCTTGGGCGCATGTTTTGGCAGTGTCTCACAAACGTGTATTTGTCATACCATGTAGTACCTGGCGTTTGTGGAGCCGATGGCGACGCGGACGCTAGTTTCGTTCCGTTCAGCCTCCGCTTAGCCACGCCCCCTTTTCCTGTGTTTCTCTCTTCTGCCCTGATTCCATTGGTTGTGACGCTCCCCGGCTCAGAGTCTTTACCAGCTCTTTCCGGGTCGGGGATGCGTTGCAACGCTTCCGGGTTTCGGACCTTCAGCGCCTTGCCTGCTGTTCCCGTTCGCCTCCCTTTTGTTCGTGCCTTCAGCTCTTTCCCCTGTGTGGAACCTCGCGCCTTTTCCTGGCGCCTCTCCTCCCATCTGGTTCCCCACTGCACCGGTCTATTCTTTTTCTCCTTTCCCGTATCTTTTCTCGTACCCGCCTTCTCCTTCTCCTTCCCACCTTTTACCTCCCTTCCTCCCTTCTCCGTTCTACGCTTTCCTTTCTTCCCCTTCTGGTTTCCTTGTTTTCTCATATTCTTCCTTTCAGGGTTTTTCTCCCGCCAGACTCTCCTGTTTTCTGGATACCTCTGCCCTTGCCCTACAGTGTACCGGATCCTTGCCTGTTCTCTGGACTGCCTCTTCTTGCCGTCTTGGATACCTGCCTATTTTGCTTACCGTGTACCGGATTCCTGCCTGCCTTTTTGGACTGCCTTCGCTTACCGTTTGGGAAAATTGGTTGATATCAGGCGCCTTTGTTTGTTCTTGGCTGGTCTTGGACTATTGCCCTTCCCGGGTACCATTCCACGGAGTACCCCCAGATCTCCTGTTCTACACACCCTTCCAGAGATTCCCAGAGGTACCACAACCAACGAACACTGTAGAATTCAGGGGTTTTTTGTGCCTCGTAGGCTTTTTCCCCTCCTGGGCGATTCCGGGAGAGGAGCCCCCTGGTCTTCCTTATTGGAGACACGGTGGCTTCCTTTCGGAGTCGTCCCTACATCCATAAAAAAAAGGAACCTTCACGGAGAAGAGAAAAGAAGGGTACCTGGAAAGAAGAAGAAGGTGAGGAGTTAGGGGAGGGGGTAACTTCAGAGTCTGATTCATCTGACAAAGAGATCACTGATTCCGGTGACAGTTTGCGACGCCTAAAGAAAGTGATGGCCACCCCACAGCAGGTACAAGAGCTAGTAGCTGCTGTACAAAGCTTAAATCTGGAAATGCAGAACCTAAAGGCCGCTAATGCCACCCTACAACAGCAGCTGACGGACCGAGAAAGACTCTCCCCTGACTTACCTCCGCTTCCCCTTGTGTCAGGAAAGTTTGACGGCTCCCCAAAAAAGGTCAAGGAGTTTCTGGATGCGTGCAATTTACATTTCGCTTTTCGCACACAGACCTTTGCCTCTGACCACGCAAAGGTAGGATTTATGATTACACATATGACCGGGAACGCCCTAGCCTGGGCTACCCCACTTGTTAACCTACCGGACCCCGTACTGCAAGATTTCAATGCCTTTAAAAATCTGCTACAACAAACCTTTCTACGAACTGAAAGCACCTTCCTAGCCTCAGAAGACCTGCTTGATATTAGACAGGGTAGCTCAGACCTCCTAACCTACATCACCACCTTTAAACAAGAGCCGCTGAAGCAGGTTGGCAGGAGCAGGCCCAGTATGCCATATTCCGGCGGGGTTTAAGGGAAGACCTCAAGGACGAACTAGCACGAATAGAAAGGCCAGGGTCTTTTGCAGAGCTTCTAACCGCTACCCTGCGAATCGATTTCAGGATGTCGGAAAGACGTCAAGAGAAGAAAAGAATTAAGTCAAGCGCACCCCCCCTCTGGGATCCTTCATCCTCATCGGTACCCTTCCAACGGTCCGCGAAAGAAGAACCCATGCAGATCGGAACGGCTCGAACACCACTTACCCCAGAGGAGCGAAAACGGCGAAGGGAGAACTCCCTGTGTATGTACTGTGGGTCTGCCTCCCACTTACTCAGAAATTGTCCGGATGTACCACTCAGAAAGCCGGGAAACGTGCGCCCTCGGTAAATGTTGGGACACATAACCGAGGGGCCGTTCACAGTCCCTATGCTCCTCTCTCGGTATCCTCAACAGAGGTCTCTGAGGATTCCCGGTTGATGGTACTCACAGTCACACTCAGAATCGACTCTAAGGAAGTCACCACTTTAGCCCTACTTGATTGTGGGGCTGCAGGAAATTTCATGGACATCCACTGGGCAGACAGACAAGGAATTAAGAGAATCGCTAAACAAGAAAATCAGAAAGTCGAAGGGGTGGATGGCAAGCCCCTGAGTTCGGGCATGAATACTCACACCACTATAGCCCTCACTTTGTCTATCCAACAACACGTTGAAAGTATCGCGTTTGACATCATCAGAGCGGCCCACTTCCCCATTATTTTGGGTATCTGCTGGTTACGCAGACACAATCCCAGAATCGACTGGTCTAGTAATATGTTGGATTTTCAATCTTCGTATTGCAAGACAGAATGCTTACCCGAACCCAAGTTCGAGATGGTAAAGACCTCCAATAGCTGTGAAGTCCGAACCGTACACTGTCTACCACACTACCTTGAGGAATTCAACGAGGTAGTAACGGAAAAGACACCCATCGAACTCCCACCACATCGGCCTGAAGATTGCTGCATAGATATAAACCCAGGAGCATTGGTGCCTTTTGGGAGGATGTTTTCCCTTACACTGGAAGAAAAACAATACCTCCGCGAATATCTGGATTGCAATATGGAAAACGGACTCATAAGACCATCGAAATCACCCGCCGGAGCTTCACTGTTCTTCATATCCAAGAAGGGATCTAAGGAACTGAGGCCGTGTATTGATTATCGCGGTCTCAACAAAGTCACCATAAAGGATAGGTACCCCATGCCTTTGATCACCGAAATCTTACAAGCAGTTCACGGAGCCAAGATCTTCACTAAACTTGACCTAAGAAACGCTTACCACCTCCTCCGGGTTCAAGACGGGGACGAATGGAAAACGGCATTCCGGACTCCATTTGGCCTTTTTGAGTATAGAGTAATGCCTTTTGGGTTAGTTAACGCTCCATCGATATTTCAACGATTCATGGACCGGCTATTTTCTGATCTACTGTGCCAAACCACGTTGGTGTACCTAGACGACATTCTTATCTTCTCCAAAACTCCTGAAGACCATAAAAAACACGTCAAAGAAGTTTTTTGCAGGCTTCAAACCAACCATTTGTCCGTCAAGCTTGCCAAGTGCGTGTTCGCAGCCTCCTCCATCCCTTATCTCGGGTTCATACTTTCGGACCACGGAATCGCCATGGATCCTTACAAGGTGTCTTCCATCCTGGACTGGCCTTCTCCGACTTCAGTCAAAGAGGTCCAACGATTTTTGGGTCTGGCGAACTTCTATAGGAGGTTTATCCCCAACTTTTCTCAAAAAATTCTGCCTATCACTTCTCTCCTAAAGAAGACGACAACATCATTCAAATGGTCAATTGAGGCCGAAGACAGTTTCAAGATCCTCAAGAAAGCTTTCAGCTCAGCCCCCATCCTACAACAACCTAACCAACACCGGCCCTTCATTCTGGAGACAGACGCTTCCTCAGCAGCTATAGGAGCTGTTCTGCTTCAAGAAATACGGAATGTTGAACATCCGGTGGCTTACTTCTCCAAGACCTTAACCCCTAGTCAAAGGAATTACTCGGTCATAGAAAGGGAGTTGTTAGCTATGAAAGCGGCTTGTTTGGAATGGCGTCACCTCCTCCAGGGAGGTGAGTTTCCATTCACCATACGGACGGACCATAAAAACTTACAGGTCCTAAGACGATTCGAGTGCTACAACACCCGACAGGCACGATGGGCCCACTTCTTCGCACAATTTGATTTTCATGTCACATACATCCCAGGCAAACTGAACCTGGTAGCAGACTCACTTTCCCGCCGAAGCGACTATCTGCCAGAGACAGAGACATCTTCCGAATTCATGTTCCCCAAAACAAGAACCATCGGAGTGGTTTCAACATTCCTCAGACAAGTACAGGAGGACTCTGGAGGTCGCTTCGAGTTGGAAAGACACCCCAAAGACTTGTCTTATGAAGTCAGAGACGGTCTTTATCTAGTCCAGGGAAGACTGTACCGACCCACACAATCTTTCCGCAAGATGGCACTGAACTGGTGCCATGACTCCAACCTAGCAGGACATCGAGGCGGAACCAACACTCTCGAGTATCTTCAACGATACTTTTACTGGCCAAAGATGAGAGAGGATGTGGATCGCTATGTTCAGTCCTGCATCATTTGTCTTCGGAGCAAGTCTTCACGCCAACGACCAATCGGTCTCCTCGAACCAGGTGAAGTGCCCAAGAGTCCTTGGAGCACCATCTCTACTGACTTTATTGTGGACTTACCCCCATCTCAAGGTTGCACATGTATCATGGTAGTGGTGGACTCGTTCACCAAGCTGGCTCACTTTTCCCCATTACCAGGGGTTCCCACAGCAGACAAGATGGCGGGTGTATTTCTCCAGGACATCTTTCGGTTGCATGGTATGCCAAACAAGATAATATCAGACCGCGGTAGCCAGTACACCTCCCGGTTCTGGAAGGCATTATGTGTCAGACTGGGGATTGAAAGAGCTCTCACTTCAGGATTTCACTCGCAATCCAACGGACAAACTGAACGTTTGAACGGGACTCTAGAGCAGTACCACGGTGCTTTATCAATTCCCAACAGGATAACTGGTACACATTACTCCCACTCGCAGAATTCTCCTATAATAATTCTGTACATTCTGCTATTGGGTGTAGTCCTTTTTTTGCACCTATGGATACCATCCTCGTTCTATTCTCCCTGTCTCTGGTCTTTCTTCTGATTTGCCAGCTGTCGATTCATCCCTCTCTCTTCTCAAGGAAACTCACAAGAAGGCACAGGAGGGCCTTCGATCGGCTCAAGCGCGCTATTGCATTCAAGCCAATAAACATCGTCGGCCAGTTCTGGGGTGGGAGGTAGGAACCAGAGTCATGCTTTCCACTAGATACCTCCCTCGTTGGGTCCATCCCTCCAAGCTGTCTCCCAAGTTCCTAGGGCCATATGAGATAATACAAAAGATCAACCCAGTGGCCTTTCGTTTGCGATTACCCACAAACCTAAAGAGGGTTCACCCTGTATTCCATGCCTCCCAACTCAAGTCTTTCCAGGCTGACCCCTGGGCACGTCAGGCAAATCAAAACCCGATCCCTCGGGGTTCCTCACAGACGGAGTTTGAAGTTGCCCAACTCTGTGACTCAAGATATCGTAGGGGTAGACTAGAGTATTTGGTCAAGTGGAAAGGCTATCCCTCCTCGGAAAATTCCTGGGAACCCATCACTCACATTAATGCACCTTCCTTGCTTCGCAAGTACCACTTTTTTCACCCGGGGAAGCCGGGGGGTGGGGCCTATCGGAGGGGGCATACTGTCATACCATGTAGTACCTGGCGTTTGTGGAGCCGATGGCGACGCGGACGCTAGTTTCGTTACGTTCAGCCTCCGCTTAGCCACGCCCCCTTTTCCTGTGTTTCTCTCTTCTGCCCTGATTCCATTGGTTGTGACGCTCCCCGGCTCAGAGTCTTTACCAGCTCTTTCCGGGTCGGGGATGCGTCGCAACGCTTCCGGGTTTTGGACCTTCAGCGCCTTGCCTGCTGTTCCCGTTCGCCTCCCTTTTGTTCGTGCCTTCAGCTCTTTCCCCTGTGTGGAACCTCGCGCCTTTTCCTGGCGCCTCTCCTCCCGTCTGGTTCCCCACTGCACCGGTCTATTCTTTTTCTCCTTTCCCGTATCTTTTCTCGTACCCGCCTTCTCCATCTCCTTCCCGCCTTTTACCTCCCTTCCTCCCTTCTCCGTTCTACGCTTTCCTTTCTTCCCCTTCTGGTTTCCTTGTTTTCTCATATTCTTCCTTTCGGGGTTTTTCTCCCGCCAGACTCTCCTGTTTTCTGGATACCTCTGCCCTTGCCCTACAGTGTACCGGATCCTTGCCTGTTCTCTGGACTGCCTCTTCTTGCCGTCTTGGATACCTGCCTATTTTGCTTACCGTGTACCGGATTCCTGCCTGCCTTTTTGGACTGCCTTCGCTTACCGTTTGGGAAAATTGGTTGATATCAGGACTCCTTTGTTTGTTCTTGGCTGGTCTTGGACTATTGCCCTTCCCGGGTACCATTCCATGGAGTACCCCCAGATCTCCTGTTCTACACACCCTTCCAGAGATTCCCAGCGGTACCACAACCAACGAACACTGTAGAATTCAGGGGATTTTTGTGCCTCGTAGGCTTTTTCCCCTCCTGGGCGATTCCGGGAGAGGAGCCCCCTGGTCTTCCTTATTGGAGACACGGTGGCTTCCTTTTGGAGTCGTCCCTACCTCCATAAAAAAAAGGAACCTTCACGGAGAAGAGAAAAGAAGGGTACCTGGAAAGAAGAAGAAGGTGAGGAGTTAGGGGAGGGGGTAACTTCAGAGTCTAATTCATCTGACAAAGAGATCACTGATTCCGGTGACAGTATTAGAGAAGTGTCCTTCACATTGACAAATTATATGGTTGATCATGGAGGGCCTGAGTAGCTCATCAGAACAAGAATATTGGCTTCATTTAATGAAATACCAGCTCTTTGGTTGGTTTCAACCAAAGATATCAAACTTGTGACTTTACTCATCCTTTACGCTAAGATTTTGTGAGGCGTTTGATCGCTTCCACACATGTTCGCGATACGCTTATTAAGGAGACGATCATTCTCCATAAATTGGGCTATGATTTAACACCTTTTGATAATGTGGTCTCACCA
Source organism: Ambystoma mexicanum (assembly GCF_040938575.1). NCBI lineage: Eukaryota > Metazoa > Chordata > Amphibia > Caudata > Ambystomatidae > Ambystoma > Ambystoma mexicanum. The sequence goes on from NC_090922.1 coordinate 414,662,007, forward strand.
AGACATAGTAAGACCTTGAACTTAGTGAACTCTATAACTAAACCTCTTGCACAAAGTGTAATAACTGAAGAAATAACTGAGGATAATTTGAAATATGATAAAGATGAACCCAATTTGCGTTGGTTGCCCATGACTTTAAGGAACTCTATTTCTCAGCTGAAAGATTTAAAACAACATCTTTAGTGGTAAATCCAACCTAGCCTTAATATTCTGGAATGTCTATGTTTTTTCTAGACTCTCTGCTGATAAATCCCTTTGTGGTTTCCAGCGATCCTATGCCATAATATTTTTACAGGAAACTGGGCTGGTGGGCTTTCTTATTTTTGATGGATAAGATATCACTAGCCTCCTTGCAGTATAGAGTACAACGCATCGCTCTATGGGAGGCCTGGCCATAGCCTTACGTAATGGCATAAGTCTAAGCAAGATCGCAATGTGGACAGTTTACAGAGGTATTTTGGCAGTAGTATTGGCTCCTAATCTTGGATGTGTATTATTGATCAACATATACTGGAACCCCGGGATAATATGGCTAAAACATTGAGGAAATGGTATGCTAAATTAGAAACCTGGTCTATATCCCACCCAGGGGTCCAGATTATCATAGCGGGCGATTTCAATGGAGAAATTAACTATGATCATTTTGCAGAACTCATTGAATGTGGAATAACACACAGAAGCAGTTTCAGTGTATAAAATGGTGTCAAATGATGGAAGGTTGGGGTCTGCACTGACTTTTGGTGGACAAACCAACCTGGTCAACGAGAGTGGTTTACTCTGAAATTGATTTGTTTGTGTCCGCAAAAATGTACTTTACAGAATAGATAATTTTCTTTTTCAGTGCAATGAATACAGTGGCCATGTCATGCTGAGTTGGTCATTGAAGTGGGAAAAAGATGAATGCGTAAAGCATACTATCAGTACTTCATTAAGATGTAATGTTAAGGGTCACCGCTTAAGATGGACTAAAGTGAACATTGAACGTTTCAATTTGGTTATGTTGAACGACTTTGCAAATTCTTCTCTGGAAATGAAATCACTAATTTATTCCTTTACTCACATACACGAGCATTTGACAAATATGATGGATGACCTCATGTCAGCAAGAGTGACCCTATAACTAAGAATACATTCCATATCCATAAGCATACATTTGATTTGCAAGTCCACGAAAAGAAAAAGGAAACTCGTAAATTGATTTGCTTAACAAAGAAATCGATTTCTGACAAGGCTGAAGTTGCGAAGATTATTAGTAAACTCAAACAAAATTTGAAAAATTGGCTAAAACAATATCGCCATTTATTGTATCAAAGTGATGGGGAGGCGCTGATGGCTGCACTTAAGGGCAACAATTTTAGTAGCTTTTGGACTTTGATTAATCACTTAGAGAGTAAGCAGAGTATAAAACAGATTAATCCCATCTCAGAAAATTCTTGGGAGAATCACCTTTCGAGTATATATAAAATAGATGATATTGTTCAAAATGTGCAGGAAATAATGGAACATAAGTGGGAACTCATTATCACGATGGATTCTATAAAAAGAATTATTAAGAAAGTTAGCCCTTCCGGGGCTGGGGGTCCTAACCAACTGACAAACTTAATACTCAAGAAAAATGTTGAATTATGGTCTAAAGTCTTAAATGTCTTATTTACTAACATCGGTAACACCATGATTATGCCTAATTCTTGGTTGATCTCAAACGTTATATCCATATATAAAAAAGGGTTAAGAACGTGACCAATATATTATAGACTCATAGCAATTATGGACAATGATTCTAAGATCTTTGCATCCTTGGTTTTGGATTATGTTGAAGAGTGGTGTCAACCAAATAACATACTTGATTATCAGCAATTAGAATTTTGGAGAACTATGGGTACAGATTGCGGTGATCTGTTGTTATGTAGTCTACAGAGATTAGCGCGGGAGGAAAATATACCCCCTATTTATGTTGCAGCAATGGACCTATCAATGGCTTTTAACATTGTGCATCAGACTATCTTATTGGAGAAAATTGGGCAGAGTTGGCATGCTAAAAGGGTTACTAAGTATTCTGATTAATCTGCATAAAAACTCACAAATTCAGGTCAGACCTAATGTTGAAGGAATATTAACTAGCCCTATTTCCATCTTAAATGGATTAAAACAAAGTTGTATTTTGACCCCTATTTTATTTAACTTGTATGTGGCAGATGTAGGTAGAGTTTTATCTGGTGTCTTTTTCGTTCCGCCCAAAATTGGGACTTCAAAAATTATTTGGACTGCCTATGCAGATGATTTTGTCCTATTTGAGCACACACCTATAGGCTTACAAAGGCATTCAGATAATATATGAAAATTCATAAATTGAATGCAAATCCTTCAAAGATGGTGATACTAAAATTAACTAAGGCAATGAAAACAAAAAAGATAACTTTATATGGGCATTACATCTGAATAACTTGCAAGTAAAAACACATATGTTATATTTTGGTTATCCCATTATCGCTCACCCTAGGAAATGTTTTTATAGGAATTACCTGAAGCTAAAGGTTACTAAACTTAAGTCTCAATTGAAATTTATTGATAAAGAATATGGGAAATGTTCTATCCTACCAACAGTCACATTTTATACAGCTATGGTAATACCAAGATTATGCTAGGGTTTAGAGTTTTTCCATCATGGATATTGCCTGAGCTGGATTTGAATGAAGCTAAGATTTGGTGATCACTTTGTTTCTGTTTATCTTAACGTGCAAGATACACTGTTATACACTATCAACTAGGTGTTCAGTCTATCCAGTCGATTGTTGTATGGAGCAGACTGACCATATTAAGTAAACTTTTTGTTACTTCATAAAGTAGTTTGTATCATTGGCTGAGTTCATGACCTCCATAATGAAGGAATAAGGACTCTTTACAATATGGGAACACCTATAGAATTGCGATAACTAATCCACTAAAGTTCTAGAAAATTATACAATGCCAAGATTCGGCCAACACTTTAAATGACCTTTTGGGATCACGTGTAAAGGCACAGGTGGTATCATGCCAGATTTAGTGGAATTTTATGTGAAACAAATTCCAAGTAAAAATATGATAAATTATTGTAAGCATTTTAGATGTACCATACTCTTAACTTAAGACATTTTAAGTATTAGAGGAATATCCTTTGAGGCCAAAGCTCATTGTAGGCACTGTAACAATTTGAGGGAAATTGAAACTTTGCCTCATCTGCTGCTCATTTGCCCTGCACTGAGAAACCAGATAATAGAGTGCTATTTAGCAAATATGTTTCCAATACTGAATGGATCCCATTAGATTTATTTTGGTTGAATATTATGCATGGCAAATCTGTTTCTCTGGATCTTGCTGTTTTAAGATTTCTGAAGAATGTTTGTAAAGTTTTTAACCATTATCCTTTATTTAATGTATAAATTGTTGTTTAGGGCTCAAATATGTTAATGATTTGGTATTTGTATTTTAATTCTGATTCTGATTTGTAAAGGTTTAGTTAAACCAAAACAATAAATAAAAAATGAAATACACCAAGGGACTTCTCAATCATCTGTCCAGTCTCAACATGGTCTTCCACCATGGTGCCAATGGCACTTAGTTACAAAGGAAACTCATGGGAAACCTGCCAGATATGATGGGTTATGATATGACATGATAGGTTATTTATAACGTGCTTAATACCCAGAGGTTTCTAAGCACGGACCCAGGGATCGAACATGTGTTGCTCGGTGTTGCCTTGCTTCCAGGGCAAGCATTTTGCCCCTGAGCTATCCTCCAAATGCTAACTCCATCTTTTCGGCCATTAAAGATTTAATGTCTAACAATTGCATGACACATTTTACTCCTAGGACTGTCTGAAAATGACTGGGCTATAGTTTGCACGAATTCCAGTATTAGCTAGTATGTAGTACTGAACTGGAGAGAAACATATGAATATATTGCCTTTTATCACCTGAAATATCCCTTTCATCAACATGTCAGGCTACTTTTTTGCCCCATGCTTCCCAAATCTTTTTTCTTACAATTAATTCAATTAATTAGGCATGATACCATGGTAAGATATATTACATCTATGTTAGTATTACCCATGTTTCTTGAACTAGAGCATGAGTATTTTTAACCATGACTTGTAGCTACCAGTGATGTCGTTGATAAGGCCTTGAGTGAGTCATACATGTTGTAGTTTTCAGCAACGTCAATGATTATGTCATAAGTGATGTAATCAGTGATGTCAGTTGTAATGTCATCAGTGTGCGTATGGGGTGCACAACATGGGCACATAGTGGAGTTATATATATTTTGTTTTATATATAGTCATGTATATTGTATAGTTACACTAGTTGCCCAATACTTAAGGTGAAGCCTATGATATATTGGAAATGAGAACGTTATATGTCTGATAACTTTTGACTCATTTAACAGATCAGCGTGAAATTTTATGAACAATTTCTTTGATTATTTGCATATTTGTGTTGCACAAACCCACAACTTTGTAATTCCTGGAGATGCCACTGGTGTTCCGGTGCCGTAGTGTTGATTCTGCCAGTGCCTCAATAGCATTTGCAGTCTCTAGGTCGCACCCCCTAAAGGCCTATGCATAAAAGGATGCACACAGAAGGGCGCCTGTAGTGTGAAGATTCTGTAGGGGGTGTAGCCTAGAAAAAGGACAGAAGAGTGCGCCGGAGCACAGCAGGTAAGTTATGTTATGTTATCTTGCATTTGTAAGCGCTCCCTGCCATAGTTTATGGGGTCAAAGCACTTTTGCCTGTCAGAGAGACGAAGGAAGCATATAATAGAACCTTCAGTAGTGGTAAGTTGGATCAAAGTCGGGTAGATAGTTGGGATGAGAGAAAAGATGCTCAGAAAGGTATGAGAAGAAAAAGGTGGAGGAGCTATGTTTAGAAATGGACCAAATAATAGTGGGACTCAACTGTATATGAGGTGCAGCACCGAAAGGAAACATAGCTGAGAAGAGGTGTTTGCTGCACCGGGGTATGTCTGGAATGTGTTCACTGCATGGTGAGCCTGGGCATGTTTAAGTCATGCCCATGAAAATGCAGATGGCAGAACCCATCTATATTCCGAGGCCCCCAGCAACATTTGGGAGGGGTTGTGTGTCAGAAATCCAAATTTGTCAACTTTGCAAAAGCTCACTGAAAAGTGAACAAAAAAACTGTCTATGGCTTAGCTGTGGTCAGACTTTTGCGCCTTCCACAGTGTCATGGTTAGCCAAGTCATGTAGAAACATATGGGGTTCTATCTAGTATACTAAGCTACTAATGCAGAAACATAGCATTGTGTACAGCGTGCAAAGCTCCTCTACTTGCTCATGTAAGACACAAACAGCCAGAATCTATGGATGGGAATGGGAAAGCGGAAAGGAGATATGGGCACATTTAAATGAGGGTGGATTTCGACCACAGCTTTCATGGGGACAGAAGCCCCAGTCCAGCCTTCCTGAGGGTTCCTGAGTCCTGCTAGAACCTTTAAGGTAATGGTTATATTGGTGTGTGAAGCAGAAATACTCTTAGGCTGAGGATTGACACATATGGGAGTTAATTTACATAACCTAGCCTTTGACTATCCTTCTCATGCTGGGCTGTAGTTAATGGGTCCTGTTAATAGAGGGCATCATGCGATTGTTTGTTCAAAACTGGATGTATGATCTAGTTCACAGATTAGATCTCCAATTCTACCTTTCTATGTTTTCTTTTGCGCGTGCGTGTTTAGTGTGTTGCTACCTGCTGTCTTATGACTGCTTCAAAGGCGGTTGAAAATTAGACTTGTAAAGCAAAACATTACAATCAAACCTCAACACAATGTAACATGACCTAACCAGCTAGTACAAAAGGAAGCTAATATCATACGCCCCCGTCCCAGAAAAAGGAGTGAATGAGTACATACAGTAACACTTCGGTAGATTTCAGTTAACATGCATTTAGCTTTGGGAAAACAGCACATTGATCCCAGCAGAGCAAGGCATTACACAATGTGTTTCTACAGCTTAAAACATGACATGGCATAGAATAATATAACACAGTACAGCATACCAAACCTAACTGAGTATAGCACTTAAAAACAGGGCAGGGCATAGATAATGTAGCTCATTGCAGTCACATAGCAAAACATGCCATCATTAGGCATCCCAAACAAATAGTGTTGCAACCCAGCAGAAACAGCACCACAAAGGTAGCATGACACACACACAGAAATGCACATGCACAGGGGGCATGGCTTAGCACCGATGAGATGGCCGCCTACATTTTCAAACTCCTGCTCCGTTAGCTTTTATGGTCATTCTAAAGGAATCGTACAAAAATGTCAACCTGGGAATTGCGACGGCTGAAAATCCTGACTTTTTTTTAACCCCCCTTAAACCACATATATATGTGGGGGGGGTTAGAGTATAATATTAAATGGGGGGTGCTGCGGGGGGTCTCTCCCGCATATATATGTGCTGTAAAGTGTTTTTAACAAAAAGTCTGCTTTTTCGGCCATCGCAATAATCACACAGATCCATTCTAAATATCGACAGTTCCAGAATTATTAGAAAAATAAGATTCAACCTTACCTGTGGCTTCTCTAGTGGTCTGTGGCGGCATCTCCAGAGAGCTGAGCTTGCCCTTTCAGAGCATCTGGACGCAGTTGTGTGCAAGGCTTATGACCGCAAGGTCCCGTGATTACAATAGCCGATGTCTCCTGTCAGCTGTTCGGATCAAGCGCAGAGTGAGGTGCGCTCAACGCCAGTAATACCATTCTTCTACAACACAGGCACCCAACACAAACAAAACCCGGCAACTGTTTTTTCTAACTGAAAAGGGTACAGTTTGCTCTTCGTGAGGCCTCACTTTATACTCAACCCTCAATTAATAAGAATTCATGTTCATATGACTCAGAGAAGGAGATATTGTTTTACAGACATTTTTTGTGTATGAAGTACTAATTAAAAAAACAAATTAGCATTGAAAACTTATTATACTAAGCAACATTTGTAGCTGCAAATCACTTAAATAGCACTGCTTGAATACATATATTGGTGTCTTATTAATTGGAGCAATACTACACTGCTGATACTTGGATGAATGGTATATCCACAAAATAATCTTTTGAGGGCCCACAGCTTGTTTTACTAGGATAATATCATAACACTGTGTGTTTGGCTTTGTCATTGTCATACTGCTATTCTGTCTAAGCCATACTACTCAGTTTATGATGTCATCTGAAAAACATCAAACCAAAGAAACATCTCCACCTTCGTCTAATACCCTCAAAAGGGAGAAATGCAATTCATCCAAGCCAGAAGAAGACACTTTGGATCCAGCCATCCAAACTATTCTGGCAGAAATAAGGGCCCTGACACCATTCATAGAGGCCACAAATAATAAACTACAGCAGCTTGATGATAAGTGTTCTACCTTTGAGTCAAGAATGAGTGAGGTGGAAAGACGAGTTGTAATACTGGAAAACACAGTCAAGTCTCTACAAGGAAAGATTGCAAATCTTGAAAATAGAAACAGAAGAAATAACCTGAGGATTGAGGTCCTTCAAGAAGAAATTGAAAAAAAAATATTTTCCTAAATACTATGCTTCCCCAACTCCTTGACCTACCAGTGTCTGTACAACTTAATATCCAGAGGGGCCATCGGGTGGGTCCAATTAACTCAATGTACAACTCTAACAACACCTCTAGAACCTTAATTGTTTCCCTTCTAGATTATATTCATGTACTTCTTATAATGGCTAAAGTGAAGCAACTAAAGCAGCTCGCTTGTCATAGCAAGAACATATTCATATCCCAGGATGTATTGAATGCAACAACTGCTAGTAGAAAATAACTACTTACCCTTAGATCTGCCCTTAGACAGTTAAATGCAAGATATAAGGTCATTCATCCAGCTATCCTTACAGTTACCCTGAATGGACATACTTCTACTTTTCAAAATCCAACAGATCTGAGGCACTTCATTCAACTTCATAAAAGGGCTGAGATGGATACATCAAGACTACCTACTTGAGTATTGATACATAACTTAATAGGTTAATACAATGGAATGCTGTTTTAATTCCTTCCATCGGAGTAGGTTGTGAGGTGGGCCTTGTCTCAACTGGCTCTAAACCCCTATTTTCATTTTGGTCTAGCATGGATGGGTGTGGTTGTTTCCTGTCAGCCACATTCCTATTTATAGTTTTTTCTCAAGTTTGGATGTTACAAATATCCATGTTTACTTTGTTTTTCTACCCACCTCCCTCTTGTGTCTCTCCTTTAAAAGCATTATCATTTACGCATGATCATTTATATATGCTTTATATGTGACTACATTACTATTTTTCCAGTTATACTGACATGTTTGACTCTATAAGGACGAATTGCATTTACAATTTCAGTTGTTCTGACATTTATGTTACCCTTGCTCTAAACTATGCCACTTAACATAACCTCTTGGAATGTTAAAGGATTGCATAACCCTGTCAAAAGACAGAAAGTATTATCCCACCTTAATAGAATGAAGCCATTGATTGTGTGTATCCAAGAAACACACCTATCACAAGCTTAAACTGCTAAATTTAGACTCCTCTGGGTGGGTCAAGTTTTTTCTAGTGCGGCAAAAGGCAAAAAGAATGGGGTGATCACACTTATTAATAAGGCGTTCAAAGGAAAAGTTATAGCGAATGAGTCTGATGATTTAGGTAGGTGGGTGCTAAGTTAGGATTTTAGTGGAAACCATTCAATACACAATTCTTAATGTCTACGGTCCCAAATCTCCAGATCCCTCTTTTTGGTTACAATTACAAAACCACATTTATCAATCCAATCCTCATAATCTGATTGACTGCAACGACATCATAGATCCTTTTCTTGACAGAAAGTCTAGTGTATGTTTCGTATTAGAATTAGGTCTTACTAATGCATGCTGCTGATCTCATCCTTCTGATTTGGAGTTTACTTTTTTCTCCAATCCCCATAATTCTTTCTCAAGATTAGACTGCATATGCATATCCCAAATCTATGGTTACCCTTCTTCTTAATGGCCAAATTGAGTATATAACATTTTCATATCATGCTCCAGTATACAGCCAACTTGCAACCCCACAGACCAGTCACAATTCTAATAGATGGGGATTTAATTCGCCCTTTAGAAATATAAATCATTTACTCTCCGAGAACAAAAGTCAAAATACGTGTATTTCCAACAATTGGGATTGCTATAAGGCTGTACTTAAAGGTCACATTATCAGGGTAATTCATAGAATTCAGCGCACAAGTAGCGCACGCGGCTGGCGCACAGCGTGCGCGTGCGATAGTCTGCGCCAGCCGCGTGCGCCAAAACCGAATCAGGCGCACAGCGTATTCATGGATTTTAGCTTCCCCAGGCAGCCGTGGCGCACAGTGGCGCAGCGACTCGCTGCAGCGCCAGTTACGCCCCCAGGAACGCCCCTTGCGCTGGGAAATCTCATAAAAATCACAAACCAGCGCAAGGGGCTGCGCTAACCCTGGACCATCACGGCAAGCGGCCCATGCGATTTTCAAGGGTGCGCGGGAAGTTTCACACGTCAAATCCCAGGCTACGTCCATTTCAGGGGTGCGCGGGAAGTTTCACACGCGAAAAGCTAGGCTACGGGCATTGCAGGGGTGCGCGGGAAGTCCCACACGCGAAAAGCCAGGGTACGTCCATTACAGGGGTGCGCGGGAAGTTTCACACGCGAAAAGCTAGGCTACGGGAATTCCAGGGGTGCGCGGGAAGTCCCACACGCGAAAAGCCAGGGTACGTCCATTACAGGGGTGCGCGGGGAAGTTTCACACGCGAAATCCCAGGCTTCTTCCATTTCAGGGGTGCGCGGGAACGTTTCACACGCAAAATCCCAGGCTACGTCCATTTCAGGGGTGCGCGGGAAGTTTCACACGCGAAAAGCTAGGCTACGGGAATACCAGGGGTGCGCGGGAAGTCCCACACGCGAAAAGCCAGGGTACGTGTATTTCAGGGGTGCGCGGGAATTTCCACACGCGAATAGCCTGGCCGCGTGTATTTCAGGGGTGCGCGGGAAGTCCCACACGCGATTACAGCAGGGTACGTGTATTTCAGGGGTGCGCGGGAAGTTCCACACGCGAATAGCCTGGCCGCGTGTATTTCAGGGGTGCGCGGGAAGTCCCACACGCGATTACAGCAGGGTACGTGTATTTCAGGGGTGCGCGGGAAGTTCCACACGCGAATAGCCTGGCCGCGTGTATTTCAGGGGTGCGCGGGAAGTTCCACACGCGAATAGCCTGGGCGCGTGTATTTCAGGGGTGCGCGGGAATTTCCACACGCGAATAGCCTGGGCGCGTGTATTTCAGGGGTGCGCGGGAATTTCCACACGCGAATAGCCTGGGCGCGTGTATTTCAGGGGTGCGCGGGAATTATCACACGCGAATAGCCTGGGCGCGTGTATTTCAGGGGTGCGCGGGAATTTCCACACGCGAATAGCCTGGGCGTGTGTATTTCAGGGGTGCGCGGGAATTTCCACACGCGAATAGCCTGGGCGCGTGTATTTCAGGGGTGCGCGGGAATTATCACACGCGAATAGCCTGGGCGCGTGTATTTCAGGGGTGCGCGGGAATTTCCACACGCGAATAGGCTGGGCGCGTGTATTACAGGGGTGCGCGGGAAGTCCCACACGCGATTACAGCAGGGTACGTGTATTTCAGGGGTGCGCGGGAATTTCCACATGCGAATAGCCTGGGCGCGTGTATTTCAGGGGTGCGCGGGAATTTCCACACGCGAATAGCCTGGGCGCGTGTATTTCAGGGGTGCGCGGGAATTATCACACGCGATTTGGCTTGGTACGTGTATTACAGGGGTGCGTGCGAAGTTAAACACGCGATTAGGCTGGGTGGGTCCTGTCACCCTCGACGGCCCCTGCAGGCAGCCCACAAAACAGGGGACTACCCTGCACACCTGCTCATGTCTCCCACCACCCCCACCCCCCCAGTCACCAGGGGTACCCTCCACCAGGCCCCCACTCATGTCTCCCACCGCCCCCACCCCCCCAGTCACCAGGGGCACCCTCCACCAGGCCCCCAACCATGTCTCCCACCACCCCCACCCCCCACCATCCAGGGGCACCCTCCACCAGGCCCCCAACCATGTCTCCCACCACCCCCACCCCCCCAGTCACCAGGGGCACCCTCCACCAGGCCCCCACTCATGTCACCCACCACCCCCACCCCCCCAGTCACCAGGGTCACCCTCCACCAGGCCCCCACTCATGTCACCCACCACCCCCACCCCCCACCATCCAGGGGCAGTCTCCACCAGGCCCCCACCCATGTCTCCCACCACCCCCACCCCCCAGCAGTGCAGGGGCAGCCTCCACCAGGCCCCCACTCATGTCCCCTATCACCCCCACCCCCCCGCCACCAGGGGCACCCTCCACCAGGCCCCCACTCATGTCACCCACCACCCCCACCCCCCACCATCCAGGGGCAGCCTCCACCAGGCCCCCACCCATGTCACCCACCACCCCCACCCCCCCAGTCACCAGGGGCACCCTCCACCAGGCCCCCACTCATGTCTCCCACCACCCCCACCCCCCAGTCACCAGGGGCACCCTCCACCAGGCCCCCACTCATGTCTCCCACCACCCCCACCCCCCAGCAGTGCAGGGGCACCCTCCACCAGGCCCCCACTCATGTCTCCCACCACCCCCACCCCCCAGCAGTGCAGGGGCACCCTCCACCAGGCCCCCACTCATGTCTCCCACCACCCCCACCCCCCACCATCCAGGGGCACCCTCCACCAGGCCCCCACTCATGTCTCCCACCACCCCCACCCCCCAGCAGTGCAGGGGCACCCTCCACCAGGCCCCCACCCATGTCTCCCACCACCCCCACCCCCCAGCAGTGCAGGGGCACCCTCCACCAGGCCCCCACTCATGTCTCCCACCACCCCCACCCCCCAGCAGTGCAGGGGCACCCTCCACCAGGCCCCCACCCATGTCTCCCACCACCCCCACCCCCAGCAGTGCAGGGGCAGCCTCCACCAGGCCCCCACTCATGTCCCCTATCACCCCCACCCCCCCGCCACCAGGGGCACCCTCCACCAGGCCCCCACTCATGTCACCCACCACCCCCACCCCCCCAGTCACCAGGGGAACCCTCCACCAGGCCCCCACTCATGTCTCCCACCACCCCCACCCCCCAGCAGTGCAGGGGCACCCTCCACCAGGCCCCCACCCATGTCTCCCACCACCCCCACCCCCCAGCAGTGCAGGGGCACCCTCCACCAGGCCCCCACTCATGTCTCCCACCACCCCCACCCCCCAGCAGTGCAGGGGCACCCTCCACCAGGCCCCCACTCATGTCTCCCACCGCCCCCACCCCCCCGCCACCAGGGGCACCCTCCACCAGGCCCCCACTCATGTCTCCCACCACCCCCACCCCCCAGCACTGTGGGGAACCTGCCAGCAGGCCCCCACACATGTCCCCCTGGCCCCAGGTCCTGACGATACACAATCATGGCAGTAATGGCCAGCATACCCAGCACAAACACCCAGGCAAGGATTGCATCCACCCACATAGTGAATGCAATCACATGACACAACCCCAATGCCAAGTATGCAAAAGAACACATGTCTGTCACACACACATACACAATGGGTGCAAGTGAATGTCAAAACCCATATCATGACATGTAACAAACCAATGAGAAAATAACACAAGTGTAAGAAAATATAAAAAATGTATTAAATACCAAAAATAAGTGAACTTTTCAAACATACAACGATGTGGCTAAGTAAATAAATGGTCCATGTCCGAGAACAAAAGTGATAAACAAAAAAACAAAGGAATAAAAAATTAAAATGATTTTGTCCAAAGCAATATCATGTCATAGGAAATTAATGAAAAACCATTACGTCATGGTGAAAACAATAAGAAATCAAAAAAATGTATCTCCCAAAAAAACAAACTATATACAGGAATGTTCCAGGGTCCATGAGCCCAACACCAAAAATGAAACCTACCACTAACTAATGAAAAATATATGTACAAAAAAGTGGCCATTGTCCGAGCGGTCCAAAATAATAAAAATAAATAAAGGAAACCTAGCACTAACTAACTAAATAACTATATACAAAGGCAGCGGGCAAGTCCTGCGGCTCACTTGGTGATGTTGCTGGCCAGGGCATCATCGAACTCCATGTCGATGTCCTGGAGGCGGGACTCTGTCCTGGCCCCGAGGTCTCGCAGGGACAACCCCATGTCCACCTCAAACTCCCTGCGAGCTTCCTCGAGGCACTCAGCCCGCCTCAATGCCCGACGCATGGAGAACTCCGCCCTGACCATGGCGAGCCGCTCCTCTTCCGCCCGCTGCCGCTCCGCACCTATCCGCTGGCCAAACTCCTCCCACACGGAACACACCACCATCCCAGGGTTGCCCTGCCCTCCGGCCGATGCCTGCCCCTCTGATCTTGATGGCCCCGAGCCATGATGCCTCCCACGTCGAGCCCGCTGCTGCCTCCGACGCCACTGCCTCTGCCAGCACGACGGCATCCAGGCTGATGGAAACCACCGACGCCGTCGTGCACGTGCCCTGCCCGATGATGCCGTCACATCTTCCATCTGCTGGGGTCCACTTGCTGTGTTGTCCACCCCTGCTGGACCTCCGACTCCCAACTGTGGCAGGGATGGGATCCCCACCGAGCTGGCTGCATTGGTCGGGGCAGGTCCACAGGGGGCCCTGGTGGCATCTGGGCCGGAAGACGGCAAGGAGAACGACCGGTGGATAGCCTGCACAGAGGAGGAGAGGGCCGTCAGATTGGCCAACACATGCAGGAAACCCCCGAACATGGCCGATCCCAATTGGGCCACGTCGGCACGGTGCACTTCGTGATGACGTGCGTGCTCCTCCCGGGAAGCACGCACGTCATCACGAATCACAGCCGTGCGCATCGCGACCCCAATCAGGACCTTCTCCACGCGGCCAGGGGTTACCACATCCGCAGGTGGAGGGGAGTCAGGTGACATGGACATCCCCTCTACCTGCGGACGGGCCTGGGACGGGGCATCCCTGCTGGTGCATGGTGGTGCACTCACAGGGTCAGGGACAGTGACATGCACAGGCCCCTCCACGGTGACCTGTGCTGCCTCCTGCCCCTGGCCCTGGACTGCACCACTTGCACCAGCAGGGATGCTCCCACCAGGCCCCATGTGTGCACCAGTGTCGGCCTCCTCCTCCTCTGTGCAAACCACCAACCTGGATGGCTCCTCACCGTCTCCCGCCGTAGCAGGCCCCTGTGGGGGCTCACCCACCCCTTCCGCTGCAGCCGTGGGGGCATCCCCGCCGCCTTGCTCCACAGCGCCGTCTCCGCCCTCTTCTTCACTAGCCGCTGCGTAGAGGGAGACAAAGGACACAAGCATCAGGCTACTGTACAATGGTCCCCTAGACAGGAAGCAATAGCAGATGAGCACCACTGTCAAAGTACACTTCCATCATGTCCCTCCACAACACATGGGTCAGTCCAGGCAAAACACACACAGTAACAGGCATGGTGCATGCCATGGACATTTCCATGCATGTCCAATGGACTCTAGAAACATTCAATGATATGTAACTCACATGCATCATGGCTCATGCATAACACATGCACACACTTCACCTCAGTCACATCCATCTGGCCCCAAACACACCGAACACAGGCGAAACAAGGGTAAGTTGGGTGCGTCACTGAATCTGTGCATTGTCACACACATGTGTCATGCATCCATGGCATGCACAAGTCACAGACACGCAGGTCAGGCACACAGACATGGCTACCATATATGTACCTGGCATCAGCACCCATCCTTCACCCCCATCCATGTCCAGGTACAGAGACTGGCATGCTCTCATGTCCAAAATCTGCATAGGGCTCCCCATGCCGCATTTCAACACATGCAACAACCATGTGGGTCACACATCACTGGTCGCACATGCATTACCATGATGTCCCTGCACACATACATGCATACATGGCCCATGGCACACATACAGGCAAGTATCATAGAACCAGCACACCGCAACATGCCCTGTCTCACACAGTAATGCTTGGACACATACCGCTCAACTCCAGACGGGCCTCCCTCTCAAGGACCTGGGCGTGGAGCGCTGGGCGTACGCGTTCCAGGACCCTCTTCTGGATGGAACTCATGCGGCCCCGGCCCCCCTCCACGAGGCGCCGGGCCTTCACAAGGGTCCTGGACCTCAAGTCCGCCCAGCGCTTCTTGATCTTCTGGACGTTGCGGGTTGCCACCCCCTCCGCGTTGATGGCAACCACACAGTCGGCCCAGATCCTCTCCCGTCCTTCCTTGCTGGCGCGGGACGATCCAAAGAGGGCATCATACTGCCCCAGGACATGCTCCACCAGGACACCAACTTCGGTGGCAGTGAAGCTGGTGCCCCTCTGCCCCTCTGGCCTGGGGTTGTCACTGGTGCCAGATGTGGAAGTGCCCGACATGGCAACCCCAGAGGCAGGTGTGGGTGGGCAACTGGGTCCTGGGGCTGGGCTGTGGAGCGATGTAATCCCAGTTGGGAGTCTTCAGTTCCAGCAGGGGTGGACACAGCAACTGGACCCCTGCAGATGGCTGATGTGCAGGCACCAAATGGCAGGGCACGGTGGCAGCAGGCAGGCAGGCAGGCAGGCAGCAGCAGATAGCACGTGGGAGGCTGCTCGGGGCACTGGGGGGCAGTAACTCGGCCTTCTGGGCAGGGGCGTGGTGTTCCGTGTGTTTTCGGGTGGCCAGCTTGATACGGAGTGATTTGGCACGTGAAAATCCTGCACGTCAGCGTGAAATCCGAGGAAAGGCCCTTAGCGCGTAAGCGCGTCAGCACGCATACGCGATTCTATTGGACCAGAGTCCCTCAGCGCGTAAGCGCGTCTGACGTGACCCGCACGGGCGTTCCCCACTCAGCACGTGATGACGGAACACACGTGGAAATACTGCACGTCAGAGTGTCATCGCGTGATTGGCCTATGTACGTGTATTTCATTGCGTGTAATTGGACAAAAGTGCGCGTACACGCGATTGGCCTATGTACGTGTATTTCAGGGGTGCGCGGGCACTTACACACGCAAGTACGTCAGCGCACCTGTATGGCTGCTGCGTGGGAATTTCCACACGCTATTGGAGTGGGAACTAGATTCCAGGGGTGCGCGGGTCACACGCTCGCCTAGAACACGCGCAAAGCATTAATTTGCGCACTTTTCAAATAACAAGCCAGATGCCAGGATGAACATACCGTTCCTAGCAGCAGTGGCAGTGGGCTACCAAAGGAGGAGGAGGAGGAGAGTCAGGGCCAGAATATTCACACCCAGAACCAGCCTTTTCGGGATGCCTGATGACCAGGTGTATGGAAGGTACAGGTTTCCACCACACATAATACTGGACCTGGTGAGTGAGTGGGAGGATGACCTCACATCACCCACCCTGTGCTCTCAAGCACTCAGCCCCCTGGAGAAGGTCCTCAATGTACTGCACTTCTTAGCCACTGGATCATTTCAGCGGACAAGTGCCATAGTGGGTGGGGTGTCACAGGCCACCCAGTCACGCTGCCTACACCAGGTCTTGGACATCATCACTGCACGCCCATCAGTCCGCAGGCACATATACCTGCCCAGAACACCTGCTGAAAGGCATGCTGCCGCCCTGGATTTTTACGGAGTGGCACGATTCCCCAAAGTGCTAGGTGCCATCGACTGCACCCATGTGGCTCTACGTCCCCCCAGGGCATCAGAGCACATCTATAGGAACCGCAAGCACTGGCATTCCATCAACGTGCAGGTAGTATGTAATGCCAAGGGAATCATCACCTCAGTATATGCCAACTATCCCGGGTCCACCCACGACAGCTTCATTTACCGAATGTCCACCCTATGCCGGGACATGGATGCTGGGCGGCATGGCGATACATGGCTTCTCGGTGAGTATGTATGCCACTGCACATGCATGCATGTTGGATACTGAGCAAGGTCACAACCCTACCAATGATACCAATCACCACCTCCACAGGGGACAGTGCCTACCCTCTCAGCCCCCACATGATGACGCCAATTCGGAACCCCACCACGCCACCCGAGGTAAGATATAACACAGCCCACATTACAACCCGGGGCATAGTGGAGCGCACATTCGGAGTGCTAAAGTCACGCTTTCGCTCCCTTGACCGTTTTGGCGGGCAGCTGTTATACGCTCCCCCAGTAGTGTGCAGGATCATAGTGGCAGCATGTGTCCTGCACAACGTTGCAACACGCCGGGGCCTGCCCGTGGACATGGTGGTGGCCCCACATCCCCAACCACATGCACAGCCGCTGCGCATGGGAGGGGAAAGGGCACGAGGGGAGGCAGCCCGTACACAGCTAATGGCTAATTACTTCACATAGTATTCACTCCCCTGTGGAGTGCACACTGGCCTGGCACATTCCATCTGACAATCAATGATGACTCAACCTGACACTGATCCTGAATGTCTGGAGATTCAACCGTGAAAAGCAGATCAGCCTGAGATTGTTCACCTGGAAGTGTTACAATGTGTGCATCCCTACCCACACACAACACCAATGCAGTTTTGTGAAGGAACACATTCAAGCAGCCAAAATTAATACCCACTTGCTAAATGCAACAAGAGGACAGTGCCATGTCACCCAACCCATCCCCAGCACCGCCACACAACACACCGTGCCATGTCATGCTATGTGCAGGTAAACAAAGTAATCCCCACAACATGACAAGTGTTGCGATGTACAGTGTCCCCAATTGAAACTTCCTACACCTGAAATGCTCACTGTAATGCAGGACAAACAACATACTTGAGCACGTACTACCATAAACATGACTTCAGTAATGTAATTAATCAGTTGTCTCACCACCTGGATATGCCTGCACTCCCACCACTTCCAACTGAACAGTGTTGGTGCCATGTAGAGTTGTAGGTGCACTGCTGCCAACAAGGACCCCATCTCCAGACTAGAGGGCCTTGTGTAGACATGAGGAAGGGACCTGCAAATTGGGAGGCAGACACAGATGATGAGTTACACATCAATGCAACATGCAGTATACAACACAACAGCAATATGCACTAGGAATGTATACACAGTATTGACTAGACTACCCACACATGTAGTGGGAGTCCAATGTCACCATGTACTTCAATGTCACTTGGGCACACCCTTTGCAAGCCCATGGAAACGGGAAGCTGGAGGGGTGTGTGTGACTCAAACCCAGGCATCTGAACCTAATACATGACAAGCCTGCATGTGCCCAGCCACAATGCAGCGTATGCCCACAGGAACCACGGAAGCCAACAATGTGTCCCCAAAAAATTGGGAAAAATATAAAAATAAAAATAAAAATTTAAAAAATATAAAAATAAGAAGAAAATCAAAAATGGCCATTAAAGGGCCCGGGGGGGTTGGGGAGGCCACCCAGGAGGTCCGAGGTCAGGGTGCACACCAGAAACCACCTGTGTGGATCCTGGGGAAAAAAAACACCTCCATGGGCTCATGGCCCACACGGCTACCCTATTGTGGGAGTATCACTGCTGTCGCTATTATCACCCTGTGCAGCTTCATTCGGAGGTGGTTGCACTATGGGAGGCAGCCCACGCAAGGCCCTACTCTGTTCCTCCATGGCTGCAAGCATGCGGGTGTGGTAGGTCTCGTTCTGGAGGATGAGGGTGCGGAGGTCCCCATGCAACAACTCACGGGATGCCCGGACCTCCGCCCTCGTTGCTTGCATCTCAGCTGAGAGCGTACGGATGAGACGCTCCAGCTGCTGTTCTGTCCTTTGGTGTGTTGAAGCCTCTAGCTCAACAAGAGTCATCCTGAGTTGATGTAGCTCCTGCCTCAGGGCTTCCCTGTGGCCCTGGGACTCTATGGAGATGGCCTCCTGCAGAGTCGCCAGTGCCGCCCGCCTGTCCCTGTTGGACGCCAACATGTCCTCCCTGTGTGACTGGCAGATGGAGTCGGTTGCCTGCTCTAGTCGCTCCATCAGCCTTTCAGGGGGGACAATGGAAGTGGCCACCCTATCCATGGCCTGAGCCATCATCTCGGATGATGCTGCCTGTTGGGTAGCCATACCGTAAATGGATTGCTCCCATATGGTATTGCCAGGTGGCGTACGGCCACCACGTCGGCGGGCACCACACCTGTCTGGGGCAAGGCGGACTGCGCCTTGCTGTGCCGGCACTGCCTGAGGCTGCAGGACTGCATTCCCCCTCTGATCTGCTGGCCCAGGAACAGGATCAGATGTCGCGGAGTGTGACCCTGCATCCGTAACCACCAAAGGCCTAGCTGCCAACACTGACATCCCCATTGAGGGTTCTGACCCTGGTGCAGGTGGGTGGGACAGAACAGATTCCCTCCCTGGAACACTCACCTGCGACGGCACGTAGGTCTCATCATCCGAGTCAACAGCTGAGTACAGCTCGGGGGAGGTGCAGCCAGAGACACCCCTTGAGAGCACGACCTGCAGCACTTGTGGGTTTTCACCCACCAGCACACCACGTCCCTCACTGGTGGTTGGTCGGCCCTCGGACCCCTCCTGGCTCTGCACCATCTCCACAACCCCAGCAGTATCAGGTGCGTCTTCCCCTGCAATGACATAATGACAAAGAAATGGAAACCCGCATTAGCACCATGGCACACAATGAGGGCTGTGAAACAAGAGAACCAGTACTTGATTGACACATGTCCCACATGACTAAGACCCTCCCATGCATGCACCCTCACTGCGTATGAAGGGCAGGCAAATGGCACACACTCATTACACAAAGATGGAAGATGAGCACATTTCATGCATGCTGCCTGGCAGTGGCATCACACATTGCCCTGTGATTGCCAGGTGACACACACATGCCATCACACAGATGGCATGTGCCATTACTATTGAGTGTAGATGGAGAGGAGGGCAGCACTTATTCATTCTGTCCAGTTCCCACATGCAATAGCTTTTCTAATTCTGACAGGTCTGCTTTATCACCTGGAGCTGCCAGTCCAATATGGTCCAATTGCACAGGGACATGTGTGAACATATGATATCCAGGTAACAAAGTAACTCCATTTTACCATGGCCATGCCATACATGTGACTAGAGGACTGAGGAATGCCTAGTATAAGTGGTGGAATGCATACAATCTGTCTGATTGAACATAGGAAAATAATCAACAATGTAGTGGCAAGGTGACACTTCAAGGCCAACTTGGGTGCTGTTGGGCTAGATGTCTACTGTTGGGAGAAGGGATACTGCAATGGCGAAATGCAGCTGCCCAGGATGTCTTGCATGAAGCACATGGCTGACCCATTCGACTCAGGCGCACACACTCTCACC
Source organism: Ambystoma mexicanum (assembly GCF_040938575.1). Classification (NCBI taxonomy): domain Eukaryota; kingdom Metazoa; phylum Chordata; class Amphibia; order Caudata; family Ambystomatidae; genus Ambystoma; species Ambystoma mexicanum. The sequence goes on from NC_090922.1 coordinate 414,682,345, forward strand.
TGGCACACAAACAGATGCCCTCACACACACACCATGCACATGGATGACACACACATGCATGTGCACTCACCGGACAATGCCTCGTAATCAGGCAGATCTCCCACGCCTTGGATCTGTTCCTCCGTGACGTAGGTCCCAGCGACTGACTCATGTGGAGTGTGTTCCATGTCTTCTACTGGAGACCCACCTCCAGTCACTAGAGTTGCGGCATAACTTGAGGCCAGCTTCTTCTTTGCCCTGCGCTTTAGGTCATTCCAGCGCTTGTAGCAATCATTGGCTGTGCGCCTCACGATTCCAAGGGCACTTACGATGTCCGCAATGGTCTGCCAGTGTGCCTGCCGTTGTGCAGGTGTGGTATTGGATCCTGCAACAATGACCATCTCGTTATCATGTCCGGACACATACTCGACAAGTGCATTCAGTTCCACATCCGTGAAGCTGGGCTTCCTCGACGGACCGGACTGTGTAGCCGTGTCGGGGGCATCAGCCTGTGCCGGACGAGCACTCTTCCTCTTCCGCTTGGAAGGTGGTGGTGATCCTGAGTGTCCTGCGCCGCTCTGGACACTAGGGGCAGGAGCCCTGGTGGGCTCTGTATCAGGTGTGTGGGATTGCACACTCAGCATGGGAGTTGGTGCAGGCATTGGCTCAAGTGTAATGGTGTCATGGGGAATGTCAGCAGAATGGACTAGGACGGACACTGTCCTGGCTGGGTGTGTGAGAGCTGGGGTGGATGGAGCTGCAGCTGCCCCTGCAGCCTCTCCGCCCTGCCTACTTGGGGCAGCAGATGACCTTGCTGCCCCAGATCCACGTGGCATGATAGCATCAACGTGCACCAGCGCACGTGTCGTAGCCCTGCTGACCTGGAAGTCAGCCATGGAGTCAGCCAGGTCTGGTGCCACAATGGGCTGGTCCAACAAGGGCTGAGCATGGATGGTGTCAGCCACTTCAGCCTCAACGGGAGGGGGGGAGGGGGGGGATGATGGGTGCCCTTGACTGGTCCTCCACACATGGGGGGACAGGCTCACCCTGCAAGTTACGACCACGTCCCCTACCGGATCCACCACGGCCACCACTTGTGGCTCTTCCACCTTTGCCACCCTTACGGAATCCTCGCCTCCCAGCCATGGCACTGATATTAATGTGCGTATGGGAGTGGCTGTAGACAATTGTCCTGGGCAATTGGGGGTCAAAGGGGTTGGGTACCAGATGGTAATTGTACCCTAGTGCTCTAGCACGGCTGATTGTAACCCCTGGGGAAAGATGACGGGTCACGCAACGCACAGGAGGCCCAAAAAAGGGAGATGACGTGCACGCAACCCCTCCTAGACCACGTGTGCAGAAAGAAAAACCTGCACTACGCTGTGGCACCCAGTAACACAAGAATGAACGTATGCGTGTCACACGCAGCCTAGAATGACCTCTGAAGGGGTAGGCTACACACGGGGCAAGCACAGAAGTTGGATACGTGCGTGACTCACCGTCTGCCAGGTAAAAGAGCGTGAAAAATGAGCGCGTTTGGCTGGCTAAACCCCCGCCAAAAGAAGATGTGTACGCTGTCTGAGAAGACAGGACAACAGTAGAAGGGGACACTGTTTGAGGGAACAGGCCCAGGTAAACCAGTACAAGAGGAAAAATAGAGAAAAAGCTGACAGAGGTAACAGGGAGTACGAACTGGAAACGCCGTGAAGTAAATCGCGTGTGAAACGACAAGAAGTACAGAATTCACCCACTCGCTCTCCACGAAAAGCACGTACAAGGAAATGGTGTTCTACATGTACCTTATATACAGGCCCACACGTACAGCGTCACTTACGCGGCGTGTACGTTCACCAATCACACGCTTTGTCACTCCTGCGTGTAGATCCATTTTCACCAATCACACGCTTTGTCACTTCTGCGTGTAGATCCATTTTCACCAATCACACGCTTTGTCACTTCTGCGTGTAGATCCATTTTCACCAATCACACGCTTTGACACTGGGACGTGTCACGCAACAATTTCCTGCACGTGCAGGTGACTATAGGTGCGCATATGCTGTTGACGGGTTTACGCGCTAAGGGCCTTTCCTCGATTCACACGCTGACGTGTGGGATTTCACTCCCTATCAGGCTGTCCACGCGTTCACACACGAGAGACCACGCTCCTGGCCAGGAGGCCAAATTACTGCCCCCCAGAGCCCTGAGCACGCTCCCACCTGCCATCTGCTGCTGCCTGACTGCCTGCTGGCCACGTGCCCCACAGTGCTGGTGGGTGGGGGTGTTGGGAGACATGGGTGGGGGCCTGGTGGAGGCTGCCCCTGGTGGCGGGGGGGTGGGGGTGGTGGGGGGCATGGGTGGGGGCCTGGTGGAGGCTGCCCCTGGTGGCGGGGGGGTGGGGGTGGTGGTAGACATGGGTGGGGGCCTTCTGGCAGGTGCCCCTGACTGCTGGGGGGGTGGGGGTGGTGGTAGACATGGGTGGGGGCCTGCTGGAAGGTGCCCCTGACTGCTGGGGGGGTGGGGGTGGTGGTAGACATGGGTGGGGGCCTTCTGGCAGGTGCCCCTGACTGCTGGGGGTTGGGGGTGGTGGGAGGCATGGGTGGGGGCCTGGTGGAGGCTGCCCCTGCACTGCTGGGGGTTGGGGGTGGTGGGAGGCATGGGTGGGGGCCTGGTGGAGGCTGCCCCTGCACTGCTGGGGGGGTGGGGGTGGTGGTAGACATGGGTGGGGGCCTGGTGGAGGCTGCCCCTGCACTGCTGGGGGTTGGGGGTGGTGGGAGGCATGGGTGGGGGCCTGGTGGAGGCTGCCCTTGCACTGCTGGGGGGGTGGGGGTGGTGGTAGACATGGGTGGGGGCCTGCTGGAAGGTGCCCTTGACTGCTGGGGGGGTGGAGGTGGTGGTAGACATGGGTGGGGGCCTTCTGGCAGGTGCCCCTGACTGCTGGGGGTTCGGGGTGGTGGGAGGCATGGGTGGGGGCCTGGTGGAGGCTGCCCCTGCACTGCTGGGGGGTGGGGGTGGTGGGGGGCATGGGTGGGGGCCTGCTGGAAGGTGCCCCTGACTGCTGGGGGGGTGGGGGTGGTGGTAGACATGGGTGGGGGCCTGCTGGCAGGTGCCCCTGACTGCTGGGGGTTGGGGGTGGTGGGAGGCATGGGTGGGGGCCTGGTGGAGGCTGCCCCTGCACTGCTGGGGGTTGGGGGTGGTGGGAGGCATGGGTGGGGGCCTGGTGGAGGCTGCCCCTGCACTGCTGGGGGGGTGGGGGTGGTGGTAGACATGGGTGGGGGCCTGGTGGAGGCTGCCCCTGCACTGCTGGGGGTTGGGGGTGGTGGGAGGCATGGGTGGGGGCCTGGTGGAGGCTGCCCCTGCACTGCTGGGGGGGTGGGGGTGGTGGTAGACATGGGTGGGGGCCTGCTGGAAGGTGCCCCTGACTGCTGGGGGGGTGGGGTGGTGGTAGACATGGGTGGGGGCCTTCTGGCAGGTGCCCCTGACTGCTGGGGGTTGGGGGTGGTGGGAGGCATGGGTGGGGGCCTGGTGGAGGCTGCCGCTGCACTGCTGGGGGGTGGGGGTGGTGGGGGGCATGGGTGGGGGCCTGCTGGAAGGTGCCCCTGACTGCTGGGGGGGTGGGGGTGGTGGTAGACATGGGTGGGGGCCTGCTGGAAGGTGCCCCTGACTGCTGGGGGGGTGGGGGTGGTGGTAGACATGGGTGGGGGCCTGCTGGCAGGTGCCCCCTGACTGCTGGGGGTTGGGGGTGGTGGGAGGCATGGGTGTGGGCCTGGTGGAGGCTGCCCCTGCACTGCTGGGGGTTGGGGGTGGTGGGAGGCATGGGTGGGGGCCTGGTGGAGGGTGCCCCTGGTGACTGGGGGGGTGGGGGTGGTGGGAGACATGGTTGGGGGCCTGGTGGAGGGTGCCCCTGGTGACTGGGGGGGTGGGGGTGGTGGGAGACATGAGTGGGGGCCTGGTGGAGGGTACCCCTGGTGACTGGGGGGGTGGGGGTGGTGGGAGACATGAGCAGGTGTGCAGGGTAGTCCCCTGTTTTGTGGGCTGCCTGCAGGGGCCATCGAGGGTGACAGGACCCACCCAGCCTAATCGCGTGTGTAACTTCGCACGCACCCCTGTAATACACGCACCAAGCCAAATCGCGTGTGATAATTCCCGCGCACCCCTGAAATACACGCGCCCAGCCTATTCGCGTGTGGGAATTCCCGCGCACCCCTGAAATACACGCGCCCAGGCTATTCACGTGTGGAACTTCCCGCGCACCCCTGAAATACACGCGCCCAGGCTATTCGCGTGTGGAACTTCCCGCGCACCCCTGAAATACACGCGCCCAGGCTATTCGCGTGTGGAACTTCCCGCGCACCCCTGAAATACACGCGGCCAGGCTATTCGCGTGTGGAACTTCCCGCGCACCCCTGAAATACACGTACCCTGCTGTAATCGCGTGTGGGACTTCCCGCGCACCCCTGAAATACACGCGCCCAGGCAATTCGCGTGTGGAACTTCCCGCGCACCCCTGAAATACACGCGCCCAGGCTATTCGCGTGTGGAACTTCCCGCGCACCCCTGAAATACACGCGCCCAGGCTATTCGCGTGTGGAAATTCCTGCGCACCCCTGAAATACACGTACCCTGCTGTAATCGTGTGTGGGACTTCCCGCGCACCCCTGTAATACATGCGGCCAGGCTATTCGCGTGTGGAACTTCCCGCGCACCCCTGAAATACACGTACCCTGCTGTAATCGCGTGTGGGACTTCCCGCGCACCCCTGTAAATGACGTACCCTAGTTTTTCGCGTGTAGGATTTCACGCGCACCCCTGGAATTCCCGTAGCCTAGCTTTTCGCGTGTGAAACTTCCCGCGCACCCCTGTAAATGACGTACCCTAGTTTTTCGCGTGTAGGATTTCACGCGCACCCCTGGAATTCCCGTAGCCTAGCTTTTCGCGTGTGAAACTTCCCGCGCACCCCTGTAAATGACGTACCCTGGCTTTTCGCGTGTGGAACTTCACACGCACCCCTGGTATCGACGTGGCCAGGGCAATCGCGTGTGGGACTTCCCCGCACCCCGGGATACACGTACCCAGGGCAATCGCGCGAGTGACTTCTCGCGCAACCCGTTGTACACACACGCGCGAATTTCTGAACAGTGGGTGTCCGTGTAAATGGCGTACACCTTTGCACATCATTAGTCCTTTGGGGTCACGGTATGGCCCATTGCTGTATGTGGGTGGTATTTGTTGCCGCAGGTTTTGGCGCACTTTCGTTGAGTGCGTCGGGACGCTACCGCCTGCTTACTTGTGGCGTACGTTTTTGGGCCTGTGCGCTGGTTTGATCGAGCGCTGTTTTGCCCTGTTCGAATCCATGAATACGTGTTGCCGGAGAGCGTGTGGGCGTTCCGCGCACTTGCCTCCTGTACTTCCCCGTGCCACCCACATTCTTCCCCATTCCGAGTGTTGTGCCCCATTTTATTCCCCATTCCGAGTGTCCCGCCCTGTGTTCCGCCTACTTTAGAGCTGTGCGCTGCGCCGTTGGTTGACCTGTGCGCCGGCGTGCGCCGCGCACTTTTTCAGCGCACGTCCTATGCTTTTCTTACGCACGGACTTCCATGAATCGACGTGCGCTGGTTTCCCTGCGCTTTTCGCTATTTTTCGGCGCAGCGCACGTATAGGCCCCTCTGCGCCAGTATTTTCGGCGCACATTTATTCCATGAATCGGCTTTGTCACCATTAAAAAGAATACATTAAAGCAAGAATCTCATAACATTATTAAGCAACTTAAATCCATTGAATTTCAATATGCGCGTACCTATACTCCGTCTTTTCTAATGATATTATGAAGCTGAAAATGCAGTATAATAACATTGTTTCACAATATTCTTGCACAAATCTTTTAAAATATGAAGCAAAAAATATATCAATTTTCCAATAAATCTCATAAATCTCTTGCGTCATACCTCAAACTTAACAAAGAAAAAGCTCAGATTGCGGTCATTAGAGATCAAATAGGTAATAGAACCTATTCAGATAAAGGAATTATCCAAGGCTTTTTACAATTCTTCTGGAAATTATATACCTCTGATGATCCTTCCAATAATATTCATGTTCAAGACTTTCTTTGACATGTAACTCATGTTGCATATGCAGATTTGTCGAAACCACTAAACACAAGGTAAAATTCGTTAGGTAAGTTCTTTGATTAACCGTACGGTCCTCCTTAGGTTTGGTCAGGTGCAGTCGTGACCCGGCTCTTAATTTAACCCTGACAATTTGAATTTGGCGTATTGTATCTGCAGACACAATTATTGACCAGGTAACACCAATTTTTTGTGAAATGCCTGGGAAATTGTCTAGCTGCTTTAGGGCTCTGTTCCGCAGCGATCGGCAATCTTTGGAGTTTAGCCGCCCGGCACCACAGGAGGGGTCGCCAGCATATACTATGTACTGTAAGTATGGCATTGGTAGTATAGTATTTAATGATATTTGGCACAGACAGACCAGACATGCCTCCGAATTTCAGTGGCCAATCAATGGCAGTTTTGAGATCTCCCGTATTGAATACCTAGAATCGGTCTTGCTAAAAAAGAAGGCTAGACCTGCAGCCTTTGATGTTTTACAGAATTGGAAAAAAGAAGCGTTACAGCAGCTTAAAACTAGGCATAAACATGCACGCCGTCATAAAACAAATGCCGAAAAAGCGTTGTTATATGATAAAGAAAAACATTTAGAATCAGTCAAAAATATGGATAGGGCTTTTTCACTTGGAATCCAGAAAATGTACCCCTCTAAAGATTTTCATGTTTCCGAAGAATTTATTGAAAAATTGTTAAACGAACGCAGGCCTGATGCCTCTGCGCCGCCTCCGTATGATCCTTTCTTGGGCGCTTTGCCCATTCCTGCTGTTGTTCCTGCTGTTATTCCTGTTCCCCCTGTAAAACCTATTGTTCCTATTCCTCTAGTTGTTGTTCCTTCACCTATCGCACCACCCCTTCCTTCAGCGCCGATAGTTGCACCTTTATTAAATTTATCTGCACCTCTGCTCCCGAGTGGTCCTGTATTTACTGAAGTTGATCAAGGTGCAGGATCAAAGATAGTCACTCGTAATACTGTTTCTGCAGATAAGAAACAGGAATTGTTTGCATGGGCTAAGCACTGTATGGAGAAAGGTGATCAAATTAATGTTTTTTCCACATTATCTAATTTGAACAGTTTTCCCGAGAAAAATGTTTTTATCGAAGGCTTGGGGACTCATTTATGTGTGATGTGGGGTAGATTACAGAATTCGGATCTTCCACAAGGGGTGAGAGATCTAAATGCTTTGGCACTTTCGAGGGACACAGAGCAGAAAGTACATGGTCATGTTGAAAGATTGTTTGAGTATAGGAGGGACTTAGAGAAAGCACGAGATGAAGATGACGAAGACGACCGTATGTATGTACAGAAACGGTTCCTTCCGTGTCATAGATCGGCACCTGAGGAAGTACGAATTTGTACCAAAGATGCGATTCGATGGATCTCGGATTCATCGACACCGCCAGATGAAGTATATGACATGTATAGTCAGTATACAGTAGAAATGCAAAGAAAGGTAATTCAGGTAATGGTACAGTACCTGCAAGAAGAATGTGTAAGAAAGAAGGTTAGTTGCCCCATAGAATTGTTGGGGATTTGTAAAAGGGCTTTTTCGCCCGACACTTCTTCGGGTGCCTTAGTGCTCGACCTGGCTCTGTTGCTTAGTAAGCGGCCGGAGGTACCTATATCTCAGTTGCCTATGAGAGAGGTTCCTCCGACCTTTGTCCCAAAGGTTGAGATTCCCGCCAACGCTGGGACTGGTGCACCCGCTGTAGATATCCCTGCACATTATGTATCACAAATTGTTCAAGTCCCGTTTTCACGACAGGAAGTGAACACTATTAGACAATCAGTTCCCGATATCAAGAAAAACCAGACGGGTTTTTACAAAGAGATAGAGTCCGTCTTGCAGTCCTCTGTGTTCACCTTAAGTGATATTGACTTGCTATTCCCTGTACTCCTACCCGTAGATGTATAGAAGCAGGTTCGGACAATAGACGATGTGTTAGGGTTGGGAGATATGTGGGCTAATATGATTAGGATTGATGGGGAAAGACCAGCAGGTGAGAAACCACCACAGGTAATACTTACTTTGCCTGATAGAATTGTCGCAAAATTAAAAACTATAATTCCAGAGAAAAGAATTATTTGGGACAAGCTTATGGCCTGTGTTCAAGGGAAAACTGAAGGCGCCACCGAATTCTTTAACAGATTCGAGCAGGTATTTTCCGACTTCAGTGGGCAGGATTTGGGTACAGAGTCTGGGAAAAGGTTGTTTGTGGACAAATTTGTGCGTGGATTGTTGCCCGACATCCAGTCACAGATTATGTCCTCTGAGAGCGCTTGGCAGGCAAAATCTGAATCTGAGGTTTTGCACATGGCTCAGTATTATTAGAACCGTGTTAATAATGAGAAGGAGAAAATAGAAAAGAGGAAAGGAGATTTGAAAACCAAAGTATTATTACAACAAATTGTTAGAAACCCCAGGGGAGGCACGACACAGACCAGAGGTCAGTATGTCCCAAAAGGAAATGCTCCTTTGGGTTCTGTGAATATTAATCAATGTGCTTATTGCCGCCAGGAAGGTCATTGGCGAGCACAGTGCCCCGTCCTTCGACAAAGATCAAACAGTGCGTTTGGGAGTATGGGTAGACAACCCAGGGGCCGCCCTGGAGCAGGGGGCCCTGATAGAGGTCAGTTTTTGCAAGATCCTCAGCAACCTTTTTCACGGGAAAATCAGACCTCGAGTGTGGACTCGAGGAACATATTTGATCACCCTTCTGCTGCCTACCTTTCTGAAGAGCTTCCTTCCGACGATACTCTATTTCATTAGGACTGCCCGAAGCAGGGTTTGGAACCTTCACCTATTCCCGTTAATCAGAAAGGCCCCTACGTTGAATTATTAGTAGGGAATAGGAAACACCAGTTTTTTATAGACACTGGAGCACAGAAGTGCTCCATTGATCATTCTCGGGTTCCAAACATTCCACTGTCAGGGCAAACAAATGTTTCCGTAGGGTTTTCTGGTATACCAATTGTTTGTCCGGTTTCTTCACTGGTGTCTGTTTCTTTGGGTCCCTTCACGGACCATTGCCCTTTTCTTCTGACTTCGAACTGTGGAGAGAATTTGCTGGGGTTGAATTTGTTAAAGAAATTGAATGCAGTAATTCATTGTTCCTCTGATGGAGTACGGCTGACGGTTTCACCACAGCAACTTTCTAATTCTCAGTTTCTGATTCGACCATTACCTCCTGAGTTTAACATTGTCCCGGAATGTTTATGGGCGGTTGACGACAATGATGTCGGGGTACTACAGATTGAGCCCGTTAAAATAGTTTTGAAACATGGAGTTAAACTACCACGCATTCCGCAGTATAAAATATCAGTTGAGGGCGAGCGTGCTTTAAAATGCATTGTCTCTGATTTTGTGCATCGTGGGGTGATCGAGGAGATTACAGGTAATTTGTGTAACAGTCCGATCTTGCCTGTATATAAGAAAGGCGACAATGCAATCCCATACCGGTTCATAATTGATCTTTGTGCTATTAACAGAGTTGTCGCCCCACAATTTCCAATTGTGCCTGATGTGACGACGATATTGACAATGATCCCTGCTACGGCTACGCACTTCAGCGTTGTGGATTTAAAAAACGCTTTCTTTAGCATCCCTATACATAAGGATAGTAGATATTTGTTTGAGTTCACCTTGGGGGGACGCTCATTTACATTTACTAGGGCACCTCAAGGGTATACTGAAAGTCCAAGTATTTATAGTAGAGCTTTGAAAGAGCACTTCGACACCCTTGAATTGCCACCTACTTGTACACTGCTTCAATATGTCAATGATTTGCTTTTGGCTGCAGATTCTGAAAGTGCTTGTAAAGAAGGCACTATACTGTTGCTTGTTCATCTAGCCAGAAATGGTCATAAAGCTTTGCTCAAAAAATTTCAATATTGTTGTCAGGAGGTCACCTATTTAGGGTACCTCCTGTCAAAGGAGGGGAGAAGATTGACACCTGAAAGAATAAAACACATTTCTGGCATGTCTGTTCCAAATACACAGAAGGAAGGCAGAGCCTTAATAGGTATGGCTTCTTACTGTAGGTTGTGGATCCCGAACTTTTCGCTAGTGATAAAACCGATGTTGGCTTTGACGAAGAAGGGCATTTTTCTGCCACTGCCATGGAAATCGGAACATCAACGATCATTTGAGCTTCTCAAAACCGCGTTATGCTCTGCACCGGTTCTGGGTACTCCAAATTATGACAAGGCCTTTGTGTTGTTTGTGCATGAATGTGATGGATGTGCTTTGGCTTCGTTAACACAGGAACACGGAGGGAAGAATAGGCCGTGCGGCTACTACTCCTCCGCCCTTGATCGTGTCGCATGCGCTTTGCCAAGATGTTTGCGAGCTGTCGCTGCTGCTGCCGCGTCTGTAAAACAGAGTGAGGGAATGGTCCTAGGCCATGATTTGATTTTGATGGTACCTCACTCTGTAGATATCCTATTGAACAAAACCCAAACGCAACACCTCACCTCTGCACGGTTAACAAGGTATGAACTAATTCTGTTTGCTCCGCACATTCAAATTAAGAGGTGTTGTGTTCTTAATCCGGCTGAACTCTTACCTTTCCCGCAAAACACTGTTTGCGGTGGCGAAGAATTACATGACTGCCTGTATACCACTGAGCAAGAAACGAAGGGCAGGATAGATCTTATAGATACTCCTTTGGACAATGCAGAAGGGGAACTGTTTTGTGATGGCTCCTGCTTCAAACTCTCAGATGGTACATCTACAGCTGCTTACGCAGTTACTACATTGAGTAAAGTTGTTGAAACTAAGAGAATTTCGCATAACTCCGCGCAGGCCGCAGAGATTATAGCATTGACCCGAGCTTGTGGACTCTCCGAAGGGCGTATAGTATATATATACACTGATAGCCAGTACGCCTTTGGGGTGGCTAACAACTTTGGGAGGCTCTGGTCTGAAAGAGGGTTCCTGACCTCACATGGGACCAAGATTCAGCATGGCCCCTTGATAGTGCAATAGCTCTCGGCACTCTCACTCCCTAGACAGTTAGCGATCATGAAGTGTGCAGTCCATCGTAAGGTCATAGATGATGTGGGAAAAGGGAACGCTTTTGCGGACCTGATAGCCAGGCAAACGGCCACAGACCTTAGCACAGACATGTATGCTTTGAGGGAAATAAAAGATGCTTATATAATGGATGAAGGTATTGGGTCTGTGCGAGATATTCAAACTGATGCCACAGCAGAAGAATCTAAAAGGTGGGCCGAAGGAATGGGGAAACTAGATGATGATGGGTGTTGGGTAGATACATCTGAAGGAAAATGGTTGCTCCCTGATTCATATGTATTGGCAATGGTTACGATGGCACACGGTCCTACACATGTGTGTGCCCAGCAGATCACGAAAATGTTAGAACAAGTTTGGGTGAATAACAAGATTCTGGAGACTGCAAAAAGATATGTTTGAAATTGCATGATCTGCTTACAGCACAATGTGGGTAAGGGGACAGTAACTCCAAGGGGAAGCTTTGGGCCCCCTTCTGTTCCCTTCGAGGTCATTCACTTTGATTTTATTGAGATGGAACGATGTAACAATCTGAAATATGTTCTTGTAATTATTTGTGCCTTCAGTAAATGGGTCGAGGCTTTCCCAGTTAAAGATGCTACCGCCGTGACCACTGCAAAGATTATGGTAAAAGAATTATTTCCTCGATTTGGGCTCCGAAGGGTAATTTGGTCGGATAATGGTCCTCATTTTGTTGCAGCAGTAATTTTGCAGATATGCACGGCTTTACGTATTGAGAAACGATTTCACTCAGCTAGACATCCTCAAAGTGCTGGGTTGGTGGAAAGACATGATGGTATCTTAAAGAATAAGCTTGCAAAAACATGTGCCGATACCAAACTGAAATGGCCAGATGCCTTACCTATTGTATTATTGGCTATGCGTACCACACCTCAAACTAAGACTGGGCTTTCTCCATTTGAGGTAGTGATGGGGAGACCTGCTAACATTTGGGGTCTCCCAAAACCTAAAGCCCTGAGGGAGGTGGAAAATGTATGGCTTGTAGACTACTGTAACCAGTTAACTAAAAACCTGTATTTCATTTATCACCAGGTGCACTCAGCTTTATCTGTACGGTTCACGGGCCCAGGACACGATATACAGCCTGGAAGTTGGGTCCTAGTGAAGGCCTACGAAAGGTCTTCCTGTCTCGCTCCTCGTTGGAAGGGACCCTACCAGGTGCTGTTGGTCACCCGGACAGCAGTGCGGGTGGTGGGCAAGAAACACTGGTTCCACGCGACGCATGTCAAGAAACTTCCTCACCCGACGCCAAACGTTACAGAAGAAGCAGAACCCCTCGCTGATGCTACAGTCTCTGATCTTGGAGTAGCAAACAGCGCTGTGAGTGCGTCGGAGAATCTCTCTGAGCCCGTGGAGCTTGGGGAACAGTCCATTTCGTCTCCGCACTCTCTTGAAAAATCACTCCCGGAAAACACTGTTTCAAGCTCTGCGACTTCCGTCGCCTCCGATACGTCGCGTCCCTCAGGAAGTGACGACACCTTATTTTCGGACCAAACAATCTTGGGTACCACCAGGTACAACCTCCGACGAAGAAAATAGAACTACGGCACGGGTTTTCCGTGCATTTGGAAAAAGGAAGTGATTGGAAGTTTTCTTTTGTATAAGAAAGTTTATGGTGAACAAAAGGGATTCTGCCGGCTAGGGTTGGGAAGGACTAAGAAATCGCGCAATCGTAGTGTCGCCAGCAACGAACATTGGGGTCGTCGATTGAGGAACTACAATGCCTGCCACCTCCACTGCTGCTCCCCGCACTGGACTTGTGAATAAAGGGGTGACCAACTTGGACAATGAACAATGTGCCTGGGCCCCGAAAACGTACTGCTGTGCTTTGATAATGATAATTGTTATTTTTGTAATTACTGCTGTAGGACTTTGGTACTTTTGAAGAAATCTATCCTCTAAAACCTCTACTACCGACCGAGATTGTACCAACTGCTTTGACTCCCTCTATACACCTTCACACTCTGTCCCCTAGAGACTCCCAACATAGATAAAAGTATCATAATAACACTCTGATGATAGTAATGAATGCAACGCATGCCATTTTTAATAAGAGTAATTGTTGGATTTGCACTCATCTACCGCAACATGGGAACAAGGGACTTGGATGGTATATTCACCCTTTACCTTTAACGACTGCTTGCTATGCCTCTCTTAGAGCACTATTCTTTGGCCGTTGGAATGATAGCATCTCAGGGAATTTTGATGGAACTAATTTGAATGATTTCGAGAAACGTGAATTAACTCCCCTGGGATGCTCGCTTTTTGCAAATAGAAGTAAACCTAATGTTGCTTCTATTAGGCCGTCTGATAAACTGTCTCTTCCTTTTCAAACTTTAATTTCTTTTAAAATGGCTCCGATAGGCAATAAGGATGCCCTGCCTCCTTCTTACTCTATAAATCATAGCCCTGACTCGGTCCCCTTTTGTGTACAAAGAAATGGCACTCGGCCAATGGGAGATTTTGAAGGTTGTATGAACATTCTAAATTTGACTGGAGAAAACAGGCCTCTGTATGTAGGGGGGCCTGTTTATTTTGTTTGTTGTAGTTTAGCATTTCCCTGGTTGCATTAGGATTGGCAGGGAACCTGTTATTTAGGAATCCTGTTACCCGGGGTATTTGTAGCTAGTACATTGGAGGTTTCTAAGGCTCGCCCACGGCAGGACAAGAACGGAGATACCCCTGGGCAAGTATTGGGAGATATAGCAAAATCAGTTGTGCCCTTTTGGGGACAAATAACAAACTCTGAGAACATTAGGGGATTAGCAAGGGTACTGGAGAGAACGATCAACCGGACCACGGACATACTCTACAATATGACATTAGAACAAAAAGCAATAAGATTGGTAGCGCTCCAAAATCGGATGGCATTAGATGTCATTTTGGCGGAACGAGGTGGAGTATGCAAATTGGTGGGGTCCGCTTGCTGTGTTTTCGTACCAGATTCCTCGCCGACAATTTTTAAAGCAATACAGAACTTGCATATTCTTAGTTCTGAAGTACATATCCCTGTAGGAGATTGGAATCTTAGCACCTGGTTCTGGGATTCTTTACAATCTTGGGGTTGGAAGGTGCTTTCTGTTATTTTAGTTATTTTGGGGATCCTGCTATTCCTTTGTTGCTGTTTTCAATGTCTTCCGAGTATATGTGGAATGCTAGGGGGATGTTGTGCCCAAGCAGTGAGCACAATAGGGCATAGAAAATATGCCCCAGATACAGCATCCAAAGAGTTTGTGTTACAAGAGGTTCTGATGAACGACCTAATGGCTATAGATATTACAGACAATGATTCAGGATGTATGGATGACAGTACATGGAGTGGAGTTATTTGCAAAAGTATTAGAAATGATATTAGCACTTGGCATAGGCCAAAAGGAGGGTCTGTTGGAATTAAAATGATATTATGCCTCCTATCGCAGTATTTGAATGTGTATTGGCCTACGCCAAGTTGTCTAAAATATCATGTAAATAGACTCCGCGGCAAGGTCTTGACCTTAACGAAAAATTGTGTAAGTCGCCATCTTGGATTTAGCCGCCATTTTAGGTTCTCTTGTAAAGTAGAAGTCACCCTGAACATCAAAATGGAGGCCGAATAACATTCTGAGTGAGATTCTGGCCATTGTGACCTCCGCACACACGAATAATTAATATGCCTGCAGGCCACTTGTCGGGGTCGCAAACTGAGACCTTGTCCTATCACTGACCTATGTGCAAATGAACAACTGTATCAGCGGAACTGATCAAAATGCATACATTATAGGATTGACCTGGCAAGGAACCCTAGGCCTGGTCCCAAGAATGGTTAACCCGCGAGGGGGTTGGCCAAGGGCTGGACAAAGAATATAAAAAGCCCAAGTATTCCAATGTACGCTCTCTCTACTAATGCATCGAACGTTCATTGAAGTTCGTTACGTTACTCTGAGAGCCGAATAGCTATCCGTTTGTCAATTGACTTTTGGTAACTGTTGTAGCTTTTAAATAAAGCACTTGTATGTTCTTTGTAACCTGTATTGGTGTGTTTCTTTGGGCTTCCCAGCCTCATATCAATTTTTATGTTTTCACAATACAAGATCTCAAAAAATGTTAAGCCAGTGACCCGGATGGTTTCCCTGTTGATGTTTTTGCCCACTTCAATTATCTATTGGTACCCAAACTTAGTGAACTCGTCTCTCATTTTATTTTAAAAAGCAAGCCACAGGGCTCCTTCTTAGAAGCTATGTTAATAGTTTTTCCAAAGCCCAGTAAAGATCCTGAATTAACACGGATTGTAAAGCTTTGCCAAGATTCTAGCTAATAGGCTCCTTCCCTTTTTACCTAATTTGCTTAAAAATTATCAGGATGGATACGTCAAAGGTAGATTGTCTTCTTCTAATATCAGGCTATTTTGAAACATCTTAGATTGAATCGACAACTCCAAGGATCTCCTTACGGCCGTCGCCCCTGACGCAGAAAAAGCATTCAATATGGTTGAATGGAACTACATGTTTCAAGCCCTCATATGGCATGGTATCGGCACCCCTTTTCTCTGCATGATTAGAGTCTTTTACTCTAATCCTAAAACAGGCATTTTTATTAATGGACAAATGTCACCATACTTCCCCTTATTCAGAGGTACACGTTAAGGTTGCTCTCTTCATCACTCCTTTTTATCTTAGCTTTACAACCCTTCTTAGAGGCAATCAGACAGGATGACAATATACTTGGCGTCCAGTGTGGTGGAATACAGGTCAAAATAGCAGCGTATGTGGAGGATGTATTACTGCTTCTGACAAATCCTGATATCAGTGTTCAATAACTGTTGGACATTATTTCAAAATGTTCACTAGCTTCAGGATATAAATTAAGTACAGATAAATCAGAAATTGTACCCCTCAATATACATTGTACTAAAAATCATACTCAAACTTTGGCCATGAGATGGTGTCCTAATGGCATTAAATATCTAGGTATCCATATTTCTGCTTCTATCAAAGATATTATTAAACAGAATACTGGGACTCTATTGTCAAAAATAAAAGATTAAACAAACTCATTGTCCCCCCTTTATCTATCCTTGTGGGGTTGTTTGTAATCTATTAAAATAATAGTCTCCCCAATTGTTTTATATCTTCCTTATATGTTACCAATCCATCTTTCCTCTTGCTTCTTCAAGTCTATAGACTCCTGTTTGGTTAGATTCCTATGGGGAAAAAAGAGGCGTAGAATATCTCTAAGCAAACTTAAAAAAACCACATGTCTCCGGTGGAGTGGGATTTCCAGATTTAAAAAAGTACCATATGGCTTTTTTTTTATGGCAGGCGCAGTCATGGTTCACTCAAGTAGAATTTAATAATATACCTATATGGTTGCTTATAGAGAGAACTATGGTTTCCCCTTTAACTCTTGCTGATTGTTACATCATCAAGGGTAAAAATACATTCATAAATTGTGCAAGTATTATCCTGGTTCAGGTCTGTTTAACTGAATAAATTGACCTTTTAAAATTTGACCAACATTTCTATGGAGGGGCTGGGTTGTTCAAAAATGCTTTGTGAGACCACTTGCCTCCCCCCATCTTAACCTAATCCCTTACCCCACACCAAATATATATTTTATTTAATTTGACAAAAATTCCTCCAAAAAACAATCAGAGAAATTCGGTCAAATTGACAAGGGGCCTCATTACGACCCTGGCGGAGTGGGTTTACGCCAGCGTTATTCGCGGCGGACCCGTCCGCCCTACTACGAGTTCCCGTAGCGCCATGGAGCCGTTTTCCGCCTGGTTTTTCCGGGCGGAGAAATCCATGGCGCTACGGGACCTTGATGTTAATTACGCCACCGTATTTTACGGTGGCGTAATTAACGCCTTCCCCACTCCCATTATACCCTATGGGGCAAAAATGGGAATGGGGAAGGGTAAAATGGGGGATGGGGATTTACCGCCCCGCCAAGGTCGGAATGGGGCGGAAAATCCGCCAACCCCCATGGCGCTATCGGCAGCTTTCCGCCGTGCTCCGCGGTGCATTTTGCACCGCGATTTCCGCCAGGGTCGTAATGAGGGCCAAGGTCAATTTGGCCTGTGATCAAGTATGCTAATAACATTATCCTATCTGCCCATGGATCTATGTGATCGCTGCGACCCAACGGGCAAAAAAAGCGACTTTAAAAAAAATGATTTTTTTAACCTTCTTTACACCACATATACATGCGGGGGGAGAGCGCCTGCACCCTCCTCATATTACTATAATATCACATGCCCCCTGCGACACATATATATGTGGTGTAAGGGGGGTGATAACATTTTTAAAAAGTCTGAATTTCGGCCGTCGTAATTATGAGGGCAACATTTTGGGCCATTACATCTGCCAGATCTCCTATCTTACAACCTATATGTTTCCTTCTGTTTCGAATTCCTCTCAGTTCATCTCACCATATATTTGGTTTAATTCATTAATAAGAGTTCATGGAAAGTCTATTTTATGGAAACCATGGTTATCTTGAGGCATTAAGTATATTAATCCGTTTTTTGTACAGCAAGCTCCAGTCACCTTTAACAAATTTGCTACCAACTTCCATATACCGGTCTCCCATATGCAGCAATGCATGACTATTATGCATGCAATTATGGAGAACTATGAAGTATTAATATGTAAATCTCATACTCCTAATGAAGAGAGAATGCAACATATGTTAAATCTTAATAGTACTGCCTCTCTATTCTGAAGTATCCACCTTTGAACCTGTGTGGGATTCTCATATTGCATGGCAGCAGGATTGTACTTTACCGTATAATCAACTACATTGGCCCCTAGTGTGGACAAGTATCTCCAGAGTAACCACATCAGCCAGCCTGCTTCAAAGCTCATACTGTTTTCGCCATATAGCTTTCATCACTCCTTTATCACTCTTCAAATGCAAAGCTGCACAGAATGATATATGTTGGAGCTGCCTAAATGCTCAGGGCTCATTTAAGCATATGTTTGTTGAATGCATGCAAGTTAAATTATTTAGGAAACGCGTGTAGAACACATTCAAACATATTTTTAACTTACAACAAGATTTTTGTTTTAAATTTCTCTCCTTTGGCAGTGCAATATTATGTGATGTTTTAGACAACAATGCTTGTTATTTGTTTGACCTTATTTTAGTGGCAATCCACACTGTAATAGCTAACTGGAAAAATCGAGACTGCATTCATTATAAATTGGGGTGGAACTCCATTTGTAATATCCATAGAATGGAAAAATGTGATGCCTCTTCTCCCTCTCTATTACTGAAGCATTAGCTGAAGTGTCAGCTTTTCTTTGGATTCTTATCTAGTGCAGCCCCCAACTGATAGGCAAGTGAAGTTCTATGCTTAATATCTCTGCATGTCTTTTCCCTCCCACCTTGTGTGGATGTTCGTCTTTTTTCGTTCCCTGTACATCGACTTTATATGTATACTTGGCCTGCATTTATTTGAACTCCCATTCATGATTGTAAAAATATATCTTGTATGCTTCTGGCTTTGAATACAAATCTTTCAAAACATAAAAAAAGAAATGCAAGTGCACACAAGCAGACACACACACACACACACACACACACACACTCACACTCTGCTCCAGACTCACAGTTACTGAATTCTGCTGTACGAGGGCTGGGTTCCGGATCGCAGAGGGGCCGAGAGGGGGACTGAGGTGGGGGAACCCCCAAAAGGCATCTGGAGTGGTCCGGGAACAAAAATGCTGACCTTGCGGATGTAGTCTTCTCGGCCTGATATCTGTAAAGTTGTTCCTTTGTTCCCGGCCTTCAGGCGCTAACTCCTCAATTGGTGTAATGCATGCATTGTGCCATGTGAAGCAGTGTTTGTGGGTGCAGGAGCACAGTGATTTTGCCATGGTAGAGTGGCTCATGCTGTATGTTTGTATGAATAGAATGAATGTTGCCATGATGGTTGTGACAGGATGCCACCTGCCAGGCTATATAGGCCAGAGTTTCTTTATTATTATTATTATTATTATTAGTATTAGTATTATTCGTATTATTATAATAATAGAACATTTACTAAAATGATGTAGGTAATTCTTTTACTGATAGGAAAGTCAGCTAATCAGACCCCTTTCCTAAAACGCTCTATGCCAAAATGATTTAGTGCAGCATGTCCCTTTGCTTGATATAGGCACCCTAATTGCCCTCATACTCAGCTCAGCAATGGCACACGTGCCTTCCTGACTGCTGCTAAAAAATAAGGTTCCTGCAGGCAGAGGTGACTTTTTAATATTCGGCACCTCTGTCATAAATTGTTATTATTGGGTACTGTAGTCAGTCTTATCAATCAATCCATTTTTATTTGTAAGTCGCCTTTGACCTAAAGAGGCATCTAAGTGCTAAGGCAAGCAAATTATCTAATATGAGGGATTCAATAAGGGAAAAGGAATGTTATGATCTTTTGTGTAAAAACACTTGCCTCATCACGAGTTGGGCGGAAATAGCACCGGTGCTAATAGCCCTACCGCCAAACCCCCTGGCGCTATTAGCGCCGGATCATGGGTTTGGCGGAACGGTTATTGCCCATTCTCCATTGGGCCCATTCGGGAATTCCTCAGTCTCCATTGGGCTCAATGGGGAAAATTTGCGCTATTACCGCCAGCGGATTTCCCGCCGGTGGTAAACACGCTGAAAATCAGCAAATTTGCTGCAGATTTACCCCCAGCCAAGGTCATGATCTAGCGGACCCTTAAATGTGGCGGTAATAGCGCTACCGCCGCATTTAAGGGTTACTACCAAACTCGTGATGAGGCCCTTAGATTGGAGGCAGCCATGCTTAATAAGGGCATGGCTGCCTCCAAACTCAGGTCCGGGTCCGTGGTCCCTGAATGGGGAAATACCAGGCCATTCTGACTTTGGATACCATAGGGTTCAATGGAAATGGGGAGCATGCTAACAACTGGCCCGTTAATGACCCGTTAATGACCAGACATCCAGAGCGGGTCCCACAAGGGGACCTAGTAATAGGGCGGAATGGGATTAACGGCACCGGCAGCTCTACCGGCGCCGTTAAACCCATTTCGCCAGAATCATAATGAGGCCCTTAGAGTGCTTGTGTTACGGAGCTCTTTCAGTAGTGAATTCCAGAGCTTTGATGCCAGCACTTGAAACAATCAGCCAATCGCTCTTGCCTATTTAAAGCGAATGGTACAAAGGGTGCTATTACCGGAGGATTGATGGGATCGGGGCGGGTAACAAAATGTAATCTTCTGCTGAAGGTATATTGCGCCTGTTCCCTGAATAGTTTTGTAAACGCTTGCTAACACTTTGAATTTTACACTGGCTGAAACTGGAAGCCAACGTAGTTTACGCAGTAAAGGGGCAATGCATGCTCTTTTCGGGGTACGAGTAACTATTCTGGCGACCATATTTTGCCGAATTTGCAGATGGTCCAAAATGTATTGCAGGGCTCAGAGAAAAAGTGCCATAATGAGGATGGGAGCCAATAACTGCTCTTGCTATGGCAGCTCTGTAATCCTCAGAGAGAAACGGTTTGATCTCGCTGAGGATTATCAAGTGGTAGTTAGCACTACTGAGCACTTTGTTGACCTGATTTCTCGTGGTTAGGGAGGAGTCAAAATAGATTCCAAGATTGGGAACCACCTTTTCAATTTTGAGATTGACCTTATTGAGAGTGATTGCTTTGTATTGATTCTTACCTTTGGACATTGCAGAGCTAACCAATGTAACGAGGCATTCTGTTTTAGAAGGATTAAGTTTAAGCCAATTCAACACCATCCAATGTTCAATATTATAAAGAATATATGCTATAGGTTTAAAAATCATACATATCATCCTTCTGCACATGAAATATTAGTTGGATGTTGTTTTCATATCTCTGAAACTGGGAGTTTTGTGACACCAACCAAACATGCAAGGGTTTGAGACAGACATTAAACAATTCTTGTACATATCTAAATATAAGCAACCACCTGGGTTGGCATGGTTACTTGCTAGAATCACCCAAATATAAAGTCACAGTAATTTGATATCACACTAGTGTCAGCTCTGCTATGACAGTGCTGATGTCTGTTGGTGTGTGATTTGTCCCCACAGCTGCTATGTGAGACAACGGCCAGGATGCTGCCTCTTTTGCTCCCCGTGCAGGGCCCTGCAACACCTTCTGT
Organism: Ambystoma mexicanum; assembly: GCF_040938575.1. Lineage (NCBI taxonomy): Eukaryota > Metazoa > Chordata > Amphibia > Caudata > Ambystomatidae > Ambystoma > Ambystoma mexicanum. Next base: position 414,703,633 of record NC_090922.1, read on the forward strand.
CAGGGAACCAGCAGTTCAGAGGCAGCCCTGGCATAACAAGGCAACTCACACAGCAGGGTGTTGATCACTGGAGTCTATTTGAAGGAAAAGTTCAGAGTTAGAGTAGCACGACAGGGGGAGGTGGGCTGAGAGACTAGTCCCATACTCCTGGTCTCTTTTGGGGCTCTCTTGATTTATTCTGTCCCCTCCATTTCCTGCAGGCAAGGTACTCTGGGTGTGATGTTTTATGGCAAGGGCCAACCAAGATGCAGCAATGGAACTGCCAGAGGCATCCTTGACCTCAATGCTTAAACTCCTCCACATCTCTGAGTAAGCTCGACACAAAAGCTTTGCTGTCACTGGCATCTGTACTGTCAGGAAATGTAGTTTAGTGTAACAAGAGTTGGGACAATGGAGCGGGGTGGGAAGTGCTGTGGGGACAGGAAGGAAGAGCAGATGATGTAAGGTGGCACAGAATAAAGACGTTGAGTGAGGAGCTCCGTCTCTGCCTCTTTATTTACTGCGCTGCGATACGCATGCATAAGGTAGTCTGATCCCGGTGGCCCCCGGAGATGCAGGCTGAAGCAACCGCTACGTCGGTGATGAGGGACGGTTCGCGTGTGCAGCAGTGATAGAAGCACTCGGCCTGGGAGAGGTGCTCAAAGCACAGGGCTGCAGCGGTGAGTGCTCGGAAGTCGGCTGAGGCCCGGTGGAGGGGCCTAGTATCATTGGTACTCGAGCCTCACAGAGGCAGCCGCCATACAGTGTATCTGGAGCCATAGGCGCTTTTCTGATCGAGTGAGTAGGTGGTGAGCCCAAGGAGGAGCCCGAGAAGGGCCCTGGTGCAGTGCTTGTTCCTGTCTCTGGAGGCCGCACCACATAAGGGGAAATTTCCATGCAGTAAAGGCCCCTTAATTGGCCTCCGATTGAGACCATGGAGCTCTGCACGACAGTTAACAGTGCGACCACGGCATGTTGGACCAAGACATCCCAGCAATGGTCCCAGTGACTCCACAGCCTCAGAACCATCAGAGGGTATCAGAGTCCCTGGTGGTACAACTACCAGGCATTTACGATTTAAAGGACACAACAACATGGGACCCAGATGGGCCAGGTGGGTCCGGAACTTTGACCCGTACGTAGGGGCGATTGGCCCAGTGGAAGATGCATGCCAGCAGTGCCTGCTGAAGCTGGCAGCGGGCCCAGCCACAAGTGACATCATAGACGAGTTCCCTGCAGACTCTAGTGACACAATCAAGATGGCTTTAGCCAGCTCTTTTACGCCCCATACCAATGTGGATTGTGAGGGACATCTAATCCACACCATGAAGAAGGCAAACGAGGAAACCATGGATGCATATGTAATGAGATTGCGCAGAAAAATGAAACATTGTGATTTTGTAAATTATTCCAACACAGAGGCGCTACAATCTCAAATTATTGCAGGATGTGAGTCCCAGACCTTCAGGAGGAAACTAGTACAAGCGGCACGCTAACTGAAGGAGATTCTCATGCTTGCAAGCGTGGAAGCAGCGATTGACTCACAAGTGGAATCCTTTGGCAGCCAAAAAGGACACATGCCACAGCCGGAAGGTGTTCACAAGGTAATAAGGGCATCAAGATCAGCTGGCGAACCATTCTGCTATCAGTGCGGAAATGAGTATCCACATGAGGGAACATGCCTGGCAATAGGACAATGATGCTCAGACTGTGGAGACGAGAACCATTTCAAATCAGTATACCATCTGGCCAGAGGGCTCAGTCGAGAAAATGACGGTGGCACGATCAGCAGACGACGGAGAAGGCCCACCGCCACAGCAATGGAAACCTCCCAGGTGGCAGCACAATCTTTTCAGCGTGGAAGGGAATGGGAGAGAAAAGATCACAGATCTGGAGAAGAGAAACAACGAAGAGAACGGAAGGAAGAGAAGTCGGGAAAGGAGGGCAGACATTTTCAGATGTCCATGACATGACTGGAACCACGATCTCAGTGCCACATAAGTTACCAAGTCGAACAATCCCTGACAGACATAGAGCAAAGCTCCTCAGAAGGGGAGCAAAGACGGAAAGGATACCTCTACACGTTTGGAAACCAGCATGCGACCCAGCATAGCCCAACTCTACTAATGCACCTAAACGATACACAAACTGAATTCCTCATAGACATGGGGGCCCCGTCAATGTAATCAGAGAGCAGTTCTACAAGGCCCTACCGAACGTACCCCGACTGCATCCAGCAGAAGGGGATATCTACCCATATGGCTCAGAAACCCTGTTAAAATGCTTGGGAAAGTTTGAAGCATGTTGTCGGTACAAGACCCAAACAATTAGTATCCCAATACATGTGATCACCACTCCCACAGAATCAGGATGCATCATGAGCTTCAAGACAGCTGTTGAAAAGGGACTCATTCATGTACTCTATAAGTTAATGGTCCACAAACACATCGATACTGTGGAGAAAAGAGATCAGCTATAACCCTTGCTATTCAGAGGAATTGGAAAGCTCTGAAATTGTCAAATCACATTGCACATGACAAAGAGGTTTGGCCTGTTGCTCAGCACTATAGAGAAATCCCAGTGAATATCCAACATCATGTGGCTGAAGAATTGCCAAAGCTGTTGAGCTAGCACATAATACAACCGGCAACAGGGCCCACTCCATGGGTGTCTCTTATAGTGCCCATCTCGAAGAAAGGGTCCGATGCCATGTGGCTATGTGCGGACATGAGGAGGCCAAATGAGGCCATCAAAAGGGAGAGACATCTGGCTCCCCGCTTCGCAAACATGGTTCATCTTCTCAACGTAGCCAAAGTATTTTCAAAGTTGGACCTCAACAAAGGGTACCATCAGTTGGTGCTAAGCCCGGAGAGTATTTATATTACCACATTTGTGACTCATCTATGTTCATACAGGTACAAGGGGCTGAGTGATAGTGTCTCTTCTGTGGCAGAAATATTTCAGGCCAAAATTCATAATGTTATAAAAACATATTCCGAACTGTATAAACTACTGCAATGAAATCTTAGTCTTTGGCACGACAATGGAGAAACGCAATAACACGTTAGCTGTGTGTTCATGGCACTGGAAGCGGCCAACCTCAGGTTGAATCACGAAAAATGTGAATTCAGGAAAGGCACCCTCTGCTTCTTCGGCCACATTTTCTCAGCAAACGAAATGACACCAGACCAAGAGAAGCTACATGCGCTTAACAAAACTTCACCACCCAATGTTTAGGGGCTCAGGTCTTTCTTGGGTCTGGTAAGTTACTGTGCCCAGTACATCAAGAACTTTGCCAGTATAAGTGAGCCACTGCAGGCGTTAACCAAACACCACACGCCGTTCCAGTGGTCAACAGACTGTCAAAAAGCCTTCGCATCCATTCGCGACAGAATAGCAAAGGCAGAGAACATGGTCTACTTTGACATGAACAGGGAGACGGAATTGACAGTTGATGCTAGCCCGTTGGGCTTGGGTACCATACTTGTGCAGAAAAGCGCTACAGGCTCAGGTCAGCAACACATCATCTCATATGCAAGCAGAAGCTTGTCCAAGACTGAGCAGGCATCCTCCCAGGCAGAAAAAGAAAGCCTGGAGGTCGTTTGGGCCTGAGAACATTTTCACGTGTTGCTTTATGGCAAGCCTTTCACAATCGTAACTGACCATCAAGCGTTGCTCTTCTTATATGGCAACCCACAAGCAAAAATGCCACCCTGCATTGCAAGATGGGGTCTGCGGTTACAAGACTATGCCTTTGACATCATTCACAGAGCAGGGAAGGAGGCCAACCCGGCCAACTGCCTATCACGTCATTCCAAATGGGAGAACACCCCAGAACCATCGGTGGCAGACAGATACATTAGACATCTAATTCAGTAGACCATCCCGGAAGACATAGATCCCCTGATGCTGGCAAAGGAGGCTGAGGAGGACGTTGCATTCCAGATAGTCAAGGAGGGCCTGCGTACGGGACAAATGGTGAGCAACAAAGGAAAGGAGTCGAGGGGAGTCTGAAGAAATGAGAAAGGGCCTGGACAGTCTACTAATGGTTAAGGAAGAATTAGCCATGTCAGAAGAGATCCTTCTGCTAAAGGGGAGCAATTTAGTGAAACCGAGCCAGCTCAGGCAACAGGTGCTACACTTAGCACATGAGAGACACTGAGGGATCGTCTCGACGAAGATAATGCTGTGGCAGAAGGTATGGCTTCCAAAACTTGACGGGATGGTGGAAGACCTGTTACGAGACTGTCACACGTGCTGCTTAATCACCCCCACCGACATCCTGAACCACTTAATATGTCGCCACAACCAGAGGGAGTATGGAAAAAAGTGGCGTGGACTTCTTTGGCCCGATGGAAGGGAGGGAAATACATGTTAGCAATAATGGACGAATACTCCAGATATCCTGAGGTGCAAGTATTCTCGTCCATGGCAGCTCTCCATGTTATCCCTGTGTTAAACAGAATCTTTACAGCATTCCCATGCAGGTGAAATCAGAAAATGGGCCACCTTTCACGAGTCAAGAATTTATGGCTTTCACGGAATACATGGGTTTCAAACACAGGAAGGTAACACCATTATGGCCTCAAGCAAATGGCATGATTGAGCGCTTCATGGCCAACCTGAAGAGGACACTACAAATCTCACAGTTAACAAGACAGCTTTATGAACAGGTGCTGCATCAACTTCTGAGGGACTGCAGGAATACACCACACAGCTCGACAGGGAAGTGCCCAGCTGAAGTCATGTTTGGCAGGAGTGTCCGCACCAGATTATCCCACTACAAGAGTGCTTCAGAGTCTATCAAAGGGGATCAGGAGATGTGGAACAGAGATGCCAAAGCAAAATAAAAGATGAAAGTCGATGCAGATCGCAGGAGGTACCAAGACCATCCACCTTAGCGCTAAGGGATAACCGAACCAATAAAGGTGACGCTTTCTTCCATGAAGATCCCCTCATCATCACCATGAATAAAGGTTCCCTCGTCACAGCTTAAGGGGACCGGTGCCAAGTGACCAGGAACTCGTCGCACTTTAAGAGACTTTCAGGAACATATCAAGCGTGACGACAAAGTGCACAGGATGAGCAAGGGGCCTGCATTTCGGACGAATCATACCACAGAGATGGCAAAGATTCAGAGGCATTGGGGCTGGATGAAACAGAGCAGTATGGCCAGCGGGAAAGACTAGAGATGGGGGACCTTCGACCACAAAGGGCCCAAACCCGACCCTGCAGACTCATTGAAGAAATAGGGTAGAGCTATGTTGTCAGTGTTTAAATTGTGGGGGGGGGTTACTTTTGGAAAATGTAGTTTAGTGAAACAAGAGGTGGGACTAGGGAGCGGGAAGGGAAGTGATGTGGGGACAGGAAGGAAGGCAGATGATGTAAGGTGGCGGATAATATAGACGCTGAGTGAGGAGCTCCGTCTCTGCCTCTATATTTACTGCACTGTGACATGCGCGCATAAGGTAGCCTGATCCCAGTGGCCCTGGAGATGAAGACTGTAGCAACCAAAACATGTCGATTCTTTTAATGACCTAAACTCGACACCACCGCATGGCCAGCTTCTCCCTCAACCTCACAGCCGATGGCACTACAGTGCCCGAACGCTTTGTTGTGCCAGCTGAACCAGCTCACTTCTGAAGGCCAGTCTCTACTTCCCCATCGCTGAGGTCAGCGAGTTTTCCAGTGCCAATCACCTGACACTGCCTGAAATTCCTAGCCTCTTTGACTCACAAGCCGATGCTGCAGCCGAACACCAGCACACCATTGGAATCTGTTGCTGCTGCTCCACAACTGAACTCTAGTCCAGCACGAATATTCCAGGTTTGAAGTCAAAAAATCAGGCTCAACATTGTTGGGCCCTAAAGACATGTACAAATGTACTATGAAGAGGCCCTGTCCCCCCAAATCAACTTCTTTGGCACCTTAGTGTTTTTAAGCCACCCAGCTGTACCTTTTTCTTTAAGGCATATCCTTTGAAGAGTGACATTGTGCCAGTCGTATGCCTAAACATCCCTGCTCATATTCCCAAAGTCTTTTACTCTCTGGGCCTCATTACGACCCTTGCAGTACGAAGTGAACAGCGCCAGAAAAGGTAACAGCGCCGTTCACCCCATACCGCCGCATTACGAGTTCCCCTCGCAGAACACGGCAAGCACGCCTGGGAAAACCAGGCGTGCTTACCGGGTCCCGCGATGTGAAGAGGGAGCAAACAACGGGCAATCTCGTAATGGCCCGTTGTTTGCTCCCTCTCCCATTCCCATTCAGCCGTAGGGGGGCTGAAATGGGAATGGGGAAGGACCGTGTCCGGGTCCTTGGAGGGAGGAATTACCAGGCCTTCCGAACTCGGAATGGCCCAGTAAGTCCTCTTTCCGAGGACCCGGACCCCGACGCGATTTCGGCGGCAGCCATGCCGCCAATAGCGGCATGGTTACCGCCAAACTCGTAATGAGGGCCTCTGTGTCCTTTCACAGGGTGGGTTCTCCAAGTGCATTATGATTAGTTTGTCTGCATTTTATTGATTGATTAAAGGTCTATGGGCCTCATTACACGGTAGGCGGTAAGGGAATACCGTTACCGGTAACGAAATACCGGTAACGGTATTTTCCCAAGCCGATCACGACCCAGACCCACCGCTATTAGTGGACCCGTAAAGTACGGCGCCACCAATAGCGGCGTGGCCGCATGCGCGCGACCCCCACACCGTAAACAGCGCCATGGCGCAAATAGCACGCAATCACAACCCATGCGTACACGGCAATACCGGCATCCCAAAGACCCAAAAAGCATGTACCGGCATGGCGCTAATAACAGCATCGAAAACCACACGTTAAGAGTCCTGAGCAGTGTTCCCATCTGCCCATCTGCCCCAGGTGGACACAACCAGCACAGGTGGAGTCAATGGAGACAGCCAGCACTAAAGAGCACACCACACCCCTTCCCACAGCAAGATGGTCCCAACACCAGCAGCATGACATAGGCCTGCGTACATGACTGCAGTGCAGCACCAACAACAAAGGCAGCACCGAAGAGACGTAGGAGTAGGAGTAGGAGGAGGAGGCCGAGACCTGCGCAGCAAGCACTACCGGGGCACCCAGAAACACCACAAGGGCAGCCAACAAACCCCCGGAATCAAGGCGAAGATGACCATGGTATGTGTAAGGCACAACTAAATGTGCATCTGATAGAATGTGCCCATGGCACCATGCAAACACCAGATGAGCATGATGTGGATGTGGATGAGTATTGCCGAAATGCCCAGCCCGGACATGCAAGAGGCGATGGCATGGCGGGACAGGATCCGCGTCAGCATCGGAATCAGGAATAGCATCAGGAACAAAGGTGGAATATCATGCATGGAGAGACGTGCATTGTTGCCCTTGTGGCCGTCTTGAGGCCCACAAAGGGCCCTCTCCCAAAGAAAATCACACATACACAATGATGGAGACCATGCCTGTTTTTCAACTGCAGACGAGTGTATTTTGAACATAAAGTGTACAGAAAGTGCATAACCCCAACTGTGCAAACATCCCCCCCTCCCTCCACAACACCCCCGAATACACCCTCCCCTCCCTCCCCCCACAACACTCCCACGTGAGTTCCAAGGCGTGAACATGTCCTTCCCCAAATGTGGCCGATATCCCTTGTTGGCCCTATTTGTTCGCTCCTTCTTCGGGCGTTTGCGATGGTGTGCGCCTGAGGTTGCGCATAGAGCGGCGTAGGGGGCTTGTCTGCCGCGAACTCCCAGAGGAGGCTGGGCCTGTTTCCTCCTGGGTAGGGAGTGGACATCTGCGCTCAATCGCCTCCGCAATGCGGATCATGGCTTGCCTGAGTTGCCCCATCTCATTGCATATGCGGTTGGTGCATGCCTCCATGGCCTCCCTCGTCTGGCGTGCGAATGCACCAATGTCCTCCCTCAGGTGCCCGGTCTCTGCCACATGTTGACCTACCAGACCAGCCATTTCGGTCTGCCTCTAGTAGATGGCTGATAGGTCAAGTTCCTCGTTGTCTGCCGGTGGAATGGCTGATGCGCCTGGATCAATGGCACTGGCATCAGGCGTAGGTTCCAGGGGACTCCATGACACATCATGTGTGTGGGCGGGCGATCCGCCTTGGCTGAACGGACCTGGTGAAAACATTGGGGATGCGAGTAAGTGGCGTGTGGGGATGGGGCTCTGACTCAGATCCTCATTCACCGGTGCTTCCTCCGCATCGGAAAGTGGCCCAGTGGCTGCTGCCTCACCCGTAGAGCTGGTGGCAGCAGAGTGCACTCCCTCCATCCTGCCTTCAATTGATGGGAGACACACTCCCGTGGTTGCCACAACAGCGGCAGGCATGGCCTCTGGCTGCGTGGCACTGCTGCTCCTGCTCCCTTTGTCCCGGTCACTACTCTTGGGTCCCCTAGAGGATGTTGCATGGTCCCCGATGGCATCCCTCCTGGCTTTTTTCATGGGTGTGGGAGTGGGTGCTGACGTGCGTGGCTCATCATTTTCCGTGTGTGATCCTGCAGGGGTGATAAGAAGGGTAAATCATCATCTATGGGTCTACCTGCATTATGGCAGATGTATACGTCATGCAGTTTGATGCATTTTGGGGTCATCATTGTGGAGGCATGGAATGGGGATGTTGGCTGGCTCATGCATGATTGGCCCTGTGTTGGTGGGTATGTGATGATGCATGCATGTCTGTTTGTGGCTGGATCCACGGCATTCATATGGACACATGATTGTGGGACCCCTCACCCTTCACTGCGCATTTTTGGGTGCATACACTCACCTCCATCCGATGAAACGGCCACGCCATGCTCCATATCGCCGACCCCCTCTATCGACTCGACTCCTATTGTGGAGGCACATATCTCCTCCCACTCCTTCATCTTCAAGGGGGACTCTGCGCCACCTCCTGTGGCCATTGCCATGTTGTGGTTCACAGATAAAATGTTGCGCACACGCACCCGGAGGTCGTCCCACCTTTTGCGGCATTCCCTGACACTCCGGGTGGTGGTGCCCACCGCACTGACTTTTAGCACGACTTCGGCCCAGATGGCCTTCTTCTTAAGGAGGGCCTCCCGCCGCATATCGTTCACAAATACTACTCCTGCATTTGCAGCAAGTGTGGTGGTCAGCATCATTAGTTCCTCATTAGTGAACTTTTCTTTGCGCTGGCGATCAGCAGTTTTTTTAAGCGCCTTCGGCATCCTCGAGCTACCCGGTATGGTTCCTGGTCGGAGTTGCCTGGATCTATGTCCTGGATGCAGTGGATGGCAATGGATTGTGTTTTTGAAGATGGCCGCTGTGCTCTTTCCCGTTCCTGTGCGACGACGTAATTTCCGGTTCCGCTTTTTAACGGTGTGCGGTAATGGCGGTGTCCGCTATTTACGGGTAGCGGCAGGGCGGAGGCGCTATCGGCGGTTTTGCGGGTGCCGGTAAGGGGCTTTTTGGGGTATTTAGCGGCAGGGCGGAACGGTCATTTACGGCATGGCGCTATGCTCGTGTCTGCGTACTCGTGATGGGACGCTATTAGCGGCCTCTTGCGAGGGCGGACACGCTAATGGTGCCATGCCGTAAAATTCCGATTTTTACCGCCGACCATGTAATGAGGCCCTATGATTTTAGAGAACCTAGATTGGACATTCTTATCTTTTGGACTTTGTGCTTAGGTCGCTTGAGTTGCTACTTTTATCAGCTCAGGCCCATCCAGAAGTGTACAGCCTGACCTCAGCCTATGTTGGCAAAAGCGGCGTAGGAGGACTACCTTCTCGTGCTGTGCCTTTTCACCTTTATGATTGCTGTTCTAGTGGTAGTGTGGTGCTGAGTAAGCACTTTAGCCACTACTCATTCCTCTACTCCTGAAGAGCAGTAGTAATTTTGTCACAATAGGGCACCGCTAACCAGTGCGGAGAGAAGCAGTAGGGTGTGTGTTTGACATTCTACTGTAATCAGTCAGACTCCATTGTCTAAGTGATATATGTCAGCCAAATTTTAGCGTGTGAATTATTATGCATCCGCACACTTTTTGGCCTCGTGTAATTGAGTCCTATGTGTTTGTGGTAGAATGGTCGCTTCAATAAACCATAGAGTAAGAGTGCTTAGCAAACACCCACTCTACTTGGTGTGTATCTCCACTGGCAGTGCAGCATTACCGGCTGCTCTCAGGATAACTGCCAGCATACACTTGTAAAACAAACCACCTATTCGTCACTAGAACAATGAGGCCTCCTCAAAACTAGGCTTTCATGTTTTACATTCCTGACCTGGAAAAATGCCTTCATCACCCGGCACTAAATGATCCTAGAAATATGTACTGTACTTAAGACCGTCATATATGCAGCAATACTACAAAGCATGCACCATATAACATCTGCCTTGGGATTGCTGTAGTCATAGCGGCCTCTGGCTGACACTTTTCCGGCAAGCTTGACTTCCCCAACTGGACCGAGTTTTCATGAAATTGTGTTAACCAGAAGCAGCCGGAAGGTTACTGAAATGTGCTTTTACTGGAAGGGACCCTTTTGCGAATGAGACATGTTGCATACTAACTGCATGTGTTCATGTTTATTTTTCTGTTCCTTTGCAACAAGAAATCTGGGGCCATATCTATGAACGCGGTCTATCGCGCCAACAATCCCCGCAGCTATTTTCAGAAACCACTTTCTGGCACCGGATTCGGCTTTTGGCTGGCAGCCAGGAACAAAGTGTGGGCTCTCTGGGCCTTACTCGCATCGAGAGGACACGGCTGTGAGCTGGTTGCACGCACAATGGTGTTCTTTAAAGGCTTCCTTAGCAGCAATGCTGATGGAAAGCTGACAGAAGCCCCATATATCTTTGAACAAGACCTGTTGCCATTAGTCCTTTGCATCACCTGTGTTGGATTTTAACCAAGAAACCTGGTCCACCTGGATATCACCTCAGGTGGTGAAATGTGTATCAACAAAGTAAGCACCTGGCATAAACAAGAGCTACTTTTTCAATGGTTTCAACAGCTCAAAGCTTGTATGGTTTTGTTGGTTGTCGTATTTGCCACTTATTTATTTATTTTATTTATTTTACCATTTGTGTAACGCCCAGACCCACATGTATCACAGCGTTTGTACAGGGTAATAACAGATTTAGGATGCTTTAGGATTCCCAAATATACCAGTGTAGGCTTTCCCCACTAACAGCGAATCTAATAATGGCGCAGAACGTGGTGCAGACTTTTCCATGACATTTTCATCCACAGCGCTTTCAAGACTGGGTAGCCTACACCCCACGAGGTGTTGTGATTCTTATGCTTGAATCTGTGCGATCCTTCTGCCACAGCGTCAGCATTAGGGCATGCATAATGTGGCAACTATTGGCTGTAGCCTAACCTTCATCAGTGTTCAAAGGAGTAACATGGCTTGGTGATTTGAAATAGCTGCTGCGCTACTTTACCCATTCAGCAGAATGTCGAATGTATGCATTATATGGACCAGGATGGCAGCAAGTCACCCAAAAACCCATGTGCAATCGTCTACTCGGCCACACTCTTGTCTAGCTCATCCTTTCTCTCCCTGTAATCTGACCACTTGAGTATCCTCCCATTTGAATAAGTTCCACTTTTTTGTTTGACACAAGCGATTCACCATTGCGTGCTTGCATTAGCCCCACCTTGTCCTACATCTATTTCTGGGAAGTATTACATTATTAAGTGGGTGTCCCCTGTAGTGGTGCATCCCAAGAAACAGAAAATCTTGACTTTCCAGTCTCAAGTACACAGTGGGGTGTACTCTTCTTCATGCAGCTCAATAGACAGTCCCAAATGTCCATGTGGCTTCATTGCCTCTCCCCTTAAGAAAATGGAGTACGTTCATAGCAGCTGGGGATTTTTGGAATCATTGTTTCTGTGTACTCATTTTTTGAAACTGCAAAATTACTTTATCAATAATCACTCTACTGAGGGCATATTGATGGCCAGCCCACATCACTGATAGATGCTTTACATATGCATGATGTAGCAGCCGACATCGTAATCAGAGCCGTGGTAGAGAAGGACTGTAGATAGTAAATTAGGTCATTGCAAGAAAGGGAGTTAATACATCCTTAGTAACTACAGTATTTAAAGGTCTATACAGATATGAAATCCAGAGCTGATGGTGGTTGGGGATCATTGGTGGGGGGATGACAGCACTGCAAGAACCTCAGCTTTCGTTCCAGGAGAAAAGTGGTCCTTAATGGTTAAAGCGGGTGGTTGTGCATGGTGGACGGGGGATGGTTAGGTTGAAGAGGGCATAGAAGTATGAACTCTGAGGGGTAGCTTGAGATCGAATTGGCGATCTTTGGTCTGGCTTATGCATGAATTTAAATACAAGAGGAAACAATTGGAAGCGAGTGTAATTGAATCGATGCCCACCATCCCCAGCATGGAGGTGGTGCGCATAGGTGGGTGCGCATCATGAAAGGTTGTGGAGGACACAGGTAGAAAAGCTCAGTACCTTACTGTAAGGGTGAGTTCCATCCTCAATCAGTAATTCGGTATGTCAGCATTTGGGATCTTGAGCTATCAACTCCTAGAACTGGAGAGAACAGATAGTCAGCAGGTCCTCCCTCAGAATGTATTGTTTCTCTAAACAATACCTCTGAATCTTTGTCTCCCCGAACCTGCCAAAACCTGCCTTCCATATGTGTGCCATGGTACTTGAACAAGCAGGTGGTGCACATATTTACATATTTCCTCTTCTAATGCAAACATTTCTCATGTTTCTCCTTATCTGGTTTTATTTTCACAGAGCTCTCCTATCTTTCTCTCCTGAGGAAGTGCCTCTTAGGCATCAATCACGTGTTGTTATTGTTTATTGTTTATTGGAGCAATCATGAAATATGTGTAACAATAAAATATCACCCTGGATATCAGATGACGGCATTGGTTTGAAGCTTTCTATAATAACGCAAAACTTCAAAGAAAAAATGTTATGTGCAGGCTGACCACTCCCTTGAATCTATAATGGCTTAAGATATTTGGCACAGTGAACATGTTTTGGTGCAGGCCTTTTTTTGATCCACAATCGTCAGCTGTAAATTAGTATCTCTTTCATTTTCCCATTTTGGGGTTTCCACCTTACCCTCCAATCCGGAACTTGGAATGTCCCATTGTAGGAATCGCGGGCTGTGGCCAGTCCTTTAGACAGCTGAAGAAAAAAGTGTTGTTTGCTAAGTGCATACATTTGCATTGATTCAGATCGGCTAACCTGATGCATTGTATATTATGCAAAGAGTACGATGCATTTTTGCGTTTGCCATTTCATATGTGCTATTTTCACTGTGTTTCTTTTTATATTGAGGGTTTGCTGGTGTTGGCACTAAACAGCCTGGCAGAGAGGCTTCTTACTGATCCGCAATGCCACAGATGGTATACCTGTTTAGATTCTGTGCCCCATCCTGTTCCATCCAGGCACAGTGGCATACTCTCTGCCTAATTGGCATCCAAGGACAAAAAGGGGGTTCATTGGATTACGCCGATGAGATCACTTTCTGTTTGCACAGTGGTTTACATATCATATAGAGAAGCGTAGTATCTTGATCAAGATAGTAACCTGCACAATATCGCTGCTGTTTGATAATCAAACTTGCGTAAATGGCACTGTGTTCTGGCCATATCAGAAGACATAGATCGCGCAAGGTGGTTTCTGGTGCATGGTGCGTGCATGATTGCACCTCTTACACGGTTACCAGACATTTCATCGAATTTCATCGACATTACACGCAGTTATTGAAACCACGGGCATAGGGAAAATGCTTGGCAGAGTTCAGGACTCTGCTGTAGGAACATGCCAGGTGCACTGTTGTGGGCCCCAGGAATTGCAGCTCCTCAACCTCCCAAAAGAAGTCAAAAACCGTATTCCTCATTGTGGCACTGGACTTACTGCTCAAAGCCGGTGCACAAGCTACCACAGAGCGCAGTGCCTAACACATTCTGCCAAGTTCTGAAAGCGGTCGACACATCCACCATTGAACCAAGTACCTATACTAGACTAAAACCCTTCTCTGGGGATCTGCCAATGCCGAATGTTTTGGGGGCACCAAGCAAACCAAATGATAACAGATTGTAAGGCTACAGGCACCAAAAGGAAAACCCAGACCGGAACCAATCTCAGACTGACCCCAAGAGAATGGTGGGGCAACAGAAAATATATTGTGAGTGAAAAGAGACTTCAGGGGAACAGGGGAGATATGGAAATGATCCCCAAACCCAGATGGAAACCAAACTTACCAGCACATGAGGAGAACCGCAGGGGGGCAATAGGAGCCGGGAGGAACTCCACAACAGGGTAGGCTGGGATATAAAAGGCAAGCAAGTGCGAAAGAGGTTGAAAGGTGTTTGGTTGAGGTCAAAAGACAATGAGGTGGACCAAAAGACAAGCAAGAATGGTGTACCAAGTGGAGAAGGAGGTGGAGAAGATTTCTGAAATAGAGACAGTATGATGGTAGGGTGTTGGGTCTGAGAGGATGTTACCAATTGGGAGGGTGGGTGTGAGCGAGTGAGAGTGTGGGTTGAAAGCTGAGAGTAGAAAGGGGTTGAAAGTAGAGAAAATGGTGAGAGAATGTGTGTGTGTGTGTGTGTGTGTGTGTGTGTGTGTGTGTGTGTGTGTGTGTGTGTGTGTGCGTGCGTGCGTGCGTGCGTGCGTGTGTGTGTGTGTGTGTGTATAACAGGGAGAGTGAGATTGAAAGAGAGAGGGAGAGAGACAGAGAGAAAGAGAGAGAGAGAGAGAGAGAGGGGGAGCCAGGAAGGAGGTGTAGGGCAGAGCCAAGAGAGATAAGAGTGAGAGTGGGAGAGAGAAAGAGAGATAGAGAAATAAAATAAGAAAAGGAAAGAACCTACCCTGACAGCTATGGAGGACCTACTGAGTGAAGGTCCAACTAATAATGAACCGCCAACGCAGAGATACAGTGACAGCCCCGCTGGGAGTGATGGCAGAGAGGCTTGTGCTTGTGTAAAGGTGCATTATAAATTCCATATCATATCACCCTGGAGTACAACCGACAGTCCTACAATAACTGGGCAATAGAGAAGAACCAGCAGTATTTTTTGGCAATTGTTGAGAGATTCTCTGAGGCAGCAGAGCGGCACAAAGACTGTTGGACTTGTTATGTAGCGCCACTCCTTACGGGCGAGCCTCAACAAGCTTTTCAGGCACTTAACCTCGATGGGAACACCTCATTGGAGGAAATTAAAAATGGATGGGACATGAAAAAGGACATGTTCTGCTGTGGTTGAGAAATAAGCATCTTGCCCACTGAAAGACATTGAGACAGCTATCCTGCAGAGTCTGAGACATGATGAACAAATAGCTGTGGAAAAAGAACATTCAGAAGGTCAAGAGCATGTTCATACTGGAGCAATTTATCAACTCTTTGCCTCCATATCTCTGAAGGTGACATACCAGCTCCATGAACCCACATTGGAATAGACCATCCAAATAGAGAATGAATACCAGTGAGATAAGTCCCAGAGAGATCCTCCTATGGGTTCTAGGAAACCCAGAAAAGTGAAATCCCAGGGGATGTCACAGGGAAGAACGTCCTAAATTGTGTATATCCAGACCTTCACAAACCATAACTAAGAAGAAGACATATTTCCCCACGCAAGAGGGCCAGACAGACCTCATCTAGTTCCTTAGCCAGAGATTGGAATCTAATGTTAGGCCTCTGGGAAGCATAGCCACATCACTAGGTCTGCCCCAAACAACAAAAAGAGTAGCCCATGGTGATAAGGCTGCTACAGACAGAGCCCGAAGAAGATGACCCTCCAGAGATAGCCCCAGAGCAGGATAGAATCAAGCAAGCCAGGATACGGTATGCATGGTATGGTGCAAAACTTATAAAGCACAGATGATCACCCTGAAAAGGGGTTCTGGTGCTGATCAGGAAAGGAAGCCACAATATCCAGAGATCGGAGGCCAAATGGTCCTATCAAGGAAATAGGAAAGTCTTCAGTCTTTGTCTGAATTCCATAACATGTTCAGTAAGGAGAAGACTAGTCAGCAAGGAATTCTAGAGCCTTGAGGCCTGGATTGAAAAAGCTGTCCGCCCCACCCTTTGAATCTAAATCCAAGCACAACCAGTAGTCCTGTCAATGCTGAAGGTAAATCTCTGGAGGGAAAATATTTGCAGAACCTGTCTCCAAAAACCACAGGAGTTAGACAGTAATAAGTCTTGTTTGACAGGAAAAAGGCTTTGAACTTGATCCATTGCTCAATTGGAAGCCAGTGAAGTGAATGCAAGGCTGGTGAGACATGCGCTCTGCATCCCAAATAAAGCACCAGCCTAGCGGCCTAAATTTTATGTATCTGCATTTTATGGAGTAGTGCTTTGGGTTGCCCCCAAAAAACAGAGTTGCAAAAATCCAACCCAGGGAACACAAACAGGTTAACCAATTGGATTCTCTGCGGAAAGGCTAAATAATTCAAAAATCTCCTCAAGCAGTGTAATTGAAAAAAACAAGATCTAGAGACCATAGACACATGGCACTCCGGAAATAGCTTTGGATCCAACCAAACTCCTAAATCTAGCACTTTCTGAGAGAGGGCTTGAGAGGTACCATGAGCTTTGGGCCAAAGATCATCCAGCCAAGTATCTAATACTGGACAATCTTCTGGTACATTGCAAGCATATTCTTTAGCATGTCTGAGGGAAGGAGATGGACGGATTAAGAGCTCAGTTTAATTTAAAAGGATTATGGTGCATCCACAGACTAACCTGCTATAAACAATCCCAATGACTGTTCATGTGTCGCATCAGAATCAATTTCGTATCATCGGTGGAGATGTAAAACTTGGCCACCAAAGATCTGATTAGGTCAACCAACGGTCTCATGTAGAGATTAAACAGCAGCAGACTAAGGGGCGAACCCAATGGTACTCCACAAAAGATGGGTATACATGCTGACTTAAAAGGCGAAATCACCACTGTTTGCACTCTACCCTCAAGAAGCCAGTATAAACCTTGCCTCTAATACCCAGATCATCAAGGTGGGGCAATAGAAAGCCATGGTCAATGGTATAAAATGCAGATGACAGGTCTAACCAAAAGTGTGTCCCCACCGCTCTATTATCCACAAGCCGTCTGATGTTGTCCATGACAGCTACCACCACAAGCTCAATGCTACAGCCAGGACAAAACCTAGCCTGTGCGTCCTCCAATAGTCCCGGTTTATCAACATAGGAATGCAGCTGTTGCATTACCACTACCTAAAAGAGTTTACTGTGGTAGGGAAGCAATGAGATCAGGCAAATATTAGCTGGATTAGTTGGATCCAGGGATATTTTATTTTAAAAGAAGCATAATCACTGCTCTCTTCAACTGATCAGGAACTGTGCCAGACTTCAAAGAGCAATTTATTATTCGACATAGGTCAGGAGCCATGAACGTTCTTACTTTCCTTAGAATCTTGGCCGGACAGAGGTCATGAGGTGAGCCTGAAGGGTGACATGTTTCCATGATTTATACCAGAGATGCTATTGAGATGAAAAGAAGAAAATAAATCTTTAGGTAAGGTGCCTTCTGACACAGACCCTGAGACCTGCGCCATCTCATCGCACAACATCTGAGATGGAATAACCGGGTTCTTTAATGCCTCCCCAATCTGTTCTCTGAAGAACAAGAACCATCAGATGTAGCAATATGGGTAGTCTATTCCATGGGTGAAGAAGACATAGAACGGGTAATTAATAGATTTTAGCGCAGAAGCAGCGCACGCGGGCCGCGCAGAGAAGGAGCGTGAGCTAGCGTGCGCTAGCTGCATGCACCAAAACCCATTTTCAATCACAGTGTATTCATGGATTCTTACATACATAACCAGCCGTGGCGCAGAGTGGCACAGCGATCCTGCAGCAAAGCCAGTTACGCCCCAACCCCTCCCTGTGCACCAAAAACATTGCACAAATCCCCTACATGGCGCAAAGGCCAATGGACCAGCATACATCCCCAAACCACGAAAACATGCTAAAAATGCCACACAGCCCTGATGAGTGAAAACTCCCTGCGCACCCTTGGAATACGCGTACCCCGCTCGCGCCAGCAAAAACATGTGGAAAACTCCCTGTGCACTCCTCGGAACACGCATACCCCACTCGTGCCAGTGAAATCGCATGGAAAACTCCCTGCACACCCCTCGGTATACGCGTACCCCGCCTACGCCAGTGAAATCACGTGGAAAACTCCCTGCGCACACCTCGGAATACACGTACCACACTCGTGCCAGCAAAATCACATGGAAAACTCCCGCGCACCCCTCGGAATACACGTACCCCGTCCGTACCAGCGAAATCGCATGGAAAACTCCCTGTGCACCCCTCGGAACATGCATACCCTGCACGCGCCAGCGAAATTGCGTGGAAAACTCCCCGCGCACCCTTCGGTATACGCGTACCCCGCTCGCGCCGGCGAAATTACGTGGAAAACTCCCCACGCACCCCTCGGAATATGCGTACCCCGCTCATGCAAGCGAAATCGCGTGGAAAACTCCCCGCGCACCCCTCGGTATCGCGTACCCCGCATGCGCCAGCGAAATTGCGTGGAAAAAGTCCCCCCTGTGGTGTGGGCTACCTGTGGGGCATGGACTGGGGTGAGGGGCTGCCTGCGGGGCATGCCAAGGGGTGATGGGCTGCCTGTGGGGCATGGTCCTGGGTGATGGGCTGCCTGCGGGGCATGGGGTGCATGGCCCTCCCCATGCCCCGCAGGCAGCACATCACCACTGGGCATGCCCTGCAGGCAGCCCATCAGCCCAGTCCATCGCCACAGGCAGCCCATCACCCCTGGGCATGCCCTGCAGCCAGCCCATAACCCATTGGCATGCCCCGCAGGCAGTCCACATGTCACCATGCACTTGGGAGCCCTGACACATGTCCCCCACCCCACCCCAATTGACAGCAACCTGCCAGCAGGCCGCGACTCATGTCCCCCACCCCACCCCCAGTGATGGGCACCTGCCAGCAGGCCCCGACTCATGTCCCCCCACCCAACACCTCATCACAATCCAGAGCCATGGCCCTTATGGCCACCAAAATCCCACCCCACGCCACCCCAGTCCAAACACCCAACCAAGCATTCCATCGACTCCACATTGAATTCCCCATGTCATGAAATAACCAGCATGCCCATGAATACATGTCCCTCAGACCCACACAATGGCAACACATGACTGAGAAAACCCACATTGTGCCATGCACAAAACGAATGAGAGAAGACCACACAAGTAAAGTAGAGAAAAAACTGTATTAAATCATAAACTAAATGAATAAAAGGAAAGCACACAAGAAGAAAAAAAAAAGAATCCAAGTCCGGAAGTCCAAAAATGATGAAAAAAAATTAATGCCGTAACCAATAAAATCCAAAGTAAAATGGCTCCAATGCGTCTGTCCATTAAACAAAATCCAAAGTTCCAAAAAAAGCAAAGTGTTCCACCATGGGTCAAAAAATAAAGTAAATCCAAGTCCATAACTATATACAAATGAATATCCAAGGGTCCATGAGCCCAACAATCCAAAGGAAACCTAACCAAAATCCTTCCTAATAAATAACTATATACAAAAAA